>NC_053489.1:227023277-227371777 GCF_905171775.1 Rana temporaria
GAACTAGTTGTACATGATCTTTTTCTCCCAAAGCTATGCAGTAATGGGCGCAAACTGCCTGCGGTGGCCAAGGGTGTTAGCCAGGAGATCGGCGTAGATGCTGATGTGAGAGAATGGGTCGGGGGGGGTTTACCTACCTTACGTGCTGCAGCCATAGCTCTGTCTTTGATATGAAAAAAAAAAATTCTGGCCAGTATGTCCCTTGGGACTGTATCTGGGATGGAATCTTGTTTAGCTATGTGATGTGCTCTGTCAATGACCAGATCTCTGGCATTTTCCATAGGAAGGAGCGCTTTTAGCAGTTTGAGGAGGTATTGTGGTATTTCAGGAGGAGTGATAGTCTCAGGAATACCTCTAAATTTCAAGTTATTCCTCCTGGACCTATCCTCGAGGTCTGTGACCTTATTTTTCAGCCATTGTATGTCAGCATCGCGTTCCTGATAACTGTCTGTTAGGACATTATGTGCAGAACCGCATTCACTCACGTTATGCTCAATTGCATACATTCTGTCTTCTAGCTGTTCCATCTGCACTTGTAGCTCTGATACCGACTTTCACAGTTCAGCTTGGAGATCATTTTTTAGTGATAAAAGCATCTCTTTTATAATGTGCTCTGAGGCAAGGTGATCAGAGGTGGGGAAAGCTGTGAGTGATTCATGTGGGGCCTGTGCCGGGTCGCTGTCCACAAGTGTAGAGAAATGCTTTTTACTCACTGGCCCCTTGGATGCTGGTGAGGATACAGGAGAATCTGCTGGGCGTTTGTTGGAGTGTTTATCCTCCAGATTCTGGTCTTGTGTGAAGTGCTTCTGACTGCCTGGATGTGCGCTCGGCGCTGAGGCGGGTGAGCGAGAGAGGTCCATGCTCCCTCCGTCGCCATCTTGGGACTCCTCGCAGCTCATGCCTGGGAAGAAGTCTGTGAGCTTCTTAGGCTGTCCCGCTCCGGGATTGCGGCGTGCGGATGTCTGTGAGTTTTCCGGGCTCACATCGCTGTATGGTGGCTGGCAAGAGCTTCTCCCCGTTAGAACTCCTGAGCTAAGCGGCCATCAGCGTGAGCGGCCAAACCACGCCCCCCTTAAATGTCCTTATTTCTTCTGAGAAATCCTCACTTCCTGTTCTTCTGTCAGTAACTCCACACAGTAATGCAAGGCTTTCTCCCTGGTGTGGATTGTCGTGCTTGCCCCCTCCCTTGAGCAATGAGGCTTAAAGTACCCGACCGGTTTCGTCTTAAGCAGACTCGAGGACACCCCTGTTGAAGTCTGCTTAAGACGAAACCGGTCGGGTACTTTAAGCCTCATTGCTTCTCCACTGCACAAGTATTGTTGGATACTTCCATCTACCTCAACTGGGTGGAAGCTTGCTGTTATTTTCACGTGTGGCTTTTAATTTTTGATTTTACCAGTTTTATGTGATTTGTACCTATCATCAGTGTGATATTTTGGAGTTAAACTTTTTACAAATTAAATTTTACCATCTACACCATGAGAAGCAATTTCTCTCTTTTTCCTTGATTGTTACACCTGTAATTCGGTACAATTACGTGGCTTTCGGAGGTGCTCCGCTCACCCATCGGATTCTGACTTCTGACCTGGAGGTTGAGCCTGGACATATCGAAGGCTGATGCCATCTAGGAGGAATTCTCAGACGTCTATCTAGGGGGGCCATCGGCCCACACAAGCCCGTAAGACCCTCCCACCGTACGGTGAGTTAGAGGGTCCACCTTATCTGGTAAGGGTACCTTATTGATACCTACTATGCGGTTGTAACCATTGGAGGATTGTATTCCTGAATTTCGTATTGAGGCCCAAAAAGGAGGAAGTAGATGGACTAACTTTCTCCCTTACGCATATAGATCTATTGATCAATTGTGGGTGAACCACGATTAAGGAATTGTTTGAGTAGGGGTGTTATGGACGATCCTGTGAGGAGTTTGCCCAGAGGTTGAAATCCCCCAGAAGCAAAAGGTGTTTGCTGTTTAGGGTATAAGTGGACATGAAATCTGTCCAGGGCGAAAGAAACTGTGATTTTGGACCCGGTGGTCTATAGCAGAGAAGAATGTGGACGGTCTCCTGAGGATTTGTTTGTAGTTGCAGAGTGAGGGTTTCCATGAATGGAAGTGAGTACTGGAAGGCTGGTTTAGTGATCGCAAGGTGAGTCTTGTGGATCACAGCCAGGCCTCCTCCTCTTTGCCCCACTCTGTTCACTGTTATAATGCGATAATTCTCTGGGACCAGTTCTCCTAGAATGGTGTTACAATCAGCTGTGAGCCAGCTTTCTGTAATAAAGAGGCAATCTAAGTCGCATTGTAGTATGAAATCGTGGATTTCCTGTCGGTGTTTTACTGCCGATCGAGTGTTAACCAATGTGCATAAAATGTGCTTAGGTTGGGGTGGATGCATGCGATTTTTAACTGTCGATCGTCGAAAGAATCGTAACAGTTGTTCGTTTCTAAGTGTTTTTTTTATCACGGCTGGTAATCCTGCGGCATATGGTTTTAGGCTCCAAATGAATTTTGCAGAGTATCTCAGGTTAGTCATATCTGCAAAAAGTCTCTGGTGAATGGTGAATTTGATAGGGGGGGAGTGTTTAATCAGAATGATGGGGAGGGATGGAGCCGTTTCTAGGAGCATAAATTACACATTTCGTTTTCTGATAACATATAACATTTTTTAAGGTCCTGGAGCACCAGGACAGTAGAATTACCCACAGAATTACCCCATTTTGGAAAACAAACACCCCAATGTATATTCTATGAGGCATAATGAGTCTTTTGAACATGTTATTTTGTTTCTACATTTTTTTGGAAAATGTGGAATGAAAATAAAAATGTATTCCTTTTATACAAAGTTGTCAATGTATAAGATATTTCTAATACATAGCATGTACATAGCAAAAGTTACACCCCAAAATACATTCTGCTACTCCTCCTGAGTATGGTAATACCACATCTGTAAGACGTTTCCACAGCCTGGCCACATATACTGTAGAGGCACAACATTCAAGTAGCACCGCCAAGCGTTCTAAAGTCATAAAATACACATTTCATTTCCTGACTACCTGTCACATTTTTGAAGGCTCCTGAGCCTCTTTGTTAGGATTCTGTCCTACTTAGAATTTCAGTGCCACTGCTTTCTACTGGTTTATACTCGCTATCCGATTCTGATGGAGAGAGTTTCCCGATACTCTCTTCAGACATACGCTGGAGTATATGGAAAGCCTCCTCGCTTCTGAATACATTTTTAGCCATGTTGACACATTACTGGGACAGATGTGACAGATATGTCAGATGTGTGACAGATGTTGATCATTGGACAGATGTTGCAGATGATCACGGACAGATGTGGCAGATGATCACAGACAGATGTGGCAGACGCTCATGGACAGATGTGCCAGATGATCATGGACAAATGTGCGCAGATGATCACAGGCAGATGTGACAGATGATCACGAACAGATGTGGCATATGATCATGGACAGATGTGCACCAGATGTGCATAGATGATCATGGACAGATGTGGGCAGATGATCACAGACAGATGTGGCAGATGATCATGGACAGATGTGTGCCAGATGATCACTGGGACATATGTTCACTGAGACAGATGATTTTACTGAGACAGATGTGTGACAGATGTGTGACAGGTGTTTTTTCATGTGTGAGGACACTGTGTAGGGACACTGTTTTGGGGACACTAGCTGGGTGATCAGTGTGTAAAGTGTAAAAAACAGCTCATATCCACTCTCCTTCTCCTCACTGACAGGAGGAGAAGGAGAAACGATTCCCTGGCAACGGTTCTCTGTTTATATTACATGATGTCTGTGATTGGACACACCCATCATGTGATCAGGAGGGCCTAGATACTATATATATATTCTCTGATAAATCCTCTGATGCTTAATCCAATACCTCCCGGCATCCTCAGCTTAATGGGGGGGGGGGGGGGCGGGCAGCCTCACAGATGATCGGTGCGGTGGTGGGGGGAGTTACAAGTACCGATCTCCCTGTATAGCTTTCAATTAATCATCTGACAGCTTCTTCTCCTCCTTTCCCTCCAATGGCTGTTAGCTGCTTTATTGAAATCTTTACAGGGAGATCGGTGCTTGTAACTCCCCCCACCTCCTCACTGATCACCCTTGACTGTTCCCTGTGTCCTCCTCTGGCTCTTCAGGTCCTCCTCCTGCTCTCAATGTCCTCCACCGGGTTCTCCGGCTCTCCAGGTCCTCCTCTGGTCCCCCCCTCATCTTAGATCTATCAGGATGGAGAGCAGGGGGAAGAGTTGGTAAATTTGTAAATTTGTCGGCATATTAGTGCCACTATCACATGATGTTAAAAAAAAGTGTAGCGGGGGCATTTTTGCCTTTTAATGTAATGTTAATGTTGTGCAGTATTGTTTCATGACTAATGCTATAAATTCTATAAATTGGTATTTGGAACCATCTAGTGGTTAAAATAAGAAATGCACTTCATTCATTTTGTTTTTCAAGAGCACAGTGAATTATGCAAATCACCTACCCATGAACACTTGGGGCTGAAGTGCATGCTGGGAAGGAGATAAAAAAAAACCTGTAGCGGCCATCTTAGGTCTCTTGTTCCTGTGACGCATGGCATTCAGCAGAGCTCTGTGTGTGTTCCACAGAGCTCTGGCCTACATTTTTGCTGATCAAACCAGCGACTCTTGGAGGAGGTAACCGAGAACTCCTGGTCATCTGTGAAGCAGAACAGTGTGACAGTGTGTCGCAGCAAACAGACTGAGATCCTGTGGAGCGGAGGCATCCATCTGCTTGGACATTGTGTGGTGAGAGGGCTGATGCCCAGAACTTTGTACTGCTTTTCACACACCTAGACTTACTGCATAGTGTTGCTGGGACCGGTAGTCCCACGGAACAGTTCAGTTCAATAGAGCTACATGTGCATAGGCCTCAAGCCTGAATTGATAGTTTGGTGACTGCTGCTGAAGGTGCGCTTCTGGGAAGGAGTGCCCAGATACTTTTCACAATTTAAACTACAGTTCCATGTTGTTCTACATTGCTTATTGATCAGAAAGCCTTTTGGATTACAATCTTTGTCTCACGATAGCTAGCAGAAGAAAGAAGACCAGAGACTGTGCTGTATTCTTATCGCAAGGCCTTGCAGTGCTGTTATCACTTACTAGAGACTGTAAGGGGGGAATATTGAGTTCATTATACTGTGATATATCATTCTTGCCAAATACTGTGTGCCGCATAGTGGGTTTCATAGTGTCTACATGGTGTGCTGGAAGTGGGAAGGTGCTCAGTGCTGAAGTTGTTCCCTGAGCATTAGTCCCACTTGGAGACACCCCTGCTGAAGCAATACAGGTGGCTCTCAGGCGATTGCCATTTGCAACCTCTTGTCTCATTGTTGTATACCAATTGTGATTTCATGTTAACGATAAAACCTGTTCTAGTAAAGTTACTTTTTGCTTTAACATAATCTGTTGTGAGGCTTGTTAATTTTCCAAGCAGGTGTAACAGTGTATGCCCGGGGTGACAACACAGGTAAAGTGAATATAATCTGTGTTTATGTACCTGTTTTTCATTATTGAGCTTTACATCAGCACTGCACCACAGCTGTGTCAAGGGGAGTGTGACCAAATTATTGGGGGTGCTAAAGCAGAGTACAGGCCCAATCAATTACCAGCGGCTCCTTCGGGGGTAGCACTACAAAAGTATTGGTAATTGGTATCAGCGAGTACTTAAAAAAGTATTGGTACTTGTACTCAGTCTTAAAAAAGTGGTATCGGTGCAACCCTATAACACACACACTCTGTTAGTTCAGTAACTTCAGATAATTTAGGATAATGAATATAGAAAGTAACTGAATAACTTGTTTTAACAAAATAACTTGTTTTGTTAGATTCAGTTCATGTGACAACTGAAAAATTTAGAATTTTGTATTACTTTCTTACTTTCTGTACTAGTGGTAATGGTCACCATTACTAATAGTGAGAGTGAATCCCCCCATTGGGGTTAAAGCCAGCAATAAAACCTGGCAGGGGTTCTAACATTTCCACATTTTTTCCAAAACTTAAAAAAAAAAGTTTTGCTTTACATACTTTAATTTATGCAAGGTGTTTTTTCAACTAAGAGGAGGATGTGTGCATGTATAGTGTGAAATATTTATTTGGCCTGTGACCTTTAAAGGGTACATGCAGTAAAGCAAACTCTCCTGAGCAAAACATACTTTAAAAGCAGTTAAAAAGAATAGCCATCTAATCTATTAAGTAACAAGAAATGCAGATGCAGCTGGTAGGCAGGTGGAGGCTGGCGCTGTGCTATTTCAGGCTAGCAGGAGCCCATTTAGGACCAATTGCCCACTGCTTTGGGCTCCAAACAACCATCTTGGGGAGGACAGCAATTCTATTGAATACTGAAATCCCACAAGATTTGGATGGCCATTGTGACTCAGAATAATTCCATAAATCATGGAATTCTTCATTATTCAGTGTAGTGTGGGAGTAAGATAGAGACAGAACCCCCACTGGTTAGAGAGTGAGTAGGAATAGCATGAAGAAGAGGTACCTGATGAGGAGGGAACACATAGGTTTTCCCTTACAGGGTGTCTCCTGTCAGCTTCCTGGAAAAGTCTTCCACTGGCAGCCAGAAACCTGCAAATAACTTTGGGGATCACACTATTGACAAGCTATATCATAGCCCCTTTCTAGGAAAGTTCTTCTCTGACATTTTTCAATTAAATCTAACAAATACATTAGCCTTAAATAATGTTATATCATTGATATTTTTCTGTTTTAAATGAACTCTAGAACTTAAGAGAACCAGTCACAGGGCCTTGAATACTCACTCATAGGCCTCATTCACACTGGTACTGTCAAACCTGTGATTATATGTGTCTACAGAGCATTTCTAAATGCATATGTAATGTAATGTAATGATTTTTCAATGGATCTCCGTGATTAAGCTCCAAGGGGCGTAGCGAAATGTATTGGAACGTGACCTAGCTGGAGTCTGGGCTGAAGCTGCCATTCATCTCACCTCATGTACATGGGTCTTCTTCACAATGTGGACCTTTTTCTTTGATTTTTCAATGATGCCATTAACTATGAGCAAGTTGTTATTTATTCGCTTTACATTTGCATTGCAAACATATCACCTATTGTTTGTAATACATTTTGCTGGTTTTACCAAGCCTATCCTTTCTGCATTTTTTGGGAAACTGCATCCCTCAACTACAAGAGAATAACAACTTGTGTACAGTTAGATGGAGAAATGTGATTTATGTTTGGTTGGACAGGAGTAAATACCTTCACAAGAATGCAGTATGGCACATACTTTGAGAATTATCCATCCGGAGGTGTTTTTTCCCTTGGTATTTTAAGTGGTGAATAACTGTGATGTCTACAAATGTTGATGCTTTTTTCAACCTGATATTCTTTCAAAACAACTCTAGGCACATATTAACAACACACTAGGCACATAGTACACATGAGAGCATTTAACCACTTAAGACCCAGACCATTATGCAGGTTAAGGACCTTGCCCATTTTTGCGATTCGGCACTGCGTCACTTTAACCGACAATTGCGCAGTCGTGCGATGTGGCTCCCAAACAAAATTGGTGTCCTTTTCCCCCCCACAAATAGAGCTTTCTTTTGGTGGCATTTGATCACCTATGCGTTTTTTATTTTTTGCGCTAAAAAAAATTAAGCGACAATTTTGAAATAAATGCAATATTTTTTACTTTTTGCTTTAATAAATATCCCCCAAAAATATATATATAAAAAAACGTGTTTTTTTTCCTCAGTTTAGGCCAATACGTATTCTTCTATCTATTTTTGGTAAAAAAAATCTCAATAAGCGTTTATCGATTGGTTTGCGCAAAATTTATAGCGTTTACAAAATAGGGGATAGTTTTATTGCATTTTTATTAATCATTTTTTTTTTACTACTAATGGCGGCGATCAGGGACACATCGGACAATGTTGACACATTTTTGGGACCATTGTCATTTTCACTGCAAAAAGTGCTATAAAAATGCATTGTTTACTGTGAAAATGACAATTGCAGTTTAGGAGTTAACCACTAGGGGGCGCTGTAGGGGTTAAGTGTAACCTCATATGTGTTTCTAACTGTAGGGGGCGGGGCTGGACGTGTGACATCATTGATCGTCTTTCCCTATATTAGGGAACAGACGATCAATGACACTGCCACAACGAAGAACAGGTAAGGTGTGTCAGCTCCAGTGACCAATCGAGGGACACCGGCCGCGATCGGGTTCGTGGGTCCCGCGGTTATGGAGCTTCGGAAAGGGGTCGCGAGCGCGCCGCCGGCGGTGCACTCGCGACCCCACGGCTGGGCTTAAAGAGACACATACAGGTACGTGATTGTGCCCAGCCGTGCCATTCTGCCGACGTATATCGGTGTGAAGGGGTCCTTAAGTGGTTAAAGAAATGCATTTTAAGGATTGAAGGAAAGTTATCATGACTTACCTCCAGAACATCCTTTCTAATTCCCCTGTCTCGCTCGTGGCTTAAAGTGGAGTTTCACCCAAAAATGGAGGTTCCACTTTTTGGAACCCCCCCTCTGGTGTCACTTCAGGGGGAGGAGGGAGCAGATACCTGTGTAATACAGGATCGCGGTGACCTCTGTCTTGTCCGGCGCCTACACTTTCCTCCCCTGCTGTCTTCTGGGAAACACACAGGTCCCAGAAGACAGCAGGGACCAGTGAGGACGTGCAGTGCGACTCGCACATATGCAGTAGGGAACCGAGAAGTAAAGCCGCAAGGCTTCACTTCCTGATTCCCTCACCAAGGATAGCAGCAGGGGGAACCGAGAGCCAAGCGATTGATCGGCTTCGGCTGCCGACGTCTTGGGCACCCTGGACAGGTAAGGGTCCATTTATTAAAAATAAGCAGCTGCAGTATTTGTAGCTGCTGGCTCTTAAAGGGGTTGTAAAGTTAAAAAAAATCCCTAAATAGCTTCCTTTACCTTAGTGCAGTCCTCCTTCACTTACCTCATTCTTTCGATTTTGCTTTTAAATGTCCTTATTTCTTCTGAGAAATCCTCACTTCCTGTTCTTCTGTCTGTAACTACACACCGTAATGCCGTAATGCAAGGCTTTCTCCCTGGTGTGGAGAAAGCCGCTTGAGGGGGGAGGGGGTGAGCAAGAGTGTCAGGACGCCCACTAACACACAGCTCCTTACTCTATATGCAAAGTAGAGAGTGTCCTGACACTCCTGCTCGCCCCCTCCCCCCTCAAGAGGCTTTCTCCACACCAGGGAGAAAGCCTTGCATTACTGTATGGAGTTACAAACAGAAGAACAGGAAGTGAGGATTTCTCAGAAGAAATAAGGACATTTAAAAGCAAAATCGAAGGATGAGGTAAGTGAAGAAGGACTGCACTAAGGTAAAGGACGCTTTTTTGCGGAAAAAAAATTACCTTTACAAACCATTTAATATTTTTTTTGGCGGACATCCGCTTTAATTTGGGATGTAGCATCCATTGGACACAGTAAACATATGCTAGTCCCAAATTCTGGACATATGTATTGAATAATAAATATATACTTACATTGGAACATGGATGCTTTAGGCCACTTTCAAACTGAGATGCTTCTAAACTGCTAGTAAAAACACTGGGCGCTTTTGAAGAGCGTTTCAGGCGCTTTTGAAGAGCTTTCCATTCATTTCAATGGAGAGGGGAGTTTTTCACAGCCCTGCCAGCACACTGCCCCAGTGTAAAAGCATTCATTAATTTTAATGAAAATTGGTTTTTGTGAGCTTTTTAGGCACTGTTTTTAGCGTGAAAGCGCCTGAAAAGTGCCTCAGTGTGAAACGCGGTGACGTAAAACACAACAACGTGCTGAAAAAAACTAAGTTCAATGCTTCCAAGCATGCGTCCACTTGATTCTGAGCATGCGCAGGTTTTTAACCGATGCTTTTGCATACTAATGATCGGTTTTGACCTATCGGTTAGGCATCCATCAGTTCAATTTTAAAGCAAGTTCTAATTTTTTTGACCGAAGGTTAAAGAACCTATGGGGCCTACACACGATCGGTTTGGACTGATGAAAACGGTTCTTCAGACCGTTCTCCTCTGGCGATCCTATCGTGTGTACGCGGCCTTAAGGATGCAAGGAAGGTGACTTGGGATCCATGTTTTCATTCTGTAGAAAAGGAAAAAATACAAGGCTTGGAAGGTGCAGAGAAAACAAATGAAACACATTTAAGGCAAGAGAAAAAACATTTCCAATGAATGACTTGAATACAGTAAAGAGAGCATAAAAAAATACTTAACCACCCATATATTTACCTCTGGTGTTAAAGCGGGGGTTCACCCAAAAAAATGTTTTTAACATTACATTCAGGCAAGTTATGATAATGACATTACTCTGTTTTTTTTTTTAAATCCTTGCCGCACATACCGTTTTATATATATATGTTCACCGCGGCTTCCGGGTATAATCTACGGGACTGGGCGTTCCTAATTGATTGACATGCTTCCGACCGGCGCATACAGCGCGTCACGAGTTGCCGAAAGAAGCCGGACTGCGAGTCGGCTCTATACGGCGCCTGCGCACCGACGTTTGGCTTCTTTCGGCAACTCGTGACACACTGTATGCGCCAGTCGGAAGCATGTCAATCAATAAGGAACGCCCAGTCCCGCAGATTATACCCGGAAGCCGCGGTGAACATATATATTAGGGTTGTCCCGATACCATTTTTTTAGGACCGAGTACAAGTACCAATACTTTTTTTCATGTACTCGCCGATACCGAATACCGATACTTTTTTTTTAAATGTGTCCCCAAATGCAGCCATGTCCCCCCACATATGCAGCCATGTCCCCCCACATATTGCAGCCATGTCCCCCCACATATTGCAGCCATGTCCCCCCTCATATTGCAGCCATGTCCCCCCACATATTGCAGCCATGTCCCCCACATATTGCAGCCATGTCCCCCACATATTGCAGCCATGTCCCCCCACATATTGCAGCCATGTCCCCCCACATATTGCAACCATGTCCCTCCACATATTGCAGCCATGTCCCCCCACATCTTGCAGCCATGTCCCCCCACATCTTGCAGCCATGTCTCCCCACATATATCCAGCCATGTCCCCCATATATGCAGCCATGTCCCCCATACCTAGATGATGCCACCGCTGCCGCGTTAATCAGCGTGCAAGGAACATTACAGCTTTCGTTTGAATAGCTGTGTTCCCCGCCGCGCAGTGTATAGACACTCCCCCTTGCTCGGGATTGGACAGATCATCCGCGGCTTTGCGGTATGCGGCTGCGGCGCGGGGGAGACAAGTATTCGGCCAGGCATCGGGGGCATTTGCGGGAGTACAAGTACTCCCGCAAATACTCGGTATCGGTCCCGATACCGATACTGGTATCGGTATCGGGACAACCCTAATATATATATATATAAAACGGTATGTACGGCAAGGTATTAAAAAAAAACAGCCTAATGTCATTATCATAACTCGCCTGAATGTAATGTTAACATTTTTTTTTTTTGGGTGAACCCCCGCTTTAAGTCTGCCTCAAAGTTGAATGTTTGGATTTGTAAATAAAGAGAATTTCTTATTAATATTACATGTAGTTTGTGGTTCTCTCCTTTTGCTATTCTAAACCATATCAAACACATGCACAGCAAACATGTTGGGACATGCTTCAGAAGTCTAAAAAATTGGATAAGAAAGGCAAAAAATTCACACTAGGCATTTTTGGACAAACAAACAGGAAACATGTGGGCAGTAAGCAGTGAGGGACCACCAGAAATGAGTCATCTAATACAGAACAAACATGTGCCACAAGCAAGGTATAGTAGGCACCAGAAATGAGGCAGATAAAAACATGCCACAAGCCAAACATGAAAGTGCATCTGCTAAGACAAATGAGGCTGTTGAAAGGCTTACCATATGCGCCACCAGATCCAGAATGTTTGGCTTTTCTTCTATTGGGCTCTCCTCCACCATTGCTGACTTCTACCAGTGCCCTGAGAAGCATGCAGCATAAAAGAAGAGCCGATGATGATGCCCACAGTAAATTATTGCACACACTGTTTCATGTGGAAAATTTTGAATTTTTTTTGAAAAAAAACACGGCCAAATACTGCATGCAGCATTTTACCTTTTTTTTTGTGAATTCCAAAAATCTTTTTGAAAAACACTGAAGCCCTGTACACACGATCGGATATCTGAGGGAATCTAATCCGATGAAGCTGACTTTCATCAGTCTTGCGTACACACCATCGGTCAAAAATCCTACCGTGTCCAAATGCGGTGATGTAAAACACTACGACGTGCTGAGAAAAATGAAGTTCAATGCTTCCGAGCATGCGTCGACTTGATTCTGAGCATGCGTGGATTTTTGACCGATGGACTTCCACACAGACGATCGTTTTTTTTCTGTCGGTTTTTTATACATAGGTATAATTTTAACCACTTAAGACCCGGACCTTTAGGCAGCTAAAGGACCCAGCCAGTTTTTGCGATTCGGCACTGCGTCGCTTTAACTGACAATTGCGCGGTCATGCGACATGGCTCCCAAACAAAATTGGCGTCCTTTTTTTCCCATGAATAGAGCTTTCTTTTGGTGGTATTTGATCACCTCTGCGGTTTTTATTTTTTGCGCTATAAACAAAAATAGAGCGACAATTTTGAAAAAAATACAATATTTTTTACTTTTTGCTATAATAAATATCCCCCAAAAATATATAAAAAAAAATAGTTTCCTCAGTTTAGGCCGATACGTATTCTTCTGCCTATTTTTGGTAAAAAAAATCGCAATAAGCGTTTATCGGTTGGTTTGCGCAAAATTTATAGCGTTTACAAAATAGGGGATAGTTTTATTGCATTTTTTATTATTTTTATTTTTTTTACTACTAATGACGGCGATCAGCGTTTTTTTCGTGAGTGCGACATTATGGCAGACACTTCGGATAATTTTGACACATTTTTGGGACCATTGTCATTTTCACAACAAAAAATGCGTTTAAAATGCATTGTTTACTGTGAAAATGACAATTGCAGTTTGGGAGTTAACCACAAGGGGGCGCTGATGGGGTTATGTGTGACCTCATGTCTGTTTCTAACTGTAGGGGGGTGTGGCTGTAGGTGTGATGTCATCGATTGTGATTCCCTATATAAGGGCCCACACGATCGATCACGGCGCCACAGTGAAGAACGGGGAAGCTGTGTTTACACACAGCTCTCCCCGTTCTTCAGCTCCCGGGACCAATGGCGGGACTCCAGCGGCGATCGGGTCCACGAGTCCCGGGCTTAAAGGGCAACGTACATATACGTTGATGTTCCATTCTGCCGTCGTGATGAGGTCCTTAAGTGGTTAAAACATGTTCTATTTTTTTTCACTGATGGAAAACAAACCGATGGGGCCCACACACGATCGGTTTGTCCGATGAAAACAGTCCATCGGTCTGTTTTTTATCAGACAAACCAATCGTGTGTACAGGGCTTGAGTGTTATTTTACTGCATTTTTTAAGATGCTCAATACCATTTTGTTAATGGAGCCCAATATTACACTGCTGTATCCTATGAAGTACCGTATTTATCGGCGTATAACACGCACAGGCGTATAACACGCACCCTAACTTTAAGAGGGAAGTTTAAAGAAAAAAACTATCCACGGCCCCCTGCGTATAACACACAGGCACAGTTTACCCTCTATTTTCAGGGTAAAAAAGTGAGTGTTATACGCCAATAAATACAGTATCTGAATTCTTGTAGTGAAGTCCTAGCATGTGCTTTTAAATATAGTACATTTTGATCCAATCTTGCTATTTAAAACTGACAATTTCTATCTGCCAGTCAAAAAGGGCATAAACCTACCTGAAATAAAGCCCCTTTTTCAAAATAATCAGATAAGGGTGCCAAATATGTAGTTCCAGTGTACGCTATCACTGAGACTGTCCAAAATGGTAATACTGTTCCATAACATCAACTAAAGCTTTAATGCCACCCCTGAGTATTCAAGGATTTCTGTATTTTGTATTTTCAAATGTGCCTTTGAAGCCACATAAAACGGAAAATTGTATACTCACCTTTCTGTAATTTTCCTTTCCTGACGCATCTTCATGGCAGCACACACTGGGTTGTGACTCCGCCCCCACAACCTGACAGGATTGGTTAGCTATAAATTCCAAAGGGGAGACACCCGGCACTATTCTCCGTATATATCATCATTTGAACAACAGGGTGGGCAGCTGTGTGCTGCCATGAAGATGCGTCAGGAAAGGAAAATTACGGAAAGGTGAGTATACAATTTTCCGTTTTCCTGACGCATTCATGGCAGCACACACTGGGAAATAACTCGCCATTCGGGAGGGTTCAATGCAAAAGTATTTTATTCCCTAAAGGGCAGAAGAATTGGGTCTGATGATAGATCTGCCAAATTCGGCCGTAGCCAAGAGAGCGGCGTCTACCCTGTAGTGGGAGATAAAGGTATGCCTGGAAGAGCAGGTTGCTGCTCTGCAGATAGTTTCCGAAGAAACGCCACAATATGCTGCACAGGGGGTTGCCACTGCCCTGGTTGAGTGTGCCCTGATGCCTTCCGGAATCTCCAGTTGTTGCGTGGAATACGCTTTTCCAATAGCCTTGACTAGCCAAGAGGTGATGGTACGGGAAGTGGCTGCCTGGCCTCGCCCGGCCCCGTGAGGTATAATTAGGAGGGCGTCTGTTGACCGAAGATGGTTAGTAGCCGACAGATATCTGGAAATTGTAGACTTAATGTCCAAGGCACGAGGTTCGCCACTCTCGTTAGAAAGGTATGGCAAGACGATGTCCTGGCTGTAGTGGAAGTCCGAAGTGACTTTTGGAAGGAAACGATCTGAAGGCCTCAGTATCACCCTATCGGACAAAAAGACTAGGTAAGGTTCCTTAGACCGTGAGAGCTTATAACTCCGACACTCTCCTTGCCGAGGCAATGGCAATGAGGAAGGACAACTTTAAGGTTAGGTCCCATAGGGAAATTGAGTTAAGAGGGAAGAATGGTGGATTGGAGAGTGCTTCGAGAACCACCGAAAGATCCCAAGCCAGAAAGGATGGTTTCCTGGGAGGTCTGATTTTAATGCATGCCTTCATAAACTGGATAATCAAAGGATGCAAAGCCCATCTGGTGCCAGTCTTGGCAGACAGAGCGGAGACCTGTACCTTTAGGGTGCTTGGATTTAGGCCTTTGTCAACTCCTGTTTGAAGGAACTCCAGGATCTGGTAAGGATCAGGCGAGATGGGATCCCAACCTTTAAGTTGCGCCAACTGGGCGAATCTTTCCCAAATCCTGGCGTAGATGGTGTTTGTGGTGATCTTCCTGGCTTGCATTAAAGTTGTTATAACCGCCTGGGAACACCCCTGTTCTCTTAGTCTAGTCCTCTCAACCTCCAGGCTGTCAGATGGAGCCTGTCTGGAGCCGGATGGAGGAACCGACCTTGGTGTAGGAGGTCTGCTGATGCTTATAGGTGTATAGGAGGTCGGGTATTGAGCTGTAGGAGCGTCGTAAACCACGGCCTCCTTGGCCAGAAGGGTACCACTGTGATTACTGTGGCCGATGATCTCCGGAGACGGGATAGGAACCTCGCTATTAGAGGAGTTGGGGGGAAGATGTACCCCAGATTGAAGTCCCATGGGTGCAGAAGGCAATCTGTCCCCTCTGCTGTCGGAAAGGGTACTCTGGAAAGAAATCTTGAGCATTTGGCATTTGCTGGTGTTGCTGCCAGGTCGATCTCTGGAACCCCCCATGCCTCCGTCAGAATGGAGAACTCCCAAAGGTTCAGAGACCACTCGTTGTTCGACAGAAGTTCCCTGCTCAGGAAGTCGGCTAGCGTGTTCTGTGCCGCTGGAACATAAACTGCTCTCAGGTTCAGTAGATGTACCTGAGACCACTCAATTATGGGGTGAACTTCCTCTAGAAGTGTGCGGCTTCGGGTACCACCCTGCCTCTGGATGTAGGCCACCGCCACCTTGTTGTCCATCCGAATTAGGACGCTCTTCCCTTGTAGCAGAGGTGCAAAGGCCAAGAGGGCCTGAAACGCCGCTCGGAGTTCCAGTATGTTTGATACTGTGCCCCGAGCAGGGAAGTGCCACTGTCCCTGGGCTGTCTGATCCAGGTAGTGAGCCCCCCAACCTCTCTCGCTGGCATCCGATGTCACTATCTCCGGATCTGGAGGAGCTATGGGCTTGAATCTTCTGAGGTTGGGAGGGTGAGTCCACCACCAAAGGGAGTGCCTTACTTGGCTGGAGATACTGATGGGTTGGTGCATTGAGGCTCCGTCCCATTGTCTGAGAAAGGCATTCTGTAAGGTTCTCATGTGCCATTGGGACCATTGTACCATGGGTATGGTTGATGACATAGAGCCCAGCATGCTGAGGCAGGTTCTGGATGACGTGCGTCTGGAGGACAGTAGATTCCGCACTTTCCGTGCTAAAGGTTCCACCTTTTCCAAGGGCAGCTGTACCCTGTTCTGTTTCGTGTCCAATTCTGCCCCCAGGAATATCATAACCTGTGAGGGCTGAAGGCTGCTCTTCCGCCAGTTGATTAACCAGCCGAATTTCTGGAGAGTCGAGATTAGGATCTCCCACTGGAGGAGTAAAGTCTCCCGATCTCCTGCTAAGAGCAGGATATCGTCCAGGTAGTGATGTACTCACAACCCTCTCTCCCTGAGGAGTGCTATGAGAGGGAGAAGGACCTTTGTGAATGTCCTGGGAGCCGAAGAGATGCCGAATGGCAGGCATCGAAACTGGAAGTGATGTTGGCCAATGGCGAAAACATATAAATTTCTGGAATGCGGGATGAATTGGCACATGAAGGTAGGCGTCCGATAAATCGATTGACAGCATCCAATCTCCCAGATTCACTGCCAGAAGAATGGACTGGAGACTCTCCATCTTGAAAGCCTCTATTTGAACTCTTTTGTTGAGCCGTTTGAGGTCCAGCACGGGCCGTAGATCCCCAGATTTTTTTCGCACCAAAAATAGAGGGGAATAAAATCCCCTGCCCCTTAGGTGCGAAGGAACCTCCACGACAGCTTCTTTCTGAATTAATTCTGAGACATATTGAGTGAGTAGCTTCCTCTTGTCTAGGGAAGACGGTATCTTGGTGGGTTGGAAGATAGCGTGAGGCAATGCCCCCATAAAGTTCCACTTGTGGCCATGTTTTATCATGGAGAGAGTCCATGGGTCCTTTATGTGCTCTGACCATACTTGGGCTTAACTCCTGAGCCTGGCGCCCACCTGAGCTGGGTGGGCAGGCAAGACTTCAAAAGGATTTCTGCTGGTCCCCTGTGGTAACGGCCTTGGTCTTCTGACCCCTCGCAAAGGGAGGGCGAGTAGGTCTCCAATCTCTCCTGAACTCCCTGCCGGGGCGATAGGATCTGGCATCTCTGTACCTCTCAGGCAGATTACGCCTGAAGGTAGGGCCCTTCTGAGGCTTGGGCCTCCTGTCGGAGGGGATAAGCCCTGACTTTCCCCCAGTGACCTTGGAGATCGCCGAGTCCAGTTTCACGCCGAACAGGTTCGTGCCATCGTACGGTATCTTGCACCAGTTAGACTTGGAAGCTGTGTCGGCGACCCAGGGCTTCAGCCATAAGGCTCTGCGGGCCATCACTGAGGCTAACATAGACCTAGCCGAGGAGCGAATGCCATCTACTGCAGCCCCTGCCACAAAGTCGCCTGCCAGCCTGATCGCTTGTAAAGTGGATAACACGTCCCCCTGGTCAGTACTTTCTAGGAGGGTCTTCTCGGCGTTGGCTGCCCATGAGGAAATGGCCTTGGCGACAGCCGCTGTGGCAATAGCTGGTCTACATGCTCCCCCTGCCGTAGAGTATGACTTCTTCAGCTCCAGGTCGATCTTACGGTCGAGAACATCTCGGAATGAGACTGCGTCCTCTATTGGCAAGGTGACGTGCCTGGCAAGCCGCATTAGGCACTAATCAACAATGGGAGCGTTGATGAGGGAAGAGACCTTAGACTCCTTCAGAGGGTACAACTTAGTGAGCTTATTGGACAGGCCAGGTCGCTTATCCGGCTTCTCTCATTCCTCCTTAATAAGGTCCTCCAACTCTTCGATGAAGGGAAACAATTCGGGATCCCTCCTTAACTCTGGGAAGTATTTCCCAACCTTCAGTGGTTCCGCTACGGGTTCTTCCCAGCCTATAGCCTCCTTAACAGAGCGAGCAAAAGGTTTGATCAACCCAAAGTCAATTCCAGACACCAGCTCACGTTCCTCATGATCGGAATGGGTTTCTGCTGGCTGGACATACAGGCGGAAGCGGATGAAGTGCCTGGGGTGGGGTCATCACAGGCCAGAGGAGCCGCGGTCCAGATTGATTCCCGCACTGACTCCCTTATGAGATCTGTAGCCACCCTGGCATCCGCCTCCTTTTCTCTGGTCGCTTCATTAAAGCAGGTGCGACAAGCGAGTTTTCCTGGCAATGCAGTAACACCGCACACCCAGCAATCGTTTGCTGCAGGACGGGTATGGTAATGCTCGCGGTGCGGTGAGGGTGACCGTCTGCGGTGAGACTGGCTATGACGGGAGCGGCTGCGCCGTGATCGGCTATGTCTCGATCGGTGGTAGCGGGGGGATGATCTTGACCGACCTCTGCGGGACCTCCTGCTTGATGCATGTCTGGATCTCTCCCTGCGCCGCGGGCTTGCGTCTTTAGGCCTGATGGGACTGCAAGAAAAGCAGTGTTAGGTGGCCGGCTCTCTTTTGTCTCTTCACTACTTACCTAATCCTATGTCGGCCTCCATACCTTGTTTGTTTGTAGTGGTCTGCGAGGGCAGTGGACTCCATGAAGCAGCAGAACAGCAGCAGATGGGAAAAGCTGAAGGAAAGCAAAAAAGTAGTTAAAAACAATATAGGTGAAAAATTCAGGAAGGCCCTGAAGGAGGAAGAAGTTAGGGTACCTGGGGAAAAATCCCCACGAAATTGGGGCAAAGCAGCAGCCTAGAAAGGAAAAAGGAAAATTCGTCCTTTTTAAATTTGGCGCCGCCATCGCGGCACTGATAACGTATACGTGCATGCGCAGTAGCACCGCGCGCCTCCCGATGCCATCTTGGATGAGGGAGAAGGAGACCGCTGGCGTCATCACCCCGCTGCACGCATGCGCAGAACGGACAGGGGGACGCGGCGGAGCGGAGGGACATGGAACAACACTGCCCAGCAAGCCCAGAACGTCACAAAGCGGTATAATAACATAAGGAACATATACTGGGGAATAAAGGCATACAGGGATAGCTGTACTGGGATAAATAAAAAGTGGAGCCACTGCCTTAATAAGCTCATTTAGAGCCTGTATAAAATGCCAGGTACCTGCCGGGATTTAACCCCTGAGACCACCAGAGCGGTGTTCCCCCCATAAAGCTCTATTAGAGACTGTACAGGGGGGACTTCCAAACAGGAGAGGCTGAACCTGCTGGGGCGAAAGCGGTAGGAGGCAAGCTGTACGACCAACGTCTTGTCAGGTGAGGATAAAAAAGAGAATAGTGCCAGGTGTCTCCCATTTGGATTTTATAGCTAACCAATCCTGTCAGGTTGTGGGGGCGGAGTCACAACCCAGTGTGTGCTGCCATGAATGCGTCAGGAAAAGTCCCTCTCCGCCCTGCTCAGTATTTGTTTATCACACTGGTACATGTCCCTTGTGTAACTCCCCAGCTTCCCATGCTTTTTTTGACAGTAGTTTGCCTATTAGCCCTAAAAATGTCAGAATGTAAAAATAAGATTCCCCCTCCCAAATAGACTTATATTCATATCTAAGTTAAGGTTTGCCATATCTTGTTTGTTTGAACAAAATTTGCTGAGCCCTTGATGAATCGAACTTGATCAGATTTGCCTATCACTAGTTTTTGGCATTTAGCATTTCCTATGGAGAAACTTTTCGTCTACATACATTCACTCCAGCAATGGCTGCATGACATTTCTCAGTGTGTTTCATGATCATGACAACAATGTTGCATGTCTTGTGATAAAAGAAAATCTTGTACTGGAAGCCTTTGTGACTAGGTGACTATGCAGGAGAACACTTAGGAGGCAGGGAGTGTTGTCACCCTATACCAGGAAGTACTTGAACAAGGGTCTTCATGGCAAGATCAGTATTTATTTTTTATGTGATTTTAGCGATTTGTTTTGCATGTACTTTAAATTGTTATAACCGGATTAACCCTGGAAGAATTGTCAGCCCAATGACCGGACCATTGTTTGCGAAATGGCACTGCGTTGCTTTAACTGACAATTGTGCGGTCGTGCGACACTGTACCCAAACAAAATTGACGTCCTTTTTTCCCACAAATAGAGCTTTCTTTTGGTGGTATTTGATCATGTCTGCAATTTTTTTTTTTTTTTGCACTAAAAAACAAAAAAGAGCGTCAATTTTGAAAAAAAACATAATATTTTGTACTTTTTGCTATAATAAATATCCCCATTTTTTTTTTAAAAAGCACATTTTTTTTCAGTTCAGGCCGATATGTATTCTTCTACATATTATTGGTAATAAAAATCGCAATAAGCATATATTGATTGGTTTGCGCAAACGTTATAGCGTCTACAAAATAGGGGATAGATTTATAGCGTTTTTATTATTATTATTTTATTACTAGTAATGGCGGCAATCTGCGATTTTTATTGGTACTGCAGTATTATGGCGGACACATCGGACACTTTTTACACATTTTTGGGATCATTGGCATTTATACATCGACCAGTGCTATAAAAATGCACTGATTACTGTAAAAATTACACTGGCAGGGAAGGGGTTAACACTAGGGGACGATCAAGGGTTTAACTGTGTTCTCTAGTGTGTTTCTAACTGTAGAGGGAGGGGACTGACCTATAGGAAATGATAAATCGTGATTCCTAGCTATTAGGAACTCACGATCTGTCTCTCTTTACTAAACAAAAAAGGGACGTGTGTCCCTTTTCTGCCTCTTGTGCCTGCAATTGTCTCTCTCTGGCAACACCTTCATATGCAAGCTCTCACTCATGCTTGGCTTCTTAATTCCATGTGATTCAACAAGAAGTGTTGGCCTACGGTCTTCCACATGCACACACTGGGGAATCCACAGTGCTCCCAGTTTGCCCACGTGTCCCTACCTCAGCTCCCATGCCAGACAATTTTAGCGGCTCTGGTCCTGTGCTCACATCTATACAGCTGACATCACAATTGCATTCGCCCCTGAAGAGTTGGTATATCCCAACGAAACGTGTCAGGCATACATAGATGCATGATGTTCATACAGATGATTTTATGTTTTGTATACTGTTTTACTCCTAATACTATCAAGCCCCTCCAGTGGTTCATGTTGTGCAGGACCTGTCCTTACTCTACAATATGCCAAGTACTACGGTGTCATTATGCATATGTAATTTGTAGCATGTCTATGCGATTTTGTGGATGCAATTTTTGTCATTCAGTATGCTTTATATTATATCACAAGGCATAATAAAATGCTCTTTGCTAAGACTGCTCTTTGTTATACACCTCTCATTGCAAGTTCTCAACCAACTCCCCCCTTATGTGTCGGAAGCCAATTAAGCAATACGGTCTACCTTGTATGCTTACTCCGTATGGTGATTGGCTTAATTTAAAGTACCGCTGACCAAACTCTCGTTTTTCTGTTCAAAATTTGGGATGGAGGCCATTTACCTTTGGTGCCTTGGGCCACATAATTTTTTCTCATTTTTTCTTGTGCCCAGAATTGCTCGTGGCCGGTGGTCATCGCGACCGACGGTCATGAGCATCGGCACCCCTGCGATGCAGTGGGCGTGCACACCTGCTAGCCCGCTTAAAGCGACCGATGTACAGCTATGACGGTTCGCACAGCAGAGCCAACCTGCCGCAGTATAACTTAAAGTGTAATAATTTAAAGTGTTGTATACAGGTCCTTCATGTACTGTAGCTTTATTTATTCTGAACATTGCTCTTAGGCTGAAAGTCAAAGCACATGTGCATTTTCAAACTAGAAATCACTAAAAACCAAAGCAATCTTTTCAGTCACAGAACCTAGGTGCTAACTTGATCATAGTCCACAAGACTAGAGTCATAATGAATGTGTAGCACTACCCCTGCAGTGGCCACTTAGATGTGACAGGTTCTTTCCCACTACAGTGCAGAGGCAGCCAGGCAGGCAGGCACACAGCAACAGTTTATTCATTCTCATACTCATTGATCAGTCTAGGTATTTGTATTTTTATGTATTTTATTGCTTAAGGCTACTTTCACACTGGGGCAGGGGGATTTAGCAGTAAAGCACTGCTTACCGCTGTTATATAAGCCCTGCTAGCGGCAGAGGAAAGAAATAAAAGCACCCATGTTGCGGCGCTGCCAAAGCACTTTGCAGGTGATTCGGCAGCGCCGCCCATTGATTTCAATGTCAGGGGCAGTTTAGGAGTGGTGTATACACTGCACCCACACTGCGTCAAAGATGCTGCTTGCAGGAATTTTTTTCCTGTCCTGCAAGCGCACCGCCCCAGTGTGAAAGCACTTGGGCTTTCACACTGGGAGGCATGGGAGGTTCTTTTCAAGCGCTATTTTTTGTGCTAAAATGCCTGAAAAGCACACCAGTGTGAAAGGGTTCTAAAAAAACTCTTCACTCACAGCTGGGAACTGTGAGATATTTTGTATGTCAGATTCAGCCAGATTGGAACAGTTTTTAAATCCACGATGGAGGACCATGAAGTAACTTGCAGAGCAGATAGGCTAGACTGGAAGTCAATAGGTTCACAGCTGGGGACCATGAAACCATGAAGTAGTTTGCAGTACAGATAGGAGGCTCTATGCACAGAATTCTGGAACAGGAACCGTCCTTAGGTGCAGCCTTTTGTGAGTAGCTGAGCATCTCGTCCCAGTGGTGCCTGGGTCAAGCAGCCCCCTCTACTTTCAACTCACTGGCCCATTCCCTCAAGAGGAAGAAATACAATCTTCTCAGGGCTCCAAACCATTTAACAGCTTTCCCAGCCACCATCTGGGCACACTCCCCAGGGTTTGGCTAGGCACTGCTCAATTTTCAGGCTGACCATTTAAATTCTCTCCCCCCCAACTTCCAGAGGGAAGCAGAGGGAAGAAATAAAACTCCCAGACA
Organism: Rana temporaria; assembly: GCF_905171775.1. Taxonomy (NCBI): domain Eukaryota; kingdom Metazoa; phylum Chordata; class Amphibia; order Anura; family Ranidae; genus Rana; species Rana temporaria. The sequence goes on from NC_053489.1 coordinate 227,046,354, forward strand.
GTGCAGCACTGAGCAAAACAGAATAAATAATCATTGCTCTTTCGGGCTACAGCAGAGCCAAAAGCGACATTTGTCCTGCAGCCTAGCTAAGAGGGCGCTACAAATGAATTATTGCTGTTTTGCTACAAAAGTGTGCTGGTGATCATGTTTGAACATTTGGACCATTTTGGGAGTTGGGAAAAAAATGATTCACCACCAAAAACCAAACAACAATGGTGGATAAGGACACATTATGCTATATTTTTTTTCTCTGAACCTCAAATTAAGTGTAAATCTCTGGACATTGTGTCCTTCGAAAGAGAGTATATTTAAACAAAAAAGTCCCAAAATCGAAATTAAGTCATAAAAGTTAATGCTGCCATTGTCATTATAAAACATTAATGCAGGAATATCAATTACGGCTAAAGGCAACTGTAATTTGAGAACACCTGGACTCAGCAGTGCTTTGCATAATGTAAACTCGGCAGACTTTTATGATGTTGTTGCCAAAGAGTGTCAAAGCATGTGGTAGATACAGGTCATTTTCTTTATTTCCCTCTATATAAACTATATTTAGCCTTGTTTAACATTAAAACAGTTTACTTTATACAGCTATTTGTTTTTACAGCTTCCATCTGGTTACCGTTGATCATCTTTATTTGTCTTTAGCTCATATCCTTGTGTTGCGTTGTAAATTTATATAGATTAGAGCAACCGTTTTTATGACATTGTAAAAACAGTACAACTAAAAATGGCACTTTGCCTACTGTAAGGGACGTGCCAATATTAGCCTAACATTGACCAAATGCAGAAATAAAGAAGGGGTGACCTACATGACAATGTTTACAAAGGTCACAGCCCCATGTCACAAGTAAACTAAGAACTATGTAATACATCCAGAATTAACGTTAGGTTTAAAAAAACTAAATACAACCAAAACAGTGACTAACTACCTTCTGCAACTTATTCACAGTTCCTGAACACCTTCTTTTATCTCTGAGAGCCGCGTTGGAGGAACTCCTTAGAGCAGACTTAGCTCCCTAGGTGCTTCAGAGTTGGTTGGCTGCAGAGCCTGACTATCAAGGATCAATATCCAAGTGACTCCAGTGTGGGACCTTAAATTAAATATTAAAGTGGAGGTGATGTGTACCGCTACCCCTGTAGGGGGTCATCTTCCACCCTACACAGCCAGGCACATGAATTTTCACCCACTTCAGAGTGGTCCCAAAAGCATCTGATCAAATCAAGATCGGTTTGAACAGATGTTGTACAAACCGGTAGTGGCTTGTAAACAGTAAACTGAAACCCTAAATAACAAAATCTTTGTTGCTTCCAGGTTCTTTCATCACAGAGGGTAGGCAGGTACAGATATACTTTCCACCCCTCCCAGCACTTCACTGTTCTGAGTTGCGGTGGCACCGGGTCTTCCAGTCCTCCATAAAGAGGACCTAGCATGGCCCATGCTATCACAAATTATGTTATTTCATCCCTTGTGATAGTAATAAAGTTTATCAAACAAAATCTCAAAAGAGACAGTGTAAAAAAAGTTATAAATATATACCAACCTCAATGCTCTGTCTAATTGGGCGACTATGTGGCAGATGAGGTTTAATGTTGATAAATGTAAAGTCATGCACTTGGGGGCTAAGAATATGCATGCATCATACATGCTAGGGGGAGTACAACTGGAGGGATCCGTAGTGGCGAAGGATCTGGGGGTTTTGGTAGATCATAAGCTCAATAATGGCATACAATGCCAAGCTGCGGTTTCCAAAGTGAGCAAAGTCCTTTCTTGTATTAAGAGAGGTATGGACTCCAAAGAGAGAGATATCATTTTGCCCATGTACAAATCATTAGTAAGACCTTATCTGGAATATGCAGTTCAGTTTTGGGCACCAGTTCTCAAAAAGGATATCGGGGAACTGGAGAAAGTGCAGAGAAGGGCAACCAAACCGATAAGAGTCATGGAGGAACTCAGCTATGAGAAAAGATTAGAAGAACTGAAATTATTCACTCTTGAGAAGAGGAGAATAAGGGGGGATATGATCCACATGTACATATATATAAGGGGTCCATATAGTGAACTTGGTGTTGAGTTATTCACTTTACGGTCAACACTCAGGACAAGGGGGCACTCTTTACGTCTAGAGGAAAAGAGATTTCATCTCCAAATACGGAAAGGTTTCTTCACAGTACGAAGGTGGTTCTGGCCAGCTCAGTAGATTGCTTTAAGAGAGGCCTGAATACTTACCTTAATGTACATAATATAACTGGGTACTAAGATTTGTAGGTAAAGTTGATCCGGGGAATATCCGATTGCCTCTCGGGGGATCAGGAAGGAATTTTTTCCCCTGCTGTAGCAAATTGGATCATGCTTTGCTGTTTTTTTTTAGCTTCCTCTGGATCAACTGTGTGTATGGAGTTTGGTGTATGGAATTGTACTACGTTTTTTATTTTGTTTGTTTATTTTTTTGTGGTTGAACTGAATGGACTTGTGTCTTTATTCAACCTGACTAACTATGTAACCATATTTTTTTAAAAGCACTCTGTCCCTTCATGCAAATGCAAAAACATACATAGGTCCTGCAGTCATATGCAAATGTTGATCACACTATGTGAGTTATTGTCAGGAACGTCATAGTGAAAGCAATAATTCCTGTTCCAGACCTCCTGTGCTACTCCTAAACTGGTAACTTGTAAAGGTTTTAAAGCGTCGCCTATGGAGATTTTTAGGTACTGTAATTTGACACCATTCCTCAGGTGTGCACAATTTTAAAGCATGACATGTTAGGTATCCATTTACTCGCCCTGACATTGTCTTATTTTTTTACCCCAAAATTGTGTATTATATTGTGTTTGTGTGCACTAAAATGTATCAACGCGTCAAGTTTTTCCTAACAATTTTTGTTTTAAAAATGGCTGCGTAAAAATTGTGCAACATAAAAAACATATTTGTAAGAAGTGTCAGATTTGGCCTGGGCGAAATGTAGTTAAAAAGGTAAAAAAATGCTCTCCCATACTATTGGGTGGATATAGTAGAAGTAGTAGTAGAACTAAACAATCAACAATCAACCAACAATCTCACAATTAACATTAAATCCTTTTCAGCCTTTTGCTACTAGCTTCTTTTTTCAGCTAAGCGCACCCTCCTCTATGTATGCCTGAGTAAAGGGCAGATTTCAGAAAGTAAATGCTAGAGGGGTGTTTTTCAAAGTGAGTTTTAAACAAAAAAAGCATAGAGACATGGATGGATGTGTTCGTTTGCTTTGAATATTACAAACAAATTAAATTGCATTTTCACTTTGTAGTGATCAGTTAAGGTATAACTAAAGGCATTTTTATTTATTTTTTACGTTTTTAGATAGAGTAGGGATTGATTAGAACCCCTATCAGTTTATATTGCTGTCTGTGCCCATGTTAACCACTTAAGCCCCGGACCAATATGCTGCTAAATGCCCAAAGGCGTTTTTACAATTCGGCACTGCGTCGCTTTAACAGACAATTGCGCGGTCGTGCGACATGGTACCAAAACAAAATTTGCGTCCTTTTTTCCCCACAAATAGAGCTTTCTTTTGGTGGTATTTGATCACCTCTGCGGTTTTTATTTTTTGCGCTATAAACAAAAATAGAGCGACAATTTTGAAAAAAATTCAATATTTTTTACTTTTTGCTATAATAAATATCCCCCAAAAACATATATAAAAACATTTTTTTCCTCAGTTTAGGCCGATACGTATTCTTCTACCTATTTTTGGTAAAAAAAATCGCAATAAGGGTTTGCGCAAAATTTATACATTTACAAAATAGGGGATAGTTTTTTTGCATTTTTTATATATATATTTTTTTTTTTTACTACTATTGGCGGCGATCAGCGATTTTTTTCGTGACAGCGACATTATGGCGGACACTTCGGACAATTTTGACACATTTTTGGGACCATTGTCATTTTCACAGCAAAAAATGCATTTAAATTGCATTGTTTATTGTGAAAATGACAGGTTCACCTAGTGTGTGTTTACAACTGTAGGGGGGTGTGGCTGTAGGACTGACGTCATTGATCGAGTCTCCCTATAAAAGGGATCACTCGATCGATACGCCGCCACTCGATCGATTACACGCGGCTCTCCCCGTTCTTCAGCAACGGGGAGCGATCGCGACGGAGCGGCTATAAACGCAGCGGGGGGGTCGCGATCGGACCCCCCACCCGCTAAAAGGCAAGGACATATATATACGCCCTTATGCCTGTCCGTGCCATTTTGCAGACGTAAATAGTTGTGCGGCGGGCGTTAAGTGGTTAAATAGATTCACCCTCTCAATTTGTCTTGTTTACCATTACCAAACAAAGTGAAAGTAAAATACATTCTCAAATTTTGGGTTGTCTCCAGAAAAGTAATAGAGGGCACATCTTCCAAAGGGGACACTACTTCTGGTGACCTGGGAGCCCCAAAGGGTTTCCCTTAATTTTCAGGAATTTTCTCTCACTTCTTGTTTGACCATGGGACACAAAGTGAAAGTAAATCCCCACAATGGGACACAGATGGCGAAAAAATCTGACAGTGGTCCCTTACCCAATCTAAAATGAAACAAAAGCTTTGCCTATAGCTCTATAGCTTAAGTTCCAGTTTAAGCGCTCTGCAATGTTAGGTAGCAATAAAGTACAGTAAAACCTTGGTTTGCAAGCATAATTTGTTCCAGAAACATGCTTGTAATCCAAAGCACTTGTATATCAAAGCATTTTTTTTTACAGGGCATAAAGGAGAAAAGAGGCACCTCTGATGGGCCTTACACACGACCGAACATGTCTGCTGAAACTGGTCCGCGGACCAGTTTCAGCAGACATGTTTGGTCGTGTGTAGGCCCGAGCGGACAGGATTCCAGCATACATTTGCCCGCCGGGCCTTTTTCCAGCAGGCAAATATTTCTGGACTTGTTTTAAAACAGCCCGCTGAAATTCTGCCCGCTCGGACATGTTCGGTCGTCTGTACAGACCTACCGTACATGTCCGAGTGCCCGCCATCCCTCGCATGCGTCGAATGACTTTGACGCATGCGTGGAAGCATTTAACTGGCAGGGCCGCCCATGTCGCCGTGTCATCGTCGCGGCGACGGCGCAGACACGCCCCGCGTATTGTTTACGCGCGGATTTCTGTATGATGGTGAGTACAGCCACCATACAGAAATCCCCGGGCAGACATGTACGGTGAAAACGGTCCAGCGGACCGGTTTCATCGTACATGTATGCTCGTCTGTACGCGGCCTAAGTGTAGCAATACGTTGTTAAATGTTGTACCTTCATTAAATGTAACCATATTGCTACACTTAGAGGCTCCTCTCTTCTTTTTTATACTCAGTTGTGACATGATGCTACTCTTATATCAAGACATTGCTTGTATATGAAGGCAAAATTTATTAAAACATTTTGCTTGTCTTGCAAAACGCTCTCAAACCAAGTTACTCTCAAACCAAGGTTTAACTGTATCCTTTTTTTAGTAAAAAATTATTTTGGGGCTGTGTTTATTATGTAAAAGCATCATTAGGATTATAATAATATACAAAAATACAGAACAATGTGCCCAAACTGCCATAAGACATGATACGTTTTATACTGTTGATCAACAAAATCTTAACAAATGAAACAAGGTTCAATACCTCCAAAAACGTTAGAGAAGCAAATGAAATAAATAAGATCTAATTATAACAATATAAAGGCAAGGTATACCATAAGAAATATTACAAGGAACTCAGAAAAAAAAAACAATGAATACTCAAGATCATTTACAGTGTTTTCCCTTTTCCATCAAACATTTGTGTTTGGTTGCTGCCCCCTGCTGGTCAGTTATTCTCAATGTTCTTAATAAATAGAAAGTATGGTTTAAAGGAGTAATTTTACACAATTACTTCTCTGAATACTTCTGCCACTTTAAAGGGCAAGAATGCGGACTGTCAGTGAATGAGCACAGATCACAGTCATTCTAAGATGGAACCTCAGTTAAATAGTGCTAATCAGATAGATAGATAAAGTTGCTGCAAAGTTGCAGGTAGCCCCTGTGCAGCTACACAGTCTGTACAAATGGCATGTCCACCCTGGGTGCAAAATAAAAACTAAAGCACACAGAGAGCTGGAACAAGAATGTTAGCATAAGTTTTAGGAGTTATTTTTTCAGCAAGGATAAAATGGCTGACCTTGCCCGCACTATTACTAAAACCTGGCACCAGCCTGTGCAGTAAAGAAATTGGAAGGAAAAAAATACTGATTACAATAGATCAGCTGCTCACATGAGTGCAATAATGACAAACCCACAATGCAACTCAAAATATGCAGCCTCTGGCACTAATCCTATTGTTTTATGGCCAGATTGAGAAAATATATCTACTGACTGACTATGTACTTCATTCTCAAAAGTCTCAAACTTTGTTTTAGCTATGGCATACAGATTCAGGTTCACTGAATTCAGACCACTTTTGTGCTCTTAGAGTGTCAGGAAAGGCTAATAACAATTATTCTTAAAAATACTTTCTCCTACCTAACCTCCATAGCCTGTATAAAAAATATCAATGTAAATACCTTTTTTTTTTTTTTTTTTTTTTTTTAATCCTGGTACTAAAATGTATATGTGTTATGTCCACACCACACCTTTATTAACAAACCTCAGCTGCTGTATCAATTATTATTATTATTATTATTATTCAGGATTTATATAGTGCCAACAGTTTGTGCTGCACTTTACAACATGGGGCAGACAGTACACACGATCGGAATTTCTGATGGACAAAGTCAGAAGGAATTTCTTTATCTGATATTCCGACCGTGTGCATGCCCCAGCAGACTTTTTCTGACAAAAATTCAGACAGACTTAGAAAGAGAACATATATCGGAAATTTTGTTTGTCTGTTTGGAATTCCAACAGAGAAAAAAACACACATGCTCGGAAATAATTTGACGCATGCCCGGAAGCATTGAACTTCATTATTCTAGGCTCGTCGTAGTGTTGTACGTCACCACGTTTTTGACGGTCGGAATTTGGTGTGTCCGTGTGTATGCAAGACAGCTTGAGCGGAATTCCGTCGGAAAAACCTGTGAGAGTTTATTCCGAGGGGAAATCCGATCATGTGTACAGGGCATTACAATACAATTTAATACAGGTGGGATCAGGGGGCCCTGCTTGTTAGAGCTTACAATCCAGAAGGGAGGGCCAAGTGGAACAAAAGGTAAAAGCTGTGGGGGAAGATCAGATGGAGAAAATGAAAATATAGTTGTTAGGTTTTAGACAATCCCTGAAAACCCTCCTCTTCAGAGAAGCCTATCCTACCCACACCTAATAGAGTAGGAGATAATCAGGCAGATTGGGGTAGAGTTCCATAGGATTGAACAGGCTCTGGAAAAGTCCTGGAGGCGAGCATGGGAGGAGGTAATGAGAGAGCTAGAGAGAAGAGGTCTTGAGAAGAATGAAGAGAATAATTAGTTTGGTATTTTGAGACTAGGTCAGTGATGTAGCTGTCATGTACCAGGTGTGACCAGATTGTGTGGATTGCAAAGAGGGAACCAAAACGTGTATAAGGTGAATAATAATAATGTTTATTAACCACTTCCCGACCGCCGCATGTACATATACGTCGGCAGAATGGCACGTACAGGCACATTGGCGTACCTGTACGTCCCTGCCTAGACGTGGGTCGGGGGTCCGATCGGGACCCCCCCCACGACTTGCGGCGGTCGGGTCCCCTCGGGGAGCGATCCGGGACGACGGCGCGGCTATTTGTTTTTAGCCGCTCGGTCGCGATCGCTCCCCGGAGCTGAAGAACGGGGAGAGCCGTGTGTAAACACGGCTTCCCCGTGCTTCACTATGGCGCTGCATCGATCGAGTGATCCCTTATATAGGGAGACTTGATCGATGACGTCATTCCTACAGCCACACCCCCCTACAGTTGTAAACACACACACAGTGTACACCAAATCCTACAGCGCCCCCTGTGGTTAACTCCCAAACTGCAACTGTCATTTTCACAATAAAGAATGCAATTTAAATGCATTTTTTGCTGTGAAAATGACAAAAATACCAAAAATGTGTCAAAATTGTCTGAAGTGTCCGCCATAATGTCGCAGTCACGAAAAAAATCGCTGATCGCCGCCATTAGTAGTAAAAAAAAAAAAAAATTAATAAAAATGCAATAAAACTATCCCCTATTTTGTAAACGCTATAAATTTTGCGCAAACCAATCGATAAACGCTTATTGCGATTTTTTTTACCAAAAATAGGTACAAGAATACGTATCGCCCTAAACTGAGGAAACAAAAAATGTTTATATATGTTTTTGGGGGATATTTATTATAGAAAAAAGTAAAAAATATTGCATTTTTTTCAAAATTGTCGCTCTATTTTTGTTTATAGCGCAAAAATTAAAACCCGCCGAGGTGATCAAATACCACCAAAAGAAAGCTCTATTTGTGGGGAAAAAAGGACGCCAATTTTGTTTGGGAGCCACGTCGCACGACCGCGCAATTCTCTGTTAAAGCGACGCAGTCCCAAACTGTAAAAACACCTTGGGTCTTTAGGCAGCAATATGGTCCGGGGCTTAAGTGGTTAAAGATAAGTGATAAATAGGTAAAACACCCAAATACAAACAGTGCACAACCAACCAAACAGAAACCCACAGACAACCAATAATTATATACAGCCAAAGGGACGTACCAGAATCATACACGTTAGCAAGGCCGGGGTCATACACAGAGGATCAGCAGATGAACAAAGGGCAGTTCCAGAATCACAAACGTTAGCCAGGCCAGGGTCTTACACAGAGAATCAGCAGATGGGGAAAGGAGGATGGGATCAGGCTACAGGGCAAAGATTTTATTATTAAAGAAAATAGCTGCGCTGCAATATAAACAAAATAACTAATATAATGTGCAATATAACGTGATATCTATGAACATATATCCTCCAATTAACATACTTGACGAATGAAGTATGTGTAATAGACCAAAGTTAACAAACAAATTAAAGTGACAGCTAGCCTGTCTGTTCACTCTAGTGTCAACCCAACTAATGCACAATCACATAAAGTAGAACTGAACTCCACTTGCTAACACCAGTGCTGATGTTGTGAAAAAATATATAAACAAATAAAAAAGTCTATATGCTCTGAAAGTCCAATGGTTAATTTCAATACGAGAATCCTCTCCAAACGTGAAATCTGTGACTTGAAACAGACAGAACACCCCAGGAAAAGTGATGGTCTCAGGATAGGAAAGATTCCTCCACCAATAGATACATTGCCGCCTACAAGATTTAATGATCTCGTTTTAAGGAGATAACACTCGCTTGTGGCTTGCACCCCAGCCAAGGTCTCTATGGTTTCCAGCAGAGTCTCTCTACATCCTAATTGGGTGTACATCAATAAGGTTCACAATTCAGCAGTTTCACATATCTGTACTTAGGTACACAACACACCCTCTGCCAGTCAAGGGCAAGGATGCAAGGGAACAGAAACACAGGAGGGACAGGATCAGGATAGGCTCAGGATCAGGATCGGGTACAGGCTCAGGATCAGGTACAGGTACAGGTTCAGGCTCAGGTTCGGGTTACAGGCTAGCAGGTCAGGGCGCAAGGACGATACCAAGGCAAGCGTGTGAGTGCTTGCCGGGTATTTATATGCATGCCTATGATTAGCCTCAGGTGACACCTGATCGCAGGAGGTGTTGTCTGCTCCACACTGCTGGGAGACACCCACTGGTGGACACCGGTACTACGGCCCAAGGATCTAACAGTGCCACCAGCAGGTGTATCCCTCCACTACAGATCCTGAGTGTTAGAGGACACCTGCTGTTGGACACCCATACTGCAATGCATGGGACTGACAGTAGCTTGGGCAGTGAACCTTTTCCTGACAGTAGCTGGGGCATAGTTATGGATGGCTTTGTAAGTAGTTAGTATTTTGAATTTAATTTGTTGGGTGAGCGGAAGCCAGTGGAGGGATTGAAAGAGAGGAGTATCAGACACAGAGCAGTTGGTAAGGTGGATGAGTCTGGCAGCAGCATTCATGATGGATTGAAGGGGGGATGGACTATGTAGAGGTAAGCAAATGAGGAGGGAGTTGTAGTAGTCGAGGCAAGAGATGACCAGGGAGTGAATTAAGAGCTTTGCTGTGTCATTAGTTAGAAGTGGTGTATTTTGTAGATGTTGCAGAGTTTGAGGCAACAAGATTTGCACAGTGATTGGACGTGGGGCTTAAATGAGAGTTCTGAGTCCAGGACTAAACCTCAAACCTTTTCATGCAGGGATGGGCTTATGGTTGTGTTATCGATTTTGCGAGAGAGATCAGGGGAAGAGGCATGTGGGGAAGGAAAAATTATAAGTTTGGTTTTGGATAGATTACGTTTGAGGAAGAGATGTGATATCCAGAATGATATATCTGATAGTAAATTGGTGATACGTGAGGTGAGGGGTAGAGAAATAGATTTGGGTGTCGTCAGTGTAGAGGTAGTATTGGAAGCCATGGGAGGCTATCAGCTGACCCAGGGAGGAGGTGTAGATTGAAAAAAGGAGATATCCGAGAACAGAACCTTGGGGGACCCCAACAGAGAAAAGGAGAGGAGAGTTTATTCCGAGGGGAAATCCGAATAAAAATAAATAATTTCCAATCCGGTTGAAATATCATCGAATTTGGTTAAAATATTAACGATAGTGGATGAAATATTATTGAATTCTGTTGAAATATTTTCGAATCCGATCAAAATATGATCGAATTCGAATCCGGTAGAAATATTATCGAATCCGGTAGAAATGTTTTCGAATTCGGCCAGGTTTTTTCGAATTCGGTCGAAAACTATCGAATTCCGAAAACTAATTTAACAAATTTAATGAATCTAACTTAACGAAATTAATTAAATAACAAATTAAAATGAAACGAAACAAAACAAATTTTTTCCTTTTGCACATGTCTAGCTTTTTTTTTTTTTGAGGAGGGGGTGCTCAACCGTATCAAAGGCAACAGAGAGGTCCAGGAGTAGGAGTACACAATAGTGCCCATTGGTTTTGACCATTAGTAGTACGTTTGTTAGTTTTAGGAAAGCAGTTTCTGTGGAGTGCTGAGGATGAAATCCAGACTTAGGGTCATTTCACACGTGCGGATCGTTTTTTAGATCAGTTTTTTATCATCAGTTGATCAGTTTTTTATCATGAGTTGATCAGTTTTTCATCAGTTTTTCATCAGTTGTCATCCGTTTTTCATCCGTTTTTCATCCGTTTTTTCATCTGTTTTTTCATCCATTTTTTTTTTTGTTAGAACTTTATTTTTATTACATATTTTGATGAAAAACGGATGTTAGCGGATCGGATGTTAACAGATCGTCCGCTAACATCCGTTTTTCGTCCATTCCGTTTTTTTGACGGAAGAAAAATAGGGTTTTCTTCCGTTCAAAAAAACAGAGTTTAACGCAGAAGGATGTTAACGGACGTTAGCGGATGCTCATCCGCTAACGTACACTATCCAATTGGAAAGCATTGCAGTCTGTAAACGGACGTATGAAAAAACGGACGAACGGTCCGCACGTGTGAAAGGACCCTAAAGGGGATGAAGAAGGCTATTACCAGCAAGGTGGTCGCTCAGTCGTTTGTAGACCAGACATTCAAGGAGTTTGGATAAAATAGTTATCCCCTGATATTTAGAGTACAACAATAATAAAAATAGGGCAGCACTAATTATTTATCAGTGAGCATTATAATGTACACTTTCACTTTCAGCTCGGTTCACATACACTATATTATCAAAAGTATTGGGACGCCTGCTTTTACATGCACATGAACTTTAATGGCATCCCAGTCTTAGTCCATAGGCTTTAATATTAAGTCGGCCCACCCCTTGCAGATATAACAGCTTCAACTCTTCTGGTAAGACTGGCCACAACGTTCAGGAGTGTGTCTATGGGAATGTTTGATCATTCATCTAGAAGTGCATTTGTGAGGTCAGGTACTGATGTGGACAAGAAGGCCTGACTGGCAGTCTCTGCTCTAATTCATCCCAAAGGTTTTACAGTATATCAGGTTGAGGTCAGGACGCTGTGCAGGCTAGTCAAGTTCCTTCACCCCAAGCTCGCTCATCCATGTCTTTATGGACCTTGTTTGTGCACTGGGAGAAGGGGCTATCCCCAAACTGTTCCCACAAATTTGGAAACATGAAATAAATGTCTTGGTATGCTGACGCCTTAAGAGATCCCTTCATTGAAACTAAAGGGCCCAGCCCAACCATTGAAAAACTGCCCCACACCATAATCCCCCACCACCAAATGATTTGGACCAGTGAACATAGCAAGGTATATAGGGCCAGATTCTCGTAGATCTGGCGTATCTCTGCGGCGGCGTAATGTATGTCATTTACATTACGCCGCCGCAAGTTTTACAGGCAAGTGCTTTATTCACAAAGCACTTGCCTGTAAAGTTGCGGTGGCGTAGCGTAAATCACCTGGTGCAAGCCCGCCTAATTCAAATTAGCCGGGTAGGGGGCGTGGAGCATTTAAATTAAGCGCGTTCCCGCGCCGAACGTTCTGCGCATGCGCCATCCGGAAAATATCCCAGGGTGCAGTGCTCCAAATGACGTCGCAAGGACGTCATTGGTTTAGAAGTGAACGTAAATGGCGTCCAGCCCCATTCACGGACGACTTACGCAAACAACGTAAATTTTTAAATTTCGACGTGGGAACGACGGCTATTCTTAACATTGGTTGCCCCTCATATAGCAGGGGCACCTTTAAGCCGCGCAAACCTAACGTAAACGTCATAACTTCACTGCGTCGACTGCGCGTACGTACGGGAATTCGCGTATCTAGCTAATTTGCATACTCGACGGGGAAAACGACTGAGGCGACACCTAGCGGCAAAAAAAAAAAATGCATTTAAGATCCGACAGCGTAAGAGCCTTACGCCTGTCGGATCTAATGGATATCTATGTGTAACTGATTCTAAGAATCAGTCGCATAGATACGACGGCCCAGATTAGGACTTACAACTGCGTACATGGCGTTGCGCCGTCGTAAGCCCTTTGAGAATCTGGGCCATAGTGTATATGCGAATTGGATGCATTTTCAACCGCATACAATCTGCATAAAAATGTCCGGCGAGGCAGTGGTCCCTTTCTGAAAAGGGTCCTGTGCGATTTTTAGTCAGATTTAGGTGCAAATTCAAGTAAAAAATTGCACCTGAATCGCAATTAAAATGGCAAACAAAACCGCCAGCACAGCCATATCTCCTTGCGTTTAAAACTCTTCATGTGACATATTAAGACACCTGCTTCTATATGGTCAGTGCAGTATCCACTTTATTTAACCACTTGCCGACTGCCGCACACACATATACATCTGCTGAATGGCACAGGCAGGCAAATGGGCATACAGGTACGTCCCTTTGAATTTTCCGCCTTGCGGGTGCCAGCTGGCGGAGCGTGCATGCCGTCGCACGAGTGTGCTCATGGGTCCCGCAAACTCAATGTTCACCGGTGGCTTGCGATCGTGAGAGCAAGAGGCAGAATGGGGAGATGCCTATGTAATCAAGGCTTTTCCCTGTTCTGCCTAGTGACATGACCTGTCACCGGGAGCAGTGATCGCTGTCATGTCAGTGGTAGCCCAACCCCCACATTTATAATCACTCCCTAGGACACAGTTAACCCTTTGATTGCCCCCTAGTGTTTAACCCCTTCCCTGCCAGTGTCATTTACTCAGTAATCAGTGCATTTTTATAGCACTGATCGCTATATAAATGACAATGGTCCCAAAATAGTGTCAAAAGTGTCCGTTGTGTCCGCCATAATGTCGCAGTCAGGATAAAAATCGCAGATCGCTGCCATTACTAATAGAAAAAATCATTAAAAAATGCCATAAATCTATCCCCTATTTTGTAGACGCTATAACTTTTGCGCAAACCAATCAATATACTCTTATTGTGATTTTTTTACCAAAAATATGTATAAGAATACATATTTATATATATATATATATATATATATATATATATATATATATATTTTTTTTTTTTTTTTTTTTTTTTGGGGCATATTTATTATAGCAAAAAGTTAAAAATATAGTTTTTTTTTCAAAACTCTTTTATTGTTTATAGTGCAAAAAATAAAAACCGCAGAGGTGATCAAATACCACCAAAAGAAAGTTCTATTTGTGGAAAAAAAATGACATGTATCAATGCAAAAAAATTTTTTTAAACGGTTGTTTTTTTCAGGAGCACTGATTTTAATAATGCTTAAAGTAAACAATAAAAGTGAAATATTCCTTTAAATTTTGTACCTGGGGGTGTCTATATTATGCCTTTTAGGTGGCACATTTTTCCAGTGTTTAGTACAGTCCCTGCAATAAAATGACATTTCTAAAGGTAAAAAGTCATTGAAAACTGATCGCGACTGTAATGAATTGTTGGGTCCCGACAACGGGCTAGATTCAGGTAGGGGGACGTAAGTTTATGCGGGCGTAGCGTATCCTATTTACGCTACGCCTCCGCAACTTACAAAGCACTTGCTCCGTAAGTTGCGGCGGCGTAGCGTAAATCTGCCGGCGTAAGCGCACCAAATTCAAATTGTCAGGAGGTGGGCGTGTTTTGTGTAAATAAAACATGACCCCACGTAAATGATGTTTCTCATGAACGGCGCATGCGCCGGCCGTGAACGTATCCCAGTGCGCATGCTCCTAATCACGTCGCAAATAGTCAATGCTTTCGACGTGAACGTAATTTACGCAAATCCCTATTCGCGAACGACTTACGCAAACGACGTAAAATTTTTAAAATTTGACTCGGGAACGACGTCCATACTTAACATTGGCTATGCCTCATATAGTAGGAGTAACGTTACGCCGGAAAAAGCCTTACGCACATGGCGTATGTGAAAACGGCGTATCCAGCGTTTGTGAAACGGCGTATCCAGCTCATATGCATATTCTACACTGAAATTGACGGCAGCGCCACCTAGCGGCCAGCGTAAATATGCACCCTAAGATACGACGGCGTAAGAGACTTACGCCAGTCGGATCTTAGCCTAATTTCGGCGTATCTTGCTTTCTGAATACAGAAAGAAGATACGCCGGCGCAGATTTGAATTTAAATTCTTTATGAATCTAGCCCAATATTGCAAATTTTAAAGGCTTTTATGCAAGTTATTGTCATAAAAAGTGTTTGGGGACCTGGGTCCTGCCTCAAGGGACATGTATCAATGCAAAAAAAATGCAAAAAATGCATTGTCCCAAGTTGGCTCTTGTGTTTTTTAATATTTTTGACACTTTTTTGGGTGAAATGGTAGGGGTACAATGTACCCCTTTACCAATTCACATAGGGGGGCCGGGATCTAGGGTCCACTTGTTAAAGGGGGCTTTCAGATTCCGATAAGCCCCCCACCCACAGACCCCCACAACCACCGGGCAAGGGTTGTGGGGATAAGGCCTTTGTCCCCATCAACATGGGGACAAGGTGCTTTGGGGGTGACTCCCAGGCACCCCCCCCATGTTGAGGGCATGTGACCTGGTACGGTTCAGGAGGGGGAGGTGCTCTCTCGCCCCCCCTGTTTTCCTTCAGCCTGCCAGGTTGCGTGCTCGGGTAAGGGTCTGGTATGGATTTTTGAGGGGACACACACGCCATTTAAAAAAAATGGTGCAGGGTTCCCCTTAATATCCATACCAGACCTGAAGGGCCTGGTATGGAATTTGGGGGGACCCCCACGCAATTTTTTTTTAATTTTGGTACGGGGTTCCCTTTAATATTCATACCAGACCCAAAGGGCCTGGTAATGGACTGGGGGGGAACCCCTGCCGTTTTTTTCAATGACTTTGATCTGTATTGCGGGACCCAACAATTCATTATAGCCGAAAGCAGTTTTAAATTACTTTTTTCCTTTAGAAATGTAATTTTATTGCAGGGACTGTTCTAAACATGGGAAAAATGTCCACTTTACAGGCATACTACACACACCCCCCACATACGAAATTTAAAGGAACATTTCACTGTTATTGTTTCACTTTAAGCATTATTAAATCACTGCTTCAAAAAAAACAGACATTTTTAAAACTTTTTTTTGCATTGAACCATGTCCACAGGGGTCCTGCCCCTGGGGACATGGTTCAATGCAAAAAAAAAAGCTCCCCAAACACTTTTTATGACAATACCATGCATATAAGCCTTTAAAATTAGCACTTTTATTTTTCCCCATAGACTTTTAAAGGGTGTTCCGCGGCTTTCGAATTTGCAGCGAACACCGCAAATTGTTTGACTCGAACATCAGGCTCATCCCTAATGTATACCCTTTACTTATTGTTTTTATTTTTTGCCCTATAAACTGTAGATATCATAGACACCCATGCCACTTTCTCCTGATGAAGAGGAATAACGCATGACCTCGAAACATGTTGAGTATCACTCTGTCTATTAGTATAAGAGTGATTTCAAATTAGGGGTTATGATATCATGATCAACAATATGTTACACATTGTAATTTTGTCTGACATAATCAATGCCGTGTCTTATATTTTATACTTTGTAACATTAAACAATTATATTTTACATATTTTGCATACGCCTTTTTTTGGAGCCAAGTCCCACCAGAGGGTCTTGTTTTTGTTTTATGTGTTCCATATTAGGAATGCGGGCAATGTCTCCTATACCCCACTAGAGTACCCCCGAACTATCCTACTTACATAATTACCAGGGTAGCAAATACCCATCCCTCGCTTTTCTAGTCCAACTATACTGGGGATTTTTCTTCTAGTCAGTCAATCATTATGACCAGCTATGCAGGCTAAAACTGGGACACCACTATGGTTTTACATGGATTTTGCACAGAATGAGCAGAAAGATACAGAACTTTCAAGTTTTTTTCTTTTTTTTTAATTTAAGGAAGCTTTTGGAAAATAAATTGTCCCTTCATTGGCATATACTGTATACTCTTTTGAGCAGTATAGAAAAGCCAAGATTAACCCATTAGGTCTACTGATACAGATTTGTCCAACCCTAGACCATATGGAGGCATCATTTAAATACAAATGGGAAAGAAATTTCTCCACCTGTTCCAGGGGGATGATGTCCCTCCTTACCAGTGAATATCAGAGAAGAATAAAAGATTTGAAAAGGAAATTGATTCCACATACACCCAATTACTCAATTTCAAAAGCCCTGTGTCATACTCACAAAATGAGAAAGATCCAAAATTCTTAATAACAAACAATGGTACTGCCATATTTCATCCACCTAAATCACAGGGTTCCAAAGGGAATTTTATGAATTGGTCGATAGTGCCTATGATAATAGTGCAATATCCAAGACTGATTGGGAATTCATACGTACAATTTTCCCATGCACCCCTACTTTTAACTCGTTGCCAAAAATACATAAAAGAGTACAACAACCCTTGGGTAGACCAATTATCTCAGGGAACAGATCTCTCACAGAAAATGTAAGTAGATTTGTTGACGGTCATCTGTATCTGCATGTGTTCATCCTGCCATGTTACGTACGTGACACAATACATCTGTTGCAAAACATAGATGGACTTTATGTTCCCCCCACTGCATTGATGTTGAGGCACTTTATAGCTCCATCACCCATCATCGGGGTCTAGCCTAGATTCAACAGATGGTTTTCCAGACTAGTCGATATGATCGCACATTGAATCAATTTGTCGTTGATGCACTGAACTTTATACTGCAACACAATTATTTTGCATTTAATGGTTCCCACTACCTCCAGGTGCAGGGCGTAGCTCTGGGCAGGGATGGACTGGCCATTGGGACTACAGGGAGTTGCTTGGCATTGGCATACTGATGAAGAAGTAGGGAAACATCATTTGTAGATTCATTTCTGAACGCCTGACTTAAATCCTGCTAAGAAGGGTCTAAACGATAAAGACTTGTTTAACCCTGGGGGAGATGTGGCATTTAAACGGAATATCCATTTCTGCTTATGTTGGAGCAGACTCTTAGGCCGCGTACACACGGTCGAACATGTCAGCTGAAACTGGTCCGCCGACCGTGTGTACGGCCTAGCGGACAGGTTTCCAGCGGACAAAAGTTTCTTAGCAAGCTAAGAAACTTGTCCGCTGGAAACATGTCCGTCGGACATGTCCGATGGTTAGTATGCCTAATCGGACATGTCCGCTGGTTATGACGTGTAACCAGCGTCCCGAAATCCCGCGCATGCGTCAAATTGATTCGACGCATGCGTGGAAGCATTGCACTTCCGTGTTTGAGGACGTCGGTGTCTTCTACGTCACCGCGTTCTCTGTCCACAGGGATTTTGGTCTGATGGTGTGTACACACATCAGACCAAAAGCTCCCAGGAGACATGTCCGATGAAAACGGTATGCGGACCGTTTTCATCGGACATGTCTCCTCGTGTGTACGGGGCCTTAGTCCGCGTACACACGGTCGGACAAAACAGATGAGAATGAACCGAGGTTCAGTTTTATCCGTCCAAAGCGACCGTGTGTATAGCCCATTGGTCTGTTGTCCTTCGGTCCAAAATTTTAAAACATGCTTTAAAATCGAACCGATGGCCCGCTGCCTGATCGATCCAAACCGGGTGGCTCGGGTGATATCGAGGGCCTTCTCCTGTCCACGGATGCGGAGAAGGCCTTCGATTGAGTGGCTTGGGACTTCATGCTGGAGACATGCAGGTTTATTGGCCTGGGAACACATATGATGGCCTGGATTTCCTCTTTGTACTCAAACCCATCCGCACAGCTCAAGATTAATGGTACCTTGTCAAATACAATCACAATCACCAACGGTACGAGGCAGAGGTGCCCCCTGTCCCCGCTTCTATTTATCCTGACACTAGAACCCTTTATCAGAAGAGTCAAAGCAGACGATTCAATCAAGGGTTTTGTGGTAGCCAAACAGGAATATAAGGTGGCGGCTTATGCAAATGATCTGCTATTTTTCATAACAAAACCGCGAGTTTCGCTTCCCTCCCTGTTGAAAGAATTCTCAAAGTATGGCCAGATTTCTAATCTGAGAATCAACTTCTCCAAGTCAGAAGCTATGAACATATCGGTCCCAGCTAGTTCCCTTGATCACATAAAATCTCCATGCCCATTTAAGTGGGTGGACTCTGCACTTCACTACTTGGGGATCTGGCTGACCCCCAGCTTCCATTAGCTATACGAGCGCAATTTTGTACCTTTATTGAAACAGGTCAGTCTGGATCTCCATACATGGCACCCACAATATTTTTCTTGGTTTGGGAGGGCAGCGATATGCAAGATGGTTATTCTGCCGAGGGTTCTTTACTTGTTTAGGAATCTGCCCATACGGTTGCCCCAAGGCTTTTTTAAAACCCTTCATTCCACCCAAATGCGCTCCATTTGGGCTCACAAACGCCCCAGGGTTAATTTTGCTTTACTATCCCAGTCCAGAGAAAGGGGTGGGATGGGAATACCTAACTATAAACGCTATTACTCAGCCTTACACGTCACCAGGATCATAGACTGGCATTGCCACTATGGATTAAAAGATTGGGTGGAATTGGAAAACGCATTAAGCCCTACGCCGATACGTTTCTCACCCTGGATCACATGGTCAAAATATCCAGCAGCCCTAAAGACTCACCCATTCATAGGCACTACACTAGCAGTTTTTCATGAGCTGACCAAACTGAAACAATTTTCTTCTCACCTGAGCCCTCTATCGCCTCTACACGACAACCCAGACTTTTTACCGGGAATGAGAAACAACACACTTTTTTCCCCAGCCACAAATACCCCACTGCTAGTCAAACATTGTTTTAAAGACAGGCAGGGTCAAGGATCTTGCGGCCCTTAGGTCAGACAATCATATACCCGATTTGCCAATGTGGACATACTTTCAATTACGTAGTTACCTTAATCAGGCACCCAACAAGACTGACTTTACCAGACCTCTGACTGACTTGGAGACAATTTGACTACAAAGAGAACCGATTAGCAAGGCCATCTCACTGGCTCATGATTGGATTCAGGCAGGCAGTAACAGGGAGGATTGCGGGCTCAGAGAGAGGTGGTCGGTGGAGCTTGGAATCTCACTCACAGATAAACTGTTGCGAAAGGCCTGTATTTTGGCTCATAAATGTTCTCTCAGCACCAGAACCCAGGAAGCGGCTTACAATTTGCTAACTCATTGGTACGCCACCCCTGTGAGGCTTCATGTCTGGTTCCCTCAAACATCAGATACATGCTGGAGTTGTGAGGGAGATAAGGGCACATTGCTACATATCTGGTGGCAGTGCCCGAAATTGCAGCCTTTTTGGTCAAAGGTAAAGGAAATTATTTTTCAAATTACGGAAACAAAGCTGAAGCTTGATGCGAAGGGTTGCATTCTGCATATCACAGATTTCACCATCAGTGCGTATAAACGCTCTCTCTCTAGACACCTGCTGAATGTGGCTAAGTCTCTTATACCTCTTTTCTGGAAATCTTCCAGAGTACCAACTATACCAGAATGGTTACGCAGGGTTTCAGAGATCTGTGAGATAGAGGGTACTATTGCCCAGTCAGGTGGAGGTGTTGACCGCTTTCATGAAACTCGGTCACTCTGGTTCATTTTCAAATACTCCCAGGCTTACTCTGATCATATGAGGGCAAATTGATGGTTCATTGGCGCTTTGATTCTCTTATTCAAATTGGTCGCTGTCCCCCATGTGGGACTCCTGGTACCACTGCTAACAGATATATTTCATTCACTACTCCTTTCTTTTTTTTCCCCTCTATTCTATTGTTCTGATGTCTATTCCCAACTGGAACTTTATCCTTTCCTTTATTTTCTTCTATTTCTATTAGAAGCTGAGGCTTATTACATAGTTGGATGTCCACTGTTTTGGACGTGGAGTATATAAAACTGTGTTTCCTACCTGAAGGACGGTAGCGTCCTTTTAGTTCATTCCTATTGCTCTGACACGTCAAATGAGGTTATTGTAATTTTCATTTTCTTTCTCATAATGTGTGATTGTACTTTTTTAGCATTATCCAATTACTCATTGTTTATCCTATTTGTGGAGCTGCGACTCCATTTTTGCATTTTCTGTGTTTTTAATAAACTTATTAATGATAAAAAAAAGTACCCTTAAACCTTCCCTTCCCCTAAGCAGTGTCCCTAGTTTTTTTTTTTTATTATTGACTTTGTCTGAGTGCTTTGTACTCCTTCTTTTTAGTCCCTGGGTTGTCATCACATGAGCTGAAAAAGATCTTCTGACCTTGAGAACCAGGAAGAGGGGTCCACAAGGTGCCCTGCATCATTTCTTGCTTATGTAGGGGCATCCTCATAAAAGCCCAATCTCTTCCAGTCCTTGAGACCAGTGACCAATCAGAAGCTGGGGGAGTGTCATTATGGGGAAGAAATGGGCAGATCAGCCTTCTGCTCTCACAACTCAGAATCCTGCAGCTTTTAGTTCCCTCAGAGCTAAGGATACTGAGTAGGAGAAAGCACAGTCCCTTTGCTTACCTCTAAATGCAGTGCAGTAATGGGGTTATTGCACCTACATCCAACTCATACTCTGTAGGAATGCTGTACATTATAATTCTGTTGTATGCAGGGAAATGTTTAAGTCAAAATTTCTGAAATTCGAAATTTCCGAAATTCAAAATTTCGGAAATCCGAAAATGTGTAAATTAAAAAAATTAGAAATTTCGGAATGAACTAATTTGTCAAAAATTGATAAAAAAACAAATTCAGAACTAAACAAATTGCACATGTCTAGTAAATTTGCTGTCACCTCAAAATAACTCAAAACACAGCCATTAAGGTCTAAACCGCTGGCAACATTAGTGAGTACACCCCTGTAAAAATGTTCAAATTGGGCCACAAGTGTCAATATTTTGTGTGGCCACCATTATTTTTCAGCACTGCCTTAACCCTCTTGAGCATGGAGTTCACCAGAGCTTCACAGGTTGCCACTGGAGTCCTCTTCCACTCCTCCATGACAACATCATGGAGCTGGTGGATGTTAGAGACCTTGCGCTCCTCCACCTTCCGTTTGAGGATGCCCCACAGACGCTCAATATGTTTTAGGTCTAGAGACATGCTTGGCCAGTCCATCACCTTTACCCTCAGTTTTTTTAGCAAGGCAGTGGTCGTCTTGGAGGCGTGTTTGTGGTCGTTATCATGTTGGAATACTGCCTTGCGGCTCAGTCTCTGAAAGGAGGGGATCATGCTCTGCTTCAGTATGTAACACTACATGTTGGCATTCATGGTTCCCTCAAAGAACTGTAGCTCCCCAGTGCTGGCAGCACTCATGCAGTTCCAGACTATGACACTCCCATGATCATGATTGACTGTAGGCAAGACACACTTGTCTTTGTACTCCTCAACTGGTTGCTGCCACACACACTTGACACCATCTGAACCTAATAAATGTATCTTGGTCTCATCAGACAACGGGACATGGTTCCGGTAATACATGTTCTTAGTCTGCTTGTCTACAGCAAACTGTTTGCAGGCTTTCTTGTGCATTATCTTTAGAAGAGGCTTTCATCTGGGATGACAGCCATGCAGACCAATTTGATGCAGTGTGCAGCGTATTGTCTGATCAGTGACAGGCTGACCCCCCACTCCTTCAACCTCTGCAGTAATGCTGGCAGCACTCATACGTCAATTTCCCAAAGACAACCTCTGTATATGACGCTGGGCATGTGCACTAAACTTCTTTGGTAGATCATGGCGAAGCCTGTTCTGAGTAGAACTTGTCCTGTTAAACCACTGTATGGTCTTGGCCACCGTACTGCAGCTCAGTTTCAGGGTCTTGACAATCTTCTTATAGCCTAGGCCATCTTAATGTAGAGCAACAATTCTTTTTTTCAGATCCTAAGAGAGTTGCCTTTGCCATGAGGTGCTGAACTTCCAGTGACCAGTAAAAGAGAGTGAGAAAGTTATAAAAGAGAAACTAGATTGAGCTTCGGTTAATCCTGAAACTTGCTACCACATCCCAAAATGATTTGAGAAAACAGAGAGAACCCCAAGGGACAGTGCGGGCAGGAAGCCAAATCAGGATACAATGAAAAAGTACAAAAGTATATATATAAAAGTATAAATTTTATTAGAAATTAGATAAATGTTTAAAAACAATTGTGGAACAATATAATTAAAAAAATAATAAGGTACAGCTACTCAATTGCCGCAATTCACAATTGTACTGATAGACATAAGTAAAAAAACAGATTGTGATTGCAGTAACAACCCTACATGTTTCGGATCAACATAAGAAGCTTACAATTCCTGTTATAATGGGTACAGTTCCTTTTTCAGAAGTTGAGCGTGAGCTGGCTGTTATATTTCTATAGAAAAAATATATGTAAATAGGTAAATGTGAAAATACACAGTGATTTTTAACTTTTAGATTTTTTGACCTTTAGCCAATTAAGTTTTTAGTAAGGAAGTGCTAAGAAAAAGAAAGAAAAGAAAAGGGGAAAGGAGAAAAAAGAGAGGAAGAAAGAAAAGAAAGGGGAAAAGAAAGAGTGCCACTCTTTCTTGAAGAGGATGGCAGAGGAATATGTCATAAAAAATGGGTACTTACAAATTATATATTTGTAACGATACGCCAAATTGGGTTTAGATCTATGGATCGCAACTGCGGAGACTTCTCAGGTTCGAACCCAGGTTTCACTCTTAACTATGTTGAGAGTTAGGGTTCTATCATCACAGCCTCATTAAGGTTTATGGCGCTTATTCCGGCACAGGCGACATTAAAGTAAATCTTGGTAATAAAGACATGAATAAGGTAAAGGGGGTTTGAGTAGCCGCAGTACCAGGACTGCACATTAGGGGTCTCTCTGACCTGGGAGAGTGAGTTCAGTGGTGTTTGTATAGTTTAGACTGATGTGGGGTCCTTGTGGACTGATTAGTCTGAGCATCTTAGTTCATTGGTTGGTAGACAGTACTTGGCTGACATGAATAAATTCAAATAATAACTGACACCATTGGCAGAGCTCAATTGGATGTGAATTACTGAGGAGGGGTGAGGTGTATCTCACTATATAAATAGCATGAAAGGCACTGAACAGGCATGAGATGCAATCCTCAATAGTTAGTTACTGTAGTAGAGATTAATAGCATGTAAGGTACTGAGTAGGCATGAGCTGCAGTCCACAATAGTTAGATACTTTAGTAGAGATTAGTAGCATGTAAGGTACTGAGTAGGCATGATATGCAATCCATCTTACTTAGTAATACTAGCAGTGCACAGTGACATGAGAGGAAACGATCAGGCATAAGGAGAGCTCCATAATACTTGGTAACATCAGCAGTGAACACAGGCATGAGAGCAAAGGATCAAGCATGGGGAGCGGTGCATATTGGTATCATTAGCAGTGAAGACAGAGATGAGAGCTGTAGATCATCCTTGGGGTGAGCTCCATAATACTTGGTAACATTAGCAGAGAACACAGGCATGAGAGCAAAGGATCAGGCATGGAGAGCGCTGCTTAATACTTGGTATCATTAGCAGTATAGACAGACATGAGAGTTAAAGATCAGGATTGAGGAAGGCTACATAATACTTAGTATGATTAGTAGTGAACACAGGCATGAGAGCAAACGAGCAGGCATGGGGAGCGGTGCATAATAATTGGTATCATTAGCAGTGAAGACAGACATGAGAGCTGTAGATCATCCTTGGGGTGAGCTCCATAATACTTGGTAACATTAGCAGTGTACACAGGCATGAGAGCAAAGGATCAGGCATGGAGAGAGCTGCTTAATACTTGGTATCATTAGCAGTATAGACAGACATGAGAGTTAAAGATCAGGATTGAGGAAGGCTCCATAATACTTAGTATGATTAGTAGTGAACACAGGCATGAGAGCAAATGAGCAGGCATGGGGAGCGGTGCATAATAATTGGTATCATTAGCAGTGAAGACAGACATGAGAGCTGTAGATCATCCTTGGGGTGAGCTCCATAATACTTGGTAACATTAGCAGTGTACACAGGCATGAGAGCAAATGATCAGGCATGGAGAGCACTGCATAATACTTGGTATCATTAGCAGAGTACTTGCGGTTATAGGTTGCTGGAAACAGATGGACGTCCTGCAGGTCCAGTACAGGGAGATGTTTGTTCAGAACAGGTGGATGTGGGACCCCAGCTGACAGTGGCGTCCTGACAGAATAGAGGAATGCCATACTGTCAGTGCTGGGGGTTTAAATAGGCCGCGCAGGAGCGCATCAGGAAGTACAGCTAGGTGGCGCACTTCCGCAACCAGCGTGGAGCGCACGGCTGCAGAGGAAGTGAGAGGATATTCAGAGAGACGGATGGCAGCTGTGAGGGAAAGAACCAGCAGAGGTTGTACTTAGTGCAAAGTTATTAGTGTGACGTTACAATATTCCAACAGTATACAGGATACACAGCATTATTGCAAATGGATTAAATCACATATCAAGCTGCGGTGGCTCAACGCGATTGGCACTGTGCTGACAAGCCATTCACCTCTGCAGCTAGAGGTTCGGATCCCGGTCTCGGCTTCATGTGAATTGAGTTTGGTGGTCTCAGCCCGGCTCCCGGTGGGTGTGCTATGCAAGGTAAGCCTGTGCTTAGTACGCCCACCCCCCTCCCACAAAAACCACCACACCTACACACGCACTCTAAATTGGGTTAACACGCGCACTTTGACCACGCGGTCTCTAAAAGAGAGGCGAAGGACTAATGGGGCTGGTTGAGCGGGCTAATCCTCTCACTCCCTTATAGGGAGTCCCTCTGCCCCGTTGGGCTTCAAAGCGGAGCAGGTAGGGCGGGCTGTGTGGGAGGACCTCCTCACACACCCGCCATTGCCACCCGGGGCATGGAGAAAGATGGCAGATTGCCTCTGGGGGAGGCCTGCCTACTCCCAACTCCTGCAGTCCGGCTCCTCTCTCGAGTTCACGCACAAAATACACTTTAAAAAAAAAAAAAAAAAAAAAAAAAAAAAAAAAAAAAAAAAAATCACATATCAAAAAGTGAGAGGGGCCAGAAAAAGAGTGGCTTGTGATGGTTTTTCGTTGAGCCTCAGAACGGGGTAAAAATACCTAGTGGCTTATTCCCCAGACATCATTTCTGGGCTCTCTAAGACACAATTACTGGCTTTGTATTGGGATTCTCTAGATCTGTGTTTTCAGTCCCCCACCAGAGAAAGTGAAGCAGCAAGACAGAGCTCACGGGAGCCAAAACAGCAAAGAGAAAACAGGAACCTATTATATATAAAAAACGAAACAAAACAACAAAAAGAAACAGAACAACCAAAAATATATTAGAGTATGTAAGTTGTCTGGGATAAGGTCAGCATTGAACTCACTGTAGAGTTCACAGGTAGAGAACTAGGGCATATGTTCCTTACCTAAATGAGGTGTCTCTGACATAGAAGTGTGATCCCAAAGACCATTCTGGCTGTGCAGCAATAGTATGCTGCACCTGCCTGAATTAAATACCTGACAAGGTGGGAGTGTCATACCGTTGTTAGCCAATCCTTGTTGAATTTTCGTTTGTGTTGCTAGAATTACATCATGTGATTCACCTGTGATAGTGAGTCTGATGTTTTGTAAGTACAGCTGGTTAGAAGATTCCGTCCCTATGCTGAGGTTCCCCGGCCGGATGCGGCATCCGGCACCGCCGCATCATCATGCGCGGCAATGTCAGACATCGACAGAGGCCGCTAAAAGAGGCCGCCGACACAGAAGAACAGGAGGCGGTGCTCGAGTCGAACAATGGACCAATCGGAGTGCGCAGCCGCCGGACATGGACAGTCCGGCATATGCGCGAATACATCGCACTCCAGAATGGGGAAGCCTCCACCCATGATGGAACTGGCGTGGAGGCCCCCCTGTGTCGGGGGGATCCGACAAGCCACAACATCTAACAGGCAGGAAATGGATAACTGCAGATCTATTTCTTCAAAATGTATATAAAAAATGTATATAGAAAAAAAGGAGAAACGAAGGGGCATCTAAATTTCAAATATGAATTAAAACAAATTAAATGCGGAACATCCAGATGCATCACAGTAGTACAACATATTTGAAATGCAGGAATATGTACATCATTCACGGCATATAAGTGAAACACTTTATATATGTAATATATATATATATATATATATATATATATATATATATATATATATATATATATATATATATATATAATCTCAATAGCAAGAATAAAAATAATACATGTAAATTGGGATGGTTCAGTGTCTTTATCAAGACCAGAGGGAGAGACAAGATAGAATCATAGAAAAGATTAGCAGAAACACAACCCGAAATAGAGTTGGTATCTTATTGATCCTTATCAAACCCTCCAGTTGAAAAACCCGGCAAAAATGGTCTAAGATTGAATGCCTCGTTGAGGCCAGGTGGTGAGGTTGCATTGAGATTTGATATCCAGCGGAGCTCTCGCTGGAGGAGATTCTTATTAAAATCACCTCCCTGGGGGCTCAGGTGGACCCGGTCCAGTACCAAAACAGATATCTTGGGACAGATGCCAGCATGGGTCTGGATAACATGCCTTCCCAATGGCAGACCTTGATCTGCCATTTGCATTGCCCTAATGTGGCGATATAGTCTCTGCCACAATTTTTGTACCGTTTATCCCACATTTGCAACTGCAAAAGAGGAAATATACCACATTGGTCGTTTGGCAGTTGGAATAATGTCTGGAGAAAAAATGTTGTCCATTTGGTAAATAGATCTCTTTTCTAGTGTCCATATACTTACAGTAAGAACACGATCCACAAGGGAAGGTTCCCACTGTTTTGCACGTTGAAATGCTTTTTTAAGGCATTTATGGCTGTAGCTACGTTCAAGAAGGCGTTTTTTGAGGTTGTTCGCCTCATACTTGAAATCAGACTGATTAGAACAGTTATGTTTAATGCGTAAATATTGTCCGTAGGGGATGGAATTGATGAGAGATCTTGGGTGGGAACTGGACGAATGCAGAACCGTGTTGCCCGCAGTTTGTTTTCTAAATAGTCTACATGAAAGCAGGCTATCAACATTTTTGTCAATTTCAACATCCAAAAAAGTAATTTTGGAGGGGTCGGAACTCATAGTAAACTTAACCACTTCCGGACCGCCTCCTGCACATATACGTCGGCAGAATGGCACGGCTGGGCACAAGCACGTATATATACATCCTGTACTTGTACCCAGCCGTGGGTCGTGGGCGCACGCCCGCGGCGCGCTCCCGCGGCACGCTCCCGCGACCCGGTCCGAAGCTCCAGGACCGCGGGTCCCACGGACCCGATCGCCGCTCGAGTGCGGCGATCGGTCCCCGGAGCTGAAGAACGGGGAGAGTCGTGTGTAAACATGGCTTCCCCGTGCTTCACTGTGGCGGCGTATCGATCGCGTCATCCCCTTTATAGGGGAGACACGATCGATGACATCACACCTACAGCCACACCCCCCTACAGTTGTAAACACTCACAAAGTGAACCCTAACTCCTACAGCGCCCCCTGTGGTTAACTCCCAAACTGCAACTGTCATTTTCACAATAAAGAATGCAATTTAAATGCATTTTTTGCTGTGAAAATGACAATGGTCCCAAAAATGTGTCAAAATTGTCCGAAGTGTCCGCCATAATGTCGCAGTCATGAAAAAAATCGCTGATCGCCACCATTAGTAGTAAAAAAAAATAAAAGAAATAAAAATGCAATAAAACTATCCCTTATTTTGTAAACGCTATAAATTTTGCGCAAACCAACCGATAAACGATAATTGCGATTTTTTTTACCAAAAATAGGTAGAAGAATACGTATCGGCCTAAACTGAGGAAAAAAAAATATATATGTTTTTGGGGGATATTTATTATAGCAAAAAGTAAAAAATATTGAATTCTTTTCAAAATTGTCGCTTTATTTTTGTTTATAGCGCAAAAACTAAAAACCGCAGATGTGATCAAATACCACCAAAAGAAAGCTCTTTGTGGGGGAAAAAGGACGCCAATTTTGTTTGGGAGCCACGTCGCACGACCGCGCAATTGTCTGTTAAAGCGACGCAGTCCCGAACTGTAAAAACACCTTGGGTCTTTAGCCAGCATATTGGTCCGGGGCTTAAGTGGTTAAGGTTGAATTCATTTAAAATTTAGTGCAGTTAAACATTTGTCCAGAAGGGATTGGGCACCATCTCAAACGATAAAGATATCATCTATGTATCTGTGCCACATTAAAACGTGGCACAGGTACATAGAGAGGTCCTCGTCGTTGAAAATCGCTTCCTCCCATTCACCCAGGTACATGTTTGCATAGCCAGGGGCACAGCAGGTGCCCATGGCCACACCATGTACCTGGAGGAATAGTCGGACATTGAAACCAAAAATATTGTGGTTTAGTATGAATTCCAAACTCATGAGTATAAATTCATTGAAAGAATTTTCATGGTGGCTAATTTGTGACAGTACTCTTCGGATGCAGCTCAAACCTTTGGAGTGCGGTATGGAGCTATAAAAAGTCCCCACATCAATGGTAGCCAGAATACAGTTCTCCGGGACCTGTACATCTTCAATAATTTGTAGAAGATGGATCGTATCACGAATATACGAAGGTATAGAAAAAACAAAAGGCCGAATATGCTCATCTATTTGAGTTTGGAAAGGTTTTCCGTATCCCAGACAACTTACATACTCTAATATATTTTTGGTTGTTCTGTTTCTTTTTGTTTTGTTTTTTATATATTAGGTTCCTGTTTTCCCTTTGCTGTTTTGGCTCCCGGGAGCTCTGTCTTGCTGCTTCACTTTCTCTGGCGGGGGACTGAAAAAGCAGATCTAGAGAATCCTAATACAAAGCCAGTAATTGTGTCATAGAGAGCCCAGAAATGATGTCTGGGAAATAAGCCACTAGGTATTTTTACCCCGTTCTGAGGCTCAACAAAAAACCATCACAAGCCACTCTATTTCTGGCCCCTCTCACTTTTTGATATGTGATTACATCCATTTGCAATAACGCTGTGTATCCTGTATACTTTCAGAATATATTTGTAAGTACCCATTTTTTATGACATATTCCTCTGCCACCCTCTTCAAGAAATAGTGGCACTCTTTCTTTTCCTTTCCCCTTTATTTTCTTTCTTCCTCTCTTTCTTCTCCTTTCCCCTTTTTCTTTTCTTTCTTTTTCTTAGCACTTTCTTACTAAAAACTTAATTGGCTAAAGGTCAAAAAATCAAAACATTAAAAATCACTGTGTATTGTCACATTTACCTATTTACATATTTTTTCTATAGAAATATAACAGCCAGCTGACGCTCAACTCCTGAAGAAGGAACTGTACCCATCATAACAGGAATTGTATGCCTCTTATGTTGATCCGAAACATGTAGGGTTGTTACTGCAATCACAATCTGTTTTTTGACTTATGTCTATCAGTACAATTGTGAATTGCGGCAGTTGAGTAGCTGTACCTTATTATTTTTTGAATTATATTGTTCCACAATTGTTTTTAAACATTTATTTGTTTTAAAATAACATTTATACTTGTATATATATTTTTGTACTTTTTCACGGTATCCTGGTTTGGCTTCCTGCCCGCACTATCCCTTGGGGTTCTCTCTGTTTTCTCAGTTTAAGAGAGTGAGAGCGATACACACCTGCTCCCCATTCACACCTGAGACCTTGTAACACTAATGAGTCACATGACACCGGGGAGGGAAAATGGCTAATTGGGCCCAATTTAGACATTTTCACCTCGGGGTGTGCTCACTTTTGTTGCCAGCGGTTTAAAACATTAATGGTGTGTTGAGTTATTTTGAGGGGACAGAAAATGTACACTGTTATACAAGCTGAACACTCACTACAGTATTTTGCATTGTAGAAAAGTATCATCTCTTCAGTGTTGTCATATTAAAATATATAATAACATATTTACAAACACGTGAGGGGTGTACTCACTTTTGTGAGATACTGTATATCTATATATAGATATATCTATATATATGTTTTTTATTTAATTTTTAAACAATTTTTTGTATTGCTCTACACAATTGCCATGATTTTTATACAATATGAATTGTTGCTGTGGGTTAGTTTCCAACAGAGGCATGTGGAGAACGAAAAC
The DNA here is from genome assembly GCF_905171775.1 of Rana temporaria. Lineage (NCBI taxonomy): Eukaryota > Metazoa > Chordata > Amphibia > Anura > Ranidae > Rana > Rana temporaria. The sequence continues at coordinate 227,077,350 of NC_053489.1, forward strand.
ACAAATTTGAAGTTATTACAGTCATTGGCTGCTATTACCCTTTAGATACAAATGTATTATTATATCTGAATGCCAAATGTTTTTAACCTTTGGATACAATTAGGAGACTTTTGATTTCATGTGAAGTTGCTTATCAATTTAAAAGATTACATTTGATATGCACTTATTGGAGGACCAAGAATTTCATATTGTGTATAAAATTATACAGCAGAACTAGAAGGTTTGATTTTAACCACTTCAATACAGGACATTTTCATCCCCTTCCTGCCCAATCCAATTTTTCAGGTTTCAGCACTGTTACACTTTGAATGATAATTGTGCGGTCATGCGACGTTATACCCAAATAAAATTGTAAAAAAAAAAATTCCCCACAAATAGAGCTTTTGGTGGTATTTGATCACCTCTGCATTTTTTTTTGTTTTGCTCTATAAACAAAAAAAGAGTGACACATTTGAAAAATGCTATAATAAATATCCCAATTTAAATACAAAAAGTTTTTTTTTCCCTCAGTTTAGGCCGATATGTATTGTTCTACATATTTTTGGTAAAAAAAATCACAATAAGCGCATATGGATTGGTTTGCACAAAAGTTATAGCGTCTACAAAATAGGGGATAGTTTTATGGCATTTATATTATTATAATTTTTTTTACTACTAATGGCAGCGATCTGCAATTTTTATCGCGGCTGTGACATTGCAGGGGACACATCGGACACTTTTAACACTATTTTGGTACCATATACATTTATATAGCGATCAGTGCTATAAAAATGCAATAATTACTGTATAAATGTGACTGGCAGGAAAGAGGTTAACACTAAGGGGCGATCAAGGGGTTAATTGTGTGTCCCAGGGAGTGATTCTAACTGTAGGGGGAGGGGACTGATGAGAGGAGGTGACCGATCTTTGTTCCTATATACAAGGAACATACGATCAGTTCTTTCCCCTGACAGGACATGGATCTGTGTGTTTACACACACAGATCCCCGTCCCTGCTCTATGTAGAACAATCGCGGGCACACGCATCGGGATCACAGTAATGTGGCGAGTGCGTGTGCACACAGCCGGCGGTGTGCACATGCTCGCCACAATGCCGAGAAGGAAAGACGTCATATGACGTCCACCCGGAGTGAGGGAGGGTTCCTGCCGCCGTCATTTCACTATACTGCGGTAGGGAACTAGTTAAAAAGGAAAAGAAAAAAAATGTTTACTGTAAATTCTTAGATACAAAGAATCAATGTTTTATATACACATGTGTGTAGGTAGATGTATACATTGGGGGAGGTTTACTAAAAATGGTGCAGCTGTGCATAGTAACCAATCAGCTTCTAACTTCAGGTTGTTCAATGAGGCTTTGACAATAAGCCCTCGTTCACATTGAAGTGATTTGTCATGCGTTTTTACAGGTCAAAGCACATCCTATTGCTGGTAATGGCACTGTTTCAATTGTTGCAACGCCACCTTTGTGGCGCAGCACCAATTTAGAAAAGTAGTTCCTGCACTACTTTTTCTGATTTTGGATTTGATTTCAATAGACATCTGTGCATGAAGCCACACAGATGTCTTTCAAGTCGCACCTGAAGTCGCATGGAGCTTTGAATCCGTTCGGCTTCAGAAGGACTCGCTCAATTTCAAAGTTGTGTTTAATGTGAACAAGGGCTAAGGCTCGGTTCACACTGCAGCGATGCGGGAGCCCTGCAAATCCACTGCGGGTTCCCGCATTGCATGTCTCCCAGCGACAGTTCACACTGTCCTATGCTGGGAGTGTCAATTGAAAGTTAACGACACCCCCAAATCAATTTGCATATCGCAGTGCGAACTGCAAATTTGGACAGGAATTGGATCGCATGGGTGTGAATATCCATGCGATCCGATGCTGCTGCAGACCAAAAAAAGGGTCCTGTGCAAGTTTGGTCCGAATGCAATGCAAATTTTGCCATACTATCTGTATGGCTGAAATCGCATGTGATTTGCACTGCAGTGCGGTGCGAATCACATCCGATGTCAAACATCGCACCAGTGGGAACCAGCCCTAAAACCTAGGAGCTGATAGATTACGATGCACAGCTGCACCAGATTCTTTGTTCTTTTAGTAAATCTCCCCCATTGCATGCGTATTACAAACAGAAAAACGAGACTCGCTTGTTTTTAGGATCAAAGTTTATTATATAGGATAGAAGCAAAAATATACTACACACATTTTGAACTTTTTTTTTGTAATATTTTTATTGCACAAATAAAGATGTGCATGTTTTATAACATAAAGCAAAGATGAAAGAAGTATGCACACATACTCAAAGCAAAAATTTGTTACACACAATAAAAGAAGGCAGAAAAGCTCACATAAAGGAACACTGAGGGAATTGTACTGATATGTTGTTTATTACAGAGGTTGTACAGGCAAAATAATGCATTCATTGTAGTACTACACATTAGACAAGAGATTGTATTTGTTTTTTTCATCTTGCACACAGTATCTTACTTCTGTTAGCCACGCTAGCCCAATGTTAAATATTCTCAATATAAGATGTATTCAGGTAGTCAGATAGAGGCACTGCCTATAATCTCACATTCCTATTAAAAGGCATTGGCAGGTGATATTAGAAATCAAAATGATAATTCAATTTATCACAACCCTTTAACTATTGTTTTATTTTTCAAACCATCCAATCAAATAACATTTCTGAAGATTAATGTAAAAGTTCAAATGGTTTATTAACAGTTAAACAATTATGTCTCAGATTAAATAAACAATAAGGCATATGTGATACAAATTATGAATAATGTGTCATGTTTTGTAGAAATCCTGAAACAGTTTTATGTTACAACAGTTAATTAAGGTAAACAATAAAATCACAAATGATAAAAAGGAATTGAAGATTTTTTCAATGCACAACACAACTTAGTATTATTTTTGCTGATTTATTGTGAAATATTGATGCATGTAATTAAAACATTATGAAGGGGTATTTATTAAGACTGGAGCAGGCAGAATCTGGAGTAGTTGGATATGGCAACCAATCAGCTTCTAGCTTAACTGAACAAGCTGAGGCTAGAAGCTGACACGTTACCACTCACAGTTGCTCCAGATTTTGTCTGTTACAGTCTGTGTTTTCTGTGTGTGTGTGTGTGTGTGTGTGTGAAAAATGAAGATAAAAGCCCAACTCTGGGTAAAAAATAAAAATAATAATTCCCATGCAGGGGGGCTGTGCCTACACTGCAAGAGTCGATTGCTCATGTTGTCTAGGGGTGCTTATACTCACTTGATCCTTCAATCCTCCGGAAAACAGTACTCACCCACGGACCACAGAGATGGACTGTTCCTGGTCTATAGAACCATGTTCTGGTCGTGATGACTTTAGGAACAGTCCACCACACAAGACTGCTAGACCATCGGGGGGTGGGGGGGCACGAGCCACAAGCCACAGGGACTGGTCTTGTGCTGGAAGGATCGAAGGACCAGGTAAGTATGTCTCCGCTCTCCTCTCCCCTAGAAAATATTTTTTTTTTCGCATGGAGTTGGGCTTTAAATAAAAAACTGGCCAGGAAAAATTGTTTACGAATATTTTCTTGGTTATTTAAATGTGGTACTATGCTTTTTCATATAACTTTACATGGATGTTAAAGCGGAACCAAACCCACTGATTTAACTGTTTCTTAAAGCAGTTACATTCAAGGCATGCCTTGAAAAATAACTGCTACAGCTACTAGTGTGCATTTATTAGCGACTATGCTAGTTAGGGTCTAGTTCCATTTTAAGAAATACATTTATTGGCCATGATCACTACTATGACTAGGAATATAACCTATTTGGAAAGGTAATCTCCACATGGTGTCCCTATTATTTATTATCTCCTTCTCCAAGATATCATTGCTGACATAAAATAACTACCGTATTTATCGGCGTATACCGCACACATTTTTGCCCTGAAAATCAGGGCAAAATCGTGGGTGCGCGGTATACGCTGATACCCGCTTTCCCGCGCCGAGTTTGAACACTGCACCGGCATATACCGAGCGCAGTACACTCGTGTATAGTCGGGCAGGCTTGGCTCCTCTCGCGCTCACGTCCTGGACGTACAGGACGTCCAGGACGTGAGCGCGAGAGTAGCCGAGCCTGCCCGACTATACCCGAGTGTACTGCGCTCGGTATATGCCGGCACAGTGTTCAAACTCGGCGCGGGAAAGCGGGAATCGAGCGGGGAGGACACCGCAGAAGGACGCCAGACCCGACGAAGAGGACACCCGAAGCCGCAGACGGACGCCGGACCCGATGAAGAGGACACCCGAAGCCGCAGACGGACGCCGGACCCGACGAAGAGGACACCCGAAGCCGCAGACAGACGCCGGACCCGACGAGGCCGCCGATGGAGGCCGCGCAAGACACCAAAACTGTAAGTACTAAAATGTTTTTTTTTACAGGAATGCAGGTCCACTTTAGGGGTGCGCGCTATACGCCGGAGCGCACAATACCCCGATAAATACGGTACTTTGGTCTAGGACAGGGATATGCAATTAGCGGACCTGCAGCTGTTGCAAATCTACAAGTCCCATCATGCCTCTGTCTCTGGGTGTCATGCTCGTGGCTGTCAGGGTCTTGCTATGCCTCATGGGATTTGTAGTTCTGCAACAGCTGGAGGTCCGCTAATTGCATATCCCCGGTCTAGGATATTCAATATTTGCTGTATCGGATGGATCAATTTTATCCACATATTTAAAAAAACAAAAAACAAAAGGACCCAGTTTATTTACCAACTCTAGGAAAAGTAAAAGTCTACACTTGCAGTGGGGCTGTACTGATTCTTTTCTGTCTAGGACACAGGAAAAGCACTTTTGCTTACTTGTTTATCTACTCCCCTGGCAGACGGCACTTCCCTATGCTAAAGTCACGGTGGACTGTCCCATAGCATCCTCACATCCAATGCAGGCCTATGGACTCTTCATCAATTTTCAAGCCGAGTCTTTCATGCAACATCGCTGGATCGAGATGGGGCTCAGGTAAGCATTAAAGGGGCTTAGGGGGCTGCTTCACACAGAAGGCTTTTTTTCTTAATGCATAGAATGGCGCTCCTGGCTCCTCCTCTTGTACGAGTGCCCCCATAGCAAGCTGCCTGCTATGGGAGCACTCATGTGTCCTCGCTCCTGAGCCCAGCCTTATGTGTCCACAAGACACCCAGAAAAGGGCTCAGCCACACCCTGTTCCCTCCTCACTGGTTGTAAATTGACAACAGGGAAACCAATGGCTTCCACTACTGTCTCTCAGCCAATGAGGAGAAAGAGACCCGGGAGAGCAGCCGCTACATCAATGGATCATATCAGGCTCAGTTGAGGATTAGGGGGGCTGCGGGAGAGCTGCATACTGAAGTTTTTTTTTGCCTATATACATAGAATGTATGAAGATAAAAACCTTCAGCATTTACAACCACTTTAAAGAAAAATGTTCTAGTCAAGTTCTGCTTTCACAGCCTCGATGGCCAAGGTAACATAAAACCATATTTATAACAAGTACTCATTCACATTGCAGTTTTGTGCAGCTAACATGAAAATAAAATGCACTGTCCAACCTTTAACAAAGTTCAACATTTCAGTGTAAACACATTTGCTCCTGAAGAAATGTATTTTTAGAATTCAGTTGCCTGGGACAAGCTGCCCTGGGGTGTTAAATGACATGCACACCTTATCCACATGTTAGTAAGTTAGTGAAACGTCATGCTGCAGATCACAATGTCTGGAGACGTTACTAGTTGCAGGCTGCTGACACAAGGACATCATTGTAAGAACTTTGTTAAGGTATTCACAAGACATCAAATGAAAAATGACAATCACCACATAAGACTTGTATGCATTGAACCAAAACCACATTTAAAGGGTATTTAATGCAAGAACAAAATTTTATATATGGAAGCTTATCTGTAATTAAATGTAGTGGCTGCATTAGTTTTCCTGTTTGTCAGGCCTTTTTTAATTCCACCTGGTTATCTTGTCAGAAAGATATTTCTTGTCATAGGGTGACAAGGAGAAGCAGTGTTGCAACCCTAGAATGGCGTACTACAGAACATCCTCCTCTCGACCCATCCCTGTAACTTAGGAAGATGTTTTATATAGTCTACAATGAAAAAATAGGAAGGCAGATAATAATTTTTTGAGAATTAAATACTGTACTGAAGAAGTTGCTAGGACACTGGATTTCTGGCAGGATCAACAGTTATTTTTCTGAATTTACAGAAAATGAACTTAGCCTTAAATCACAACTAATGCTGCAACCACATTGAATGACTTGTAAGCTGCAATATATCAAAACATTATTCTTGGTTTAGATAAACTTTAACTGTGAGGAAATGTAGAGGTATTTTCAAGAGAATGTAGCTCAAGGCTAAATTACAGAAACAAAGACCAACATGCAATACATTGCTTTTAATCATAAAGAAGGTGGGGCTTGCCCCAAGATGTTAGTAAAATCCTGACAATCCATAGGTAAGCAATATGTCAGTACAATTGCTGTAAAACCCTAGCTCATATCATCTGGTGGGAAAGCTCACATAGCATTTTGTAAACCACCGTTTCTGAGACATCAGCCATATTTTATAGCAGCTGTAATATCACAATTGCCTGACCTAGGATTACAGTTTATAGTCATGTCCAAAATAGTATATTAGTTAAAGAAAAAGAAGACAACGCTCCTTACTAAATTATAACATAATATAAGCCATATTCATATTTATATAAAAAAAAAGTCGGTGAAAGTATTTTTAAGAAGTTTTCTAATTAATTGTATAGTTTTATAAAAATACAAAAAAAATTATTATTGTATTTGCAATGTCCTTTTATTAGTGTTGCAAAATTTGCATGTCATGTTCAAGACAACTATACCTGTACTTTTTTTTATGAATTGCTTTGCTTCAGTTTGTCACAACAATGCAAAAATTCCTTTAGAGACCATTAATGTTTATGCATTTTAATGAGCAAGCATTGGCAAGTGTCAACGGCTTTACCATTGTTTTTAATGGTGCTTGTTTACAAATGCAACGCATTGACAGGCATTGGCCAAAATAAAAGTCATATTTGCTATTTTATCCATCAATGAGTGGTATAAAGGATTTCAATATGAATGGCAAGGCATGTGAAGGTATTAAAAGCACATCTCAACCACTTCAGGATCAGCATGTTACACTCCCTTCCTGTTCAGGCCATCTTTTGCATTTTTTAGTGCTGAGATATTTTGACTTACAATTACTCTTTCATAAAACCCTGTTCCCAAATTGTATTTAAATATTTTTTTTGTTAGACATTTCTTTAGGTGGTATTTATTAACCAATGTTTATTTTGTACTACATGTAGGAAAAATAGATCAAACAAAAATTTTAGGATAATATGAACATTTCCAAAATGACCCAATTTCTGGGCGGAAAATAGACACCCTAAGTTAATCAATTTGTTTGCCACACTGTTTGGAAATTAAGATACAAGCTGGTACTGAGGTGGTTAAAAAAATGAAACAATGTGGACTTAGCTCTTAAAAGTCACCCATTGTAGCTAAGTGCAAGTCGTCCATTTTTAGAGGAAGAAAGTTGAAAGGATAAGAATTTGAAAAGTTGAAGTACTGGTATATTACAATTGTATTGTGTGCAATGGCTAGATGTCACAGATAAATCCACAAATAAATATGGGTGAAACATGTAACTTGGTACAAAAGGTGGAGTTAGCCTTTAACCTCAAATGTTATCTGCAACACTAATTAATTTTTTTGTTTTGTTTTTTAACAGCAATATTTAGGAACAGTGGTAATATCTCTGACAAAACTCTCACAAGTAGCAACTGTCTTCTTTTTCCTTGGTTTGATTTAGTATTAATTTTATGAAGGGTTAAAAGGTCCAGAAACTATAAATGCAAGCAAATTTCTGTATGATTATTATAAATATATCGACATATGTAAAATCTTCAAAAATGTATTAATCTTGGGGTAATTGGACACCAACCTAGGTATGCAATCAAAATTTGAAAGCAGGCTCTAAGGCCTCATGTGCACTGCAGCCGTCAAAGCACATTTTACAGACGCTTGACTTTTTTTTCTGCCCCTAAATGCCCCTCTATGTTAGCCTGAATTTCCATGCACAGACAGGATTTTAGAATAGTTTAGAAACAGGGGGGGTTTATGGGAAGAAATTGGAATGCACCAAAATTGCATTCAGGAGAGGAACGTTTGGGCAGATAACTCCAGATGCGCCAAAACTTGTATAAACTCTTCCAATCGCTGGACCTGTTTAATCAATACGAATTTATTAATCTGGCCAATGAAATGAATAAATGCCCAAATGCTTGATGCCCCTGAAAAATGCAGCTGTTTTTCCTCCTGTCAGAAGAAAAACTTTCGTTCAGTGTGCATGAGGACTAAGAAGTGCTTGCATATACCTTTAGCAGCCTTCTAAATCCTACTATTGTGGCTGATCTGAAAGGCAAACATTTAGCACCTCCTGAACTTTCCTGTTGTCCAATGAGGGAGCTCTTTATAGTGATGAGCCAATAGGGAATATGTTGGGGGTAGGAGTTAGTGGCAATCTCTGACACTACCCAGAAGTATCTGAGTTTTTCTTGAGTTTTTATTTTTTTATAACTTAGTCTCCTTAATGGGCCAATAATGATTTGGAAAAGCTACCAACTTGGTTCAAGATGCATTGTTTCATTGCTTGCACCCAGCTTATTTTGCTAAGCAATAATAAAATACATTGGCCCAGATTCAGAGAGCAATTGCGCCTGCGTAACCATAGTTACGCAGCGCAATTGCTGACTTGCTCCGGCGTTACGAATGCTCCTGATTCAGGAACATCGTAACGCCGACTGCAGCCTAAAATCTGCGTGGCATAAGGCTCTTTGCGGGGGCGCAGGGCAAAAACGCTGCCCTGTGCCTCCGTAAAAAAGGGGCACATTCTACCTGAATCTGGGCCATTCTGCTTAATACCATGACTAATGAGAGATGAGTTTGTCAGTTTGTACTTGGCACCTATAACAGCTCAGTCTTGAGCTGGCAATAGCACTGTTCATTAATAATGTCCCAGGGAGACTTCTGTCTGAATTGTGAATTATTATTGAATTTAGGGATTATGTATTTTATGCCTGGAATGCACACAATGCCCCCTGAGATAAGAATGTTTTTGAAAACTGCCTATGGAATCCTGGAATTTCTTACATGATACAATTAAAAAAAAAAAAGAAGATGACCACTGCTCTAATTGACCAGTGAGGAAGCCCTTCATAGTTATAGGCTAGTTGGTAGAAGTTGATATATTTTAGTAGGGTACAAAAAATAGAATTGCTAGGGGCATTCATACTCATGACAGTTCATATATTTATACTGCTTATCAGTTTAAAAGCCTGAGATGTGCCCCTCTGGAGTTCACCATCATTCAACTATTCTGAATGTTTTTTGGAGATTCTGCCATAGACTTCTATGGGTAAAAAACATGAGAAACATCTACATTAATAAATTACAATACAATCATCTCACCACTCTTGTGTTTAGTGGGTTTAAGTTTAGTAATACAATGTTTGGAGTTCTGATCTGTAAAGAGTCAAAGGGTTTTTACACAAAGGCAGTTTTTTTTTAATGTATCCATTTTATTTTCCATCTATTTTGTGTTGGCATTAATAGTTGGTAGCAAAGAATCATGGGTGCAAAAATGCACATATAGGCAGCCTAAGTGTGCTTGCATTTTATACTTAATGGACCTTTAACACCAACAAAGTAAAGCTCTTCCAGAGCTCACAGAACAGTGAGGAAGATCTAGTCATTGGAGCAACCATGGTAATTAATTTCTCAGATTTTAGTTGACTGCGCACACCCATCCCCCCCCCCCTGTTATGAACTGTTATGTTTTACTACCTAAAGCGTTTCCAAACCTACGTTAGGTGGAAATCCCCATATTTACTCATATGTCTTATCTGTTTAACAACCAAACTCAAATCTAAACTAGACACTGTTTAAAGATACATCCTATACTACTAAAATTATTTACAAACCAAATCTGGTGTGACTTAAAGTATCATTCTTTTTAAATGTTGTACTGGTTGCACCCATGACAGATCATTCTAAATAAAACATTGTTAGTAAATCAATACAACTGTTGTTAGAATTTTAGTAAGGTAATACAAATTTGTTAGAGTTTAGTAACATTAGTTTCTTTATTGGTCAGTAATATTAAGCAAGTACATTCACGTTTTTAGAGCAGAACATAGTTTAAAGGAGTCGGACATGCAAGCAGACACAATTCTGTCATAGAACATCAGGGCTGTGAAACTCCTTCCATTGCCAAATTGGTCCCTGCAGCAAACAGAAGTGTTTAGGCTATGTGCAGTGTTCCAGCTGTTAATATGGCAGTGTTTCTCAGCATTCTCTGCCAGCTAGTGGCTAGAGCAGAATGGTAAGTGTTGCAGCTGGATCACAACAGTTTGCCTAAATCCGTAGCAGTATGCATTCAGAAACAATTATTTATCAAACTTACCTTACAAATTTAAAGAAAACATACCTTAAAGTAGTGATTTCCATGACAGAAATGAATCTCCATAACACATTTTAATTTAAATATAACCAATTGTTAGCAGTGTGTTAGTATCGTAAGCACACAGTAGTTTTAAATATACATGTTAGTTACCAAATAGTAATTCAATCTATTAGTAAAGCACATTTCTTTTGTTTAATCATAATTAGTTGTGTTAGCTCATCATTGTACAAATGATTTCATGCATTTTTATGAACTAAGGAGTAATATGTTTAATACCAATGGCAACCAATCAGAAAAATTAGGCTAATGCCGCGTACACACGATCATTTTTCAGCATGAAAAAAAAAACGTTATTTTTCAGCATGTTGAAAAACAAAGTTTTTCCAACTTTATCATTAAAACGACGTTGCCCACACACCATTGTTTTTAAAAAATGATCTAGCAAAGCGCGTTGACGTACAACACGTACGACGGCACTATAAAGGGGAAGTTCCATTCGCCTTTGGGCTGCTTTAGCTGATTCCGTGTTAGTAAAAGACGATTGTCAGTTACAGCGTGATGAATGTGCTTACTCCATTATGAATGGTAGTTTTACCAGAACGAGTGCTCCCATCTCATAACTTGCTTCTGAGCATGCACAGGTTTTTAACATCGTTTTAGCCTACACACGATCATTTTTTACAACCCGAAAAACGACATCGTTTAAAACGACGTTAAAAAATGCAGCATGTTCGATTTTTTTTTCTGTTTTTCAGAACCTGAAAAATTATGTGAAGCCCACACACGATAATTTAAAATGACATTTAAAAAAAAAAATTTTATGCCGAAAAATGATTGTGTGTATACGGCATAAGGCTCCAAATGGTGGTTTCTGATTGACCGCCTAGAATTATTGCACACCATCACTCTTCACACTGTAACTAAAACAAACTGAGCATGTAAAGTTAAAGTTGAAGATTATTCTGCTCATATTTTTCCTTCCTTGGTTCCCCCCCATCAACATGCCAAAAGAACTTTCTATGTCATCATTGGGGTACCTGTACTTTTCTATGCAATGAAGGATGGTAGGAAAGGTTGGCACGGTGCTGTACCTGAAAATGTCACTCACATCACCCTGCCCCAGCACTATTCCCAAGAGCCCTTAGTCCTGGTGAAAGCTGTGAACTGGCTCCTGGGAGGAGTTTTGCAAATTAATGCCTTTATTGAAAGATATCAGTCTGAAGTGGACATTCCTAGGCAGGTTTCATTTGTATGCAGACTGCCCTAGGTCAACATGTGATGCTAAGCCTCCATGATTGAAAAAAATAAAATCCAATAAATAATAGGGGTGGACAGGGACTGTATAGCTGGGGAGGAAAGAAAGGGGTAGATGTTGCTAGACATTCCCCAGACAGGAAATAGGGCTGCTTTTATCAGATTGCTGAAGCTTCTAAAGCACACCATGAAATGCTCACATAAGCAATATCAGTGCAGATGAGAAACCTGTACAAATGTGCAAGACTAAAAGTAATACTGGAGTTTAGCTTTATTATAACAAAAAAAAAAAAAAAGCATTGTGTAAAAATGAAAATCTATCTAGCTGTTTTCTAATTTAACCATGTAAAAGCAATGTTTAAATATTTTAGTCCTTTAAAATACTATGCAGATTTGATGCATCTATTTACTTAAACTAATGGAAAGCTACCTATACTATATTTCAAGCAAACACTCTATTTAGTTACCAAATTTAAAGGAATCTTATCTATAACATCTGTCTGCAGTGTGTCATATGCTAGGACCATGCATGAATTAACTAGATCTGAAAGCTCACACACTCCAAGGAATGGTTGTGCATAGACTGTGAGCAGATGTTACTGAGATCTCAGGGTTTGTAGGCATATGTAATTATGTGTTTAACGGGATATTACTTTCACACAACATGTGGTCCCTCTAAACCAAATTTACTGTAAGCATGGATAGTTTGGATGTTAAAAATCACCTTAGGCACAAAAAAGGTAATTTGTAAGCCATAAAGATAAATATGAATTGCATTGCCAACTGTGTATATCATTCCAAAAAAGGTTCACAATCTACAAAATCTAAAACATAAATGATTTTTTTTTACCATGTTAAAAAATAATGGTCACATTATTATATATATACTCCCCCTTTTTTTTTCTTTAGTGATGGCATGTGGTTCTTCTAATCTTACCCCTCTGAATGCAAATATATAGTATTTATATTGGTATGATAATATAAAATGGTGCATAATGCAAACATTGGTACTATCTGCCCTTGCTGACAGCATTGTTTTAGAAAATTAAACTGGTATTAATGGCAATCTCTAGCACTGCATGTATAGTTTCTCCTATACATCTCGTTTCACCTTGTTCTATATACTCTTTAGTCATCAGATTGTGCATCTAGTAGTTTAGAGGTTTATAATATAAATATTAACTATATGAAAATCCTTAATAAAGTACCCTTTAAAAATGTTGATACACTAGTGTTTTACTAATATTTTTTCCTGTAACAATATATAACTATGTGGGCATATTAAAGACTGGCTGCTTTTTAATGACCAGTGCTTAGATTTGATATTTTATTGTCTCCATGACAATGGTTCCATTAAAGACAATTGAATCAATAGCAAATAAGCCATAGTTTGTATTGCTATAATATCACCTATTAATGATAACCCTACATCACATTTGCATTTAAACCATTGATTAGAAAGGAAAGCCAATATGCTATGATAGAAAACAATGACATAATTTTTTATGGTAATTTTGCAATGACTAAGGCCAACTCAATTTGTAGATTAGACAAATGTTTCTTAATAGCAACGACATTGAGTATGTATGCTTCTTCACAGTGAAAGAAAGATACCTTCATTAATTAATTATCATCATCACAATCTGTGCAATTTTATTACTGCATACAAGCAAAGGAGTGTTCAATATCCTGTTAATGATGCCAGAGATGAAGAAAGAGACAGTTAATTAAATTATATTCAAGTTCCAGCACTTAAAAGTGTAAAAAATTCTTCACAAAAGGTATTTTGCAACAATCCCTTTTAAATGTCAATGTTTATCTGTAGTGGAATAGTTCAAAGTGAACCTTGAATGACATGTTAACAAAACATTAACAGTCTTACTGGGATGGATACATAAAGATTAACAGAATGACTGGAATACATATGTTCTAATAGAAATACTGCTCCAGGCTGCATATGGTCATGGGCACATGTTTGAAGGCCTAGGAATTTGGACTTTCTCCCCCCTCCCTATTACACATTCAGATTTTTTTTGGAGAGGGTAGTAGATAGATGCTCCCACTTCTTTATTCTTCCCCTAGGCATGGATGATGTAGCCTTCATCTGCCTCCCTTTACTACCACCAACAACAATCTCATGGGATATATGTCACACATCCCATGACAGATCTGCCCAGGGCGGGACAGCTTTAGACCCCTTTTCACACTGAAGCGTTTTTACAGCGTTTTAGCATTAAAAATAGCGCTATTAAAACGCTAAAAAAAAACCTCTCTATGCATCTCAATGGACCCTTTCACACTGAGTCCTGCAAGCAGCATCTTTTTCACAGCTGCCTCCGCCACTCAGCACATAACTGAGAATCGGAGTCAGCTAAACCAACCCTCTTCTGCTGATGGTGAACAGGGTGAGCACTGAAAGGGCAGAGCGGAGAGTGGTGACTGACAGTCACAGATCGCTGCTCCAATCAGACTGAGAACTGAGTGATCAGCCGTCATGTGATTGCTCAGTTCTCTTTTTTAGATCCAACATGGGACAGCTGCATCATCCAGTGCTCCATGCAGTGCTCCAGCATAGAGGTGGGTATTTATGTTTATTCTATTTTTTGTAATCCCTAAAATTCTCCTTTATCTTTTCATTTCCAGCCTACTTTAGAATACTTGTTACAGTATTTGTTTTGGGCAAGCTATTATTTCTATTCATTCTAGATTTCTCAGATACAGATGCAAAAGGTCTGATAGCTCGAAAAACAATTTATTTAAATTTTTTTGCAGCATCACTGTATATTTAATATTTTATAAGGAAATAAGGCATAATTGTATGGCCAGAATAAGTCAGGATGCTATATTAATGCATATTCTAATCAGCACTATGGTATGCATAAAAATAACGTTACAAATCTATGTTTAATAGATCAGTTTCAATAATATGCTAAAAATGTAATTTGTAAGCATTACCAGTAAAGCTTTTCCCTAAATAGCAACAGTGTGTTAAATTAAGCTGCCCTTTAATAATGCCTTATTTTCTGTATTAAAAAATAATTGGACAAATTATGCCTTCTTTGTATTTAACAATCATGATATTGTTAAAACAACCAAAATAAAAATTACATAAAAAAAAAATTTAAAATCCAAAGTTAAAAAATAATTTAAATTACTGTATTTATTGGCGTATAACACTTACTTTTTTACCCTGAAAATAGAGGGTAAACTGTGCCTGCATGTTATACGCAGGGGGCTGTGGAAAGTTTTTTTCCTGAAACTTCCCTCTTAAAGTTAGGGTGCATGTTATATGCCTGTGCGTGTTATACGCCGATAAATACGGTAATAGTTAACAAGAAAGATGTGGTGGTGTCTACTGACTGAGCACGCTAACCTATGGGCTTTCATCATATATGTAGGAAAAATACACCAAATCATTGAGTTTAAATTTCAGTAAGTATGTCAGTAATCTCAACAAGCACTGCTGCATGAAAAACATACTTCTTGCCACTAAGCAGACTTGCTTTGAAAGCAGAATGGACCTAAAATAGAATCCTATGTTTTTTGGAGAGAGATGCATTTACATGCAATTATAAAAACATACAGTATTAGCAAATTCATATGGAAAAGACAATGTAGATCTTAAAAAAGTGTGTTAAATTTGTATTTGACTTTAGCCTGCCCAAAATAAAAATAAAATAATTCTCATCTATACAACAAATCATGTCTGATTTTCCTAAGATATGGGGCCGAAACAAATTCAGACTTAAATCCTTTGTGGGCCAGGGCTCATCCCTATGAACCTTTGGGGCAGAAAAATATGGCTTTCACTGTCTCTAGCTCTTTTCCACATTCAAACTTTAAGGGAATTTTTTTCTGCTTGATATTCAGGTGTTATTACTTCAAAATGAAAACTAGAGTTTCCCAGCTGGAGATTCTAAATGCTCCCCCCATAACTTATTAAAATATTTATGTGCACTCTTCTGTATGCTTCATTGTGGTTGAGAAGATTACTGTATACTTAAAAATCCATTAACGTGCTTTCCATTAATCTTTGCAGATGCATTGTGGCTTAGTGACAATGCCATTCATCCAGGTACGGCGCAATATAACAGGATTATGGCTGCTATCTAACTAAGTCCTGTGCATGCATGTTGAAGGAATTAAAATTATCATTTAAAAGGCAAGTTAAATACAGCAGATGTTTACTAGAGATACATTGCATAAACATGCAAGAAATGTACTAGTTTTACTCAACCAGGGTCATTAAATATTATAAGAAAATAAATAAGCATGTATCTATGTTTCTATTACATTACAAAGAAAGAGCAAGATAAATAATATAGTATGATAACTTTTTGGATTATCCTTCGCTTTGTAATACAGACTTTTTTAGGCAGTGCTGTATTTTTAAAGAGTATGCTCAGTGTGTAACTGGTAGTAAAGTAACAAAGTGCAAGGAGTAAAATGTAGAAAAGTCAAGCAATCAATCAATTACTCAATCAATATAAATTCACTTTTCGTTGCTAGAGCCATGATAAAATCTCATATGCACTTGATTTCTTGTAATATTTGTTTTAATTATAGCATAATTGCACGTACTGTATATTATCAAATACACACCTAGGATATTATTCGATAAAGCATTGCAAATTACCAAGATTGTGCAAAAAGCATCAACTCAAAGCAACAAATCATAATAATTGTTTTTAATGATCTAATATATGATGGTTGCTATTGGTCATTGCACAAAACAAACTGTGATTGCTTTTTGCACTTTCATTTACTTTTTGCATGTGCCCTATTGAACATGGTGGTGTAATTACCGGTGACTTGCACTTCTTTGCACTTTACCTTACTGTTGATCTACTCCCTTGAAAATGTTATATCTTGCTTTAACGTACTGCTAATTTGTTTCTGATATTAGTATCATACTATAACAGCTTTCTTTGCTAGTAAACAAAATATTGTAGGGAAACTACTATAAACATGTACTGTACGCACACATGCATTTATATTTTACACTGTATATCCTAATAGCATATTAGTAGGTTTGAAAACTACAAAGGGACATACAGCAGAATACATTTATCTATAGCAAGGTATTTATTGAACTGAACCTAGAATGAGAATAAATTAGAAAATAAATGTTGGTTAATAGGTTATATATCCAATAAACCTGCGATGGTTGGGCTTAAAAACTCCAGTTCTATTTAGTTGAAGATTTTAGCCAATCACATTCAAAAATACACAACAATTTCAGAGTAAGATTCTTATGCCAGTCATTAGCAAAGCAATTTATGGTTAGAGTCAGACAGGGTAATACACTGATAGTAGATCAAGTGTGTCATGCTTTAGATTAGTATAAGATCAGTTGATAGGTTAATTGCACAGATGCTCTTGGTAGAGCCTTCAGCATGCATCAGGAGTTAGTAGGTATTAGTCATTTTCTGTACAAGAATTTAAGCATTGCCTTCTAAATTATGAAGCGTTATGCGTGCATTTTGCATTAGTATTATTGTCACAAAGAGTTGGAAGTTATATTAGTATATTTAAAACAATTTATAACAGAACTTTTCTTTTTGCATGCATGAGTAGATAATTGTTAAACAAAAAAAACATGCAGTATTTTCTGTTGGGGGGAAAAAACGAAACAGGTTTGTGTTCCACAAAGAATTAGAAAGCACATGTTAAAATTTAGCTTCTTTGGTGCACTAAAGCAAAATACTTTTTCACAAGACAGTTGAACAAAATGGCAAGGTTCTCTAATCACTATACATTTCATTTGCAGTCAGAGGAAAGACTTCAAGGTTTGGAGTTCATTCAGTTGGGTATATATACATGTATTGTATGCCAATATCCGAGTGGAAGATTGTTTCAATGTAGCTTTATACAAATCAATAGAGTCAATGTTCAGTTTTTAGCAAGTCCCTATGGAACGTGGTACTTTTGTGCTCTGTGTACTCACACATTTAAACTTTTGGACTAAGTGCTAATAATCCTTCAGATAAAATAGCTAAATGTTCACCAGATCATCAATTGTGTTGCTTAATGAAAAGAGCCTCTGCTAGGCTGTCTATTTAAAAATGATTGCTTTTGTGCTTAACCATTTTGTTATTTCTTTTTTGTATATGTACCTAAAAAGTTGTGCAATCAATGATGCAATCAGTGAGCAGTTCCTTTAAGGGTAAATATGTGATAACACAAAACATATGTGCACCACTACCCAAAGGTTAGGAAATTAGAGGCCATATATAAAGAACAAAGGATGTCCATGGGAAAACCATTATTTCTCCAACCAATAGCCGGTATGTGAACTTTATCCTATTGTAATAATCATTTTTATTTTGAAATGTTGTTCTAGTGCCATACTAGGCATTAAGAATAAAAATCATCCCAAATATGTTTTAAATATCAGTTATTTAAAAGCAGGCTAAAAGTGTATGAAGGTAGGCTTAAGACAATCAATCGGTTAGCCACAGATTTTAAGCAGTACAGCTAAATGGCTAAAGAGCATCTGAATAGGAATCTCTTTGGAAAATTTCTGCATGAACATTTTAAGCTACTGCTTAGATAGAATGTTAGCCGTTATGGTCTCTGTTTACGCTGGCTTTTTTAGATCATTATACAGACCACTAATTTTAATCACCTATGCTCTTAAAGATAAACACTTACATTGTAAACAGTAAAATGCTGTTCCATGTAAAATTCTGTGCAATAAACCGTTTCCATTTCTATGCAAGGCTACTAATTTAGTGTAATTAGGAATTTATTGTAACATCCTATAACACTTAAATGAAATTATGGCTAGGATAGCTGTTCTGCTCTAGAAGATGTAAACCACAACAGAGACATTTAAATGTAATGGTATCAGTTTTCGTAAATAAGAGAATGCATATCTATAAATGACATTGCAGGAGATATAACAGTAGTACCATGGGACCTTCATATGCAGCCTCAGCTACACAAAAAATATATTGGTGTACTCTTACTAAAGTGTAAAACAGACATTTCAGTAATATTGCATGCAAACACAACAACACATGTTTTACTTGGTAAATACAGTATATAAAGGGAAACTAAAGGGTGTTTTATTTAGTAACTGTGATTTTAAATTCTAGTTTAATGTGCAAAGTGTGGTGCTAATCTTATAGTGTTACAGAAGCTGTGGTGCTTGTATCTTTTTTTTTCTCTTTGTCCTGGAAGGCTGTAAGTGTGTGGCTTCCTGCCATATAATTACTGTACCCTTCGTCACCAATTATTGAAACAACCAGGCTGGAATCTCCTAAAAATGGGGATGCTTTATCTTTTACTGTGAAAATGTTACCCTTATGGGACATAGTTTAAAAGCTGTCACCAATGATAGCTAAAGTAAAAGGCCAACATTTATTTACCAAATGAGTTGCTCAGTTTTTAATGGTTTTTACTAAGAGAACACCATTATATCTTCTGCATAACAATATTAGAACTGTATTGATTCCATTTCAGGTAACTAAAACCACGTTCATTTGTCATTGCGAATAGCATTAGGTTGTTAAAGTGCAACAGACATTAGTGGATTTAATACTGTTAGTGCAGTTATTAGTAGAAAATGTTAGTAAATCAGCATTGCAGACTCCAGATCTTTTCCTCTGAGTTGTCAAACTCAGCTAAATCACGACACCAGACAATTAAAAAGACAGGTCAGGCATTTAATGTTAGTGGTTTTGCTGTTTACAAGTTAGTAGTAAGAAGAGAAAAGACAGGCAGAGTCAGGAACTTGAACAGTTTGCTGTTTCTCTGCATGGTTAGTAGAAAGTGAGGTTAGTACAGCATGCTTTATTTCCTGGTTAGTTTTGTTAGTTGTTTGTAAGTGGTGTTAGTCATTTTTAATCAAAAGCTGTAGACTCAGTGATTGCATTTACTGTGTGTCTGCAGTTGTTAGTATGTTAATACACATGCAGTTTTTCACCAATAATACGACTGGGATGCACACATAGACTGGTTAGGAAAATATAGAAGTGACTTGATTGACATTTGTTTCTTGCTGACACCCTATCAATCTCATTTATGAAACTTGAACTTCTCTTTGGACACATAAATAAATAAGTTGAAATATTTGACATAATAGTAAATTCAAAACTAGCCTATTTTACCTGTTAATACTCATTGCATGATGGAGGGTACCTTAAAGGCATTTCCATCCTGAAGTGACTTTAGCTTTTAATCCTTTATACATTGCAGGAGAATCAATACAAGCCAAAAAGCTAATGTCAGCTCAGGGTGGATGCCCACATTTACATACTTGCCAACCACCATGAATTCCCTGGACTGTCCACTAAAAAGGGGAGATTTTGGGTCTGTTATGTCCTGGAATTTTATATTGGAGTGTTGGCATGTATGCATTTTTATATGCAAATATAAGAACAAATAATTCATATATAACTAATTTGCAATTTACTTATAGGTAATACCATTTATCATTTCCATTTTGAATAAATATGCTATGCAATATAACTATTTTAATTTATGAAAATATACACAAATGTGTAATTGATTTGGCCTTAATCATGCAATTCATTTGTATTGGAACCAAATAATTAAGATAAAACGAGATGCATACAAGGAGAAACAAATGCGGAAATTGCACCAGGTAATATATACATAGGCAGCATGGGCAGCATAGTGGTTAAGTGGTTAGCACTCTTGCCATTTGATTCTCCCTGGGGTTTTTTCCCTGAAGTACTGTATTTATGTTCAGTCACTGTTTGTTGAGGCCTGTAGGTGGCAAGTTAATTTGTTTCTGGGAACATTTACTTAGTTCATGTGTGTCTGTAAGTCAGTGATAGGGACATTAGATTGTAAGCTTCTATGGGTTAGCGACTTATGTGAGTGGTCTCTTGTGTTCACTATGCTTCATGGAAACATATAGTATATGGTAATACATACAAACAGAAAATTAAGTGTATCAGAGAAGATAATGTATCCTGATGACCAGAAATGTTTTTAATGGTTCATTTATGCCAGGGAGTCTATATAGAAAAAGTTCCAGCCACCCAACTCAACTGCTTCATGGATGCAGTTTGTCAGATTTGCTCACAAAAATATTAGGGTAGCAAGACAGTTTCCTTTATATGAGCCTAAATATAGGCCATTAATTGTATACATGGATCTTCATCTACCAATTAGATCTATAATGCTCTAATTATTTGACATGACCACTCCTTGTATAGGTATCATAATATGGTAGCACAGTTACGTGGATGATGCTTTCATTTCAAGCACTGTGATTTAAACTGCTAATACCATTTACAACATTAATGTAATGTTCTCTGTTAGTATGCTCCTGACCTCAAATTGCCTTTTTTTATCTCAGTACGTAGCAGTGCATTCCTAATATTCCATATAATCCCAGAAAGTGTTTTAATGCACATTCTGAATAATTGTACCTTTAAAAAAAATAACAATTGGTTCTAAATTATAACTTCAGAAATTCCAAAGTAATGAACTGTGCTCCTGAAATGATAATGCTCACCTGTAAGTGGCAATTATTTTACAATGCTTATCTTTCCCCAGATTGTAATGGTGACGTTTTTATACTACCTCCTAATAGAATTGTTTGGGTAATGAAAAGTCTCAAAGTACTAAAATGAAGAAACTTCCCGACTTTATTAGTGGCTTTCACTGGACTAGTGAAACACCCTTAATGGTATGAAAGTGCATAGAATGTTGCCACGAAACAGGTACATGTATTTTTCTCTGACCCATGATTGTCATATTAGGAGCATTATACTGCTTTTTCCCTTAGGTAACAAAATGTAATTAGAGCCATAAGGGGAAATGCGGACATGCCATTAGAAAGGTTATCTGTTACAAATATATTCTGCAATGTCATATATAATTCATCTACTTTAACTGCATATATATATATATTTTTTTTTTACAGAAGTGTACTGTAGGCCTTTATGGTTTGGAGTGGGTAATTTTCAGGAGGGGAAAGCCTCTTAATATAGCTGGTGACATTAAGGTCACAGAGGGGCTACATCCTATCTTCTGTCTACTTGAGTACAATTATTGTGTAATCTCTTTTTCTCCTTCCACATAGATTGCCTATTTTCCTCCTAGTACATGAACACAGTCTGTTGCTATTAAATGTTTTACAGACAAGTGTTCAAGATACAATTTCATCACAGACAAGTGGAAAATAAACAAAATTAATGGAGAAAGCAAATTGCTGATGCAGCTCAAACGAAGACCTACAAACAGGCTTTTTACAAATCTGAAGTGAGACTCAGCAAAGAGGTGTAACAATAGCAAGTATTTGGGAATAAAAACAATAACACTCCTAATGTTCCTCATTTACAGTGCATGCTTTCCCACTTAAGCATAAGCTCAAAATAAATGGAACATTAAAAGGCAAGTTCTCATGAGCTTCAACTAGATACTGTAATTATGCCTTGGCTTAAACTTCCATTAGATGATCATGAATATGTGCTTGTGCATTTGCTTTGGCATGCAATGGTCAAGGGCTATGTTTTATTAATCACTAGAGATACACTATCTCCATCAACCTTGCAAGAAAATAAGTGTAGCTAACTACTTTATTGTGAGCAGCAGATGAGTAATCTACTAATGCAGGCATAATAAAAAATAAATAAACAATCAAATAAGAGCAGATGACATTGGAAAGGTAATTAGCATAATTGTCTTTAAGCATCAAAGGAGTGTGAAAGCCTATTTCAGAATGGAATATGCTATCCGACTTCGAGCTGCTAATTATTCCCATAAAGAAAACTGCATTTTCCAAAATAATCTACTCTAACAAAACATCTGCAGAGCTTTTGGAAACACAAAGGGTCTAAAAGACACAAAGCACCTTGCAAGAATAAAAACAAAAACAAGAATAAGTAAGCAGGCAAAAAAATACCTCCCTTGCCTTAATGCATATATTGTTTTTAAACGGCATGGAGAAATGACTAAAAAACACTGTTTTATGGTCATAATTTAGTGAGTGGTTTTGTGATAGTTGATATATAGTTTTAAAGATAAGCCCTGCCAATTGGAAGAAAGATGGTGAGATAAACATTAACAGAAATCCTTACTCATATCAATGCACTATTCTACTAAATAGCCAATTTTAAATTGTATTCCAATCAGTGTTTACCCCATCAGTTTAAACCTCCCTCTACCTGAAATGTGATATTATAAATAGCTTTCTGCTGACCCACAACTTAGATTAAGCAGAAGCAGGGAAGCAGGGGTTAAAAGGGTCCTGAAAAAGTAGCACAAGAATCTAAATTATTTGATGGGCAGAATCAAGGCTAACAACTTACTGTAAGTGATAACAGACTTATCCCCTCCCTTTTTTGATCCGTTTCTTCAATATTTATATATTTTATACAAGGTGCATCAATATAAACACCTTCAAGCTGCAAAATATTAACAACACAAGCAACCATGGACAGTAAGGCCAAGAGAATCTAAATTGGATTTAAAGGTGTCTTTGATCTAAATGGGATCCAAAGGTGTCTTTGTTTTTAAGATATTCATCATAAAAATCCCCAGTAAGTGCTTTAAAAAAAAAAATTCTCAAAATAAAAAGCTAATCTGTGTATCCCTGTAATATGATGTTTGAGTAAAATAGATGATCCTAGGCTGTTTTTTTGCTTGCTTTCATCAATCTGTTTCTAAGCTTTAAAGCTGCTGTTTTTTTATTATTTATTTTTATCTAATAATCAAAAATGTCATTACTGTACTATAAAGCTCAGGTATTTCTATATGAATACAGAAAACAATTTGCATAAATACTGAAAATAAAATATAACTTTGAAGATGAAACTGTCGAATTGTACTGTATGGGCAGCGTAACGGATCATAGCTTCTTCTTCGCATGTGAACACGCATTGATTTCTGGAAACAGTATTCCACAGGCAAAGCACTTATCTGAAAAGAATTGAAATAAATACACCATCAGATGCCATTTAGTTGCGCCTGCAATGTTGTGTATCAGTAACTCAATTCTGCTGCCTCCTAATTACATCTGGCCCAGGCTCTCTTCTTAAATGCATGCTGATTGGCAAAGTAGGTGGCAGATCATTGTCACGAATTGTATACACTTGGGTCTTCAAGACTTAAAGGATGATATTGATTAGTGCTTGTTGACATTCACACACAGAAAAAAAAAATTGGTTCAGCAGATTATCGTACCTTTGGTTCATTTCCTTGACACAAAGAAGGTGTGACATATGACTGTGGTTTTAAATTTAGCTTTTCTTCATGATGAACTGACACCTTCTAAATTACCATTTAACATGCTATCTAGTGCAATTTAAAAGCTGACATGTGGATGATCGTTAGCTGATTAGTAAAATTAAGTTGCTTAGTTATAGCTCCACTTACCAGCATAAATCTAAGCTGCATATTTTCTAGTGATTTCCATATGCCATGACATATCTAACATTCACAAGCAGCTTGTACTGTTCCATTACAGTTTTAAACTGAAATTTCCATTTAAATGCTGATACTCATAAGGGTTCATTTACTGTAGGCAAACAGGCTGTTCACTTTGCAAGATAATTTTCCCATAGCTTAATGAATGAGGTTAAGATCTATGACATCCATCATTCAATCATTTGTGCAAGCAAAAATACTGCTATGGTTTCCCTAAAAAAGGAGTAGTGCTTGTGGTGCCTGTGATGGTGCCCATAGACAACCCATTAAGGGACCTCCTGCCTCCCTAATCTCCTTCTTAAGGCCCTATTGACATCTACATTGTTTTGGTTTGATTATTGTTTTCGATTGATTGTGTGGCACATTAGAAAAAGTCCCTTTCTGCACCCTTGATTAAGTTTCCAACCAAGCATATATTGCATACATTTTATTAGCAATGAGTTAAAAATGTCCAAAATATTCAGCAGTATACTACTGTTGATATTTTGTGTATAATGCATTGTATGCACAATTCATATAATAATAGATTATGATAATTCTTGTCCTACAAACTTAAAAGTGGTCCCAAAACAATATTCTGCATATGTATTATTTTATCCAAATAAATTTGACAAAATTATGTTCATACATTTTCTTGTGGCCAGATAGCTCTGTGTACACTGTGCCTACTAGCACCAAAACAGTTGAATGGTCTTATATGATGACAGGTATGCCATTGGGGGTCCTTGGCTTTAAAGCCATTGTAAAGGTAAAAAAACAAACATGTCTATACTTACCAGCTCTGTACAATGAAATTGCACAGAACAGCAACAAACCTCCACTTCTTGGGTCCACCACCGGTGTTCCTGGCCTCTCCTCACTGTTTAGTGCCTCATGCGTGCTCCCTCCCGAGCCCTGCTACTGTGCCCATTGACACAGATAGCAGGACTCGGCCTCGCCTCTGCTCCCTCGTCACTGGCATTGGTTGACAGCACTGGGAGCCAATGGCTCCGGGTGCCCCATCAAAGCCAATTAGAAGAGCTAAAGATTGGCACAGTGCTGTATTGAATGAAGGCTCATGTAAGTAAAAGTGGGGGGATTCTGATGCCTAAACATTGCATTAAGGTAAAAAAAATGTTAGCTTTAGAACCACTTTAATTACCGATCATGCTCTGGTGAAATAAACTACATGCTAATGTTATTAAAGTCCAAAGAAAGATCCTTTTATGGTATAACATTTCCACATGACTACCTGACATCTGTGTCTTAGGTTAGAGGTGGAAAATAAATCTTCACAACTATTCACTATTATCTATTGATATGTAATATCAGGCTCACATCTGGGGAAAGCAGAAAAGTGGGACTAAATGCACTTGTGGTGCCATTCATTCTTTATGGCACCCCAACCACAGGTAGCGGTCATGCAATTTGCCATGTGTTTACCATGTGAAAAAATTTGCAAAAATGCTGCCAAAAAACACGCTTGGCTCAGTGCCAAAATTTGGCACATGAGCTTCATTAGAGCCTTTTTGAAGCAGAGAGAAGCCCATTCAAATTAGTGATGCTGCTCCAAAAATGCACTATAGAAATGCAAAATATAGCACTAAAAACACATTGTGGGAGTGTTTCTCAGTTGTGAACAGGGCCTCAGGGCTGAAAAGTTCTATATGCACATTTATATAATCACAGTTATATAAATGGGTATAATGTGGTTTAGATTCAGATTAATGTTCAGTTATGCTACATATTAAAGTACTCCATCAGAATGGATGGGTGGTACTGATCTGTCACTAAGCTCAGAATGTGTAGCCATATGTGAGCTGTTTAAAGACTGTAATGTTTTTAACAGATTGCTTTATGAACTTAATGTGGATATCTTTAACTCATATAAATGAGCTATGAATTTACCGGTAATTTAGAAAAAGTAATGATTTTAAATGTATATCCTGTATTTTAAATACCACAGTTAGTAGCATCAGTAAAGCAGATGCTTCATAAATATTGTAAATTTTTGCTTAGGTGTTAATGTCTTTAGCAGTGTATGCTAGCACTGATTTACCCAACTCAGTACAGCTGTCTCCCATACAGGCAGACTACTAAAGTGCCAATGAACTTTGAGAGCACTTACCTGCACTCTCAAAATTCATTGTGAAGTGCAAGCCATAACTCTGCAAATTAATGATGCTGATGTGTGGTTGGAGCCCTGTTTTTTTAATTGTGACAGCGGGTGCAGGGAGAAGATCCCAGCCCGCTGTCACGGGAGGGGGGATCAGGAGTGTGGCAGGTGCTTTATAGTACCACAAAAGGTGAAATTGTTATTGAGGACTAACTAAGAGCCTGTGCACATAGATGGTGTTCATCTGCATTTCATGTGAGTGCAAAAACAATAAGGATATGGACAGCCACACTCCAGTAACTTGAAAAAGACGTGCCCTTTATTGGGTACAGGAAAAAATGCACTACAGGTATCAGCACACAGTGGGATAAACATCTGACGCGTTTCGCATTGAGTGTCAATGCTTAATCATAGCTATGATTAAGCATTGACACTCAATGCCAAACGCGTCAATAAAGGGCACATCTTTTTCAAGTTACTGGAGTGTGGCTGTCCATATCCTTATTGTTTTTGCACATCCTGTGCATTGCCAGCACCCATCTGCTTCTGAGTGGACATCAATTACCCTAGTGGGCTCACCTGGAGCGGCAGCTCTCTTACCTGTTTGCATTTCATGTGAGTTTGAAGGGCATTTCATACGTCAGCAAATTTCCAATTTCCTCAATTATACCTTGTGGATGACAGTTCTGAAGCTGAGTTTGATCTGCTTTGCATTGCCTCACATTTCTCTGAATGTGGAATGTCCTATTGGAGATGCATTTTCATTGCAGGAAATACAGAGTAAAGGCAGTCATTTGTGGTAAAACATAAGTTTGAGCTGCAATGTCTTTAAAAAGTGAAATTCACCACATTCACTAAGCTTTTTGGGCAAGTTTCATTGCAAAGTGAACAGTCTATTTGCCTTTAGTAAATTTTCCCTCTTGTGTATGACTGTATGAGAGAGCGGCAAAGTGAACATTCACTGAGCTTATTAGGTTGAAGCTGTGTTCACTTCAGTCACCCACTCATGTCCCAGCAAAGTTATGCTTTTATTTCTCTTGCACATGGTTGAGTATTCAAAAGTTCACCTCATTCATTAAGCTAAGTGAAGATTTATTTTGCAAGCTGATTAACATATTTTCCAAGTAAACGGTCACCATTATTTTAGTAGTTCAAACCCCCAAAAAACTCTATTTTAAGAAGGATTAAAAAAGCAGAACCATTTTGTAGCATTACAAAACTCTGCATAGGCAAGGCATAAATATTGTTGCTTCAATGTTCTGTACCAATCCAATGCATTTCTCCTGCCGTCTCTGAAAGCTGCCTCTCCTCCTCCTCCTGCCAGCATTCAGCTGCTGCAGGAGGAAAGGGGATCCGTATCAGTAAATGCCACCTGTCCCTCTTCTTTGGGCTGCCCAGCCCCCCCCCCCCCCCATATGCTCCCCTGGTCCCCCTCCTCCTGGAGCACTGTTGGCTTCCCTCCTCTCCTCTCCTCTCCTGATGCAAAAAAATCATTTCAGGATGGAGAATGGGGAGAGGAGTATATTTACAAGGCTCTTCCTTTTCTCAATGAACACAGTGAGTGATTGGTAAGGATCACTCAATGTGTTTATATATAACTGAAGCATAGTAAACGGTGTTCATTAATACCTGAAGTATTGCAAATTGTGTTTACTATGCTTCAGTTTGTGAAAGAATAAGAAGCCAATCAACAACTTATATTCAACTATGTAACTATGTAAAAATAAAATAATACAAATAAAAAACTACTGAGGCTGTCCTCTGCCCTAATGACACCATCCACTTCCCCACTGACACCAACCTTTGCCCTAATGACACATTCACTGCTCTAATGCTGCCATCCACTGTTCTACTGACACCATCTACTTCCCTACTGACACCAACCTTTGCCCTACTGACACATTCACTGCTCTACTGCTCCCATCCACTGTTCTCCTGACACATCCACTGCTCTACTGACACCATCCATTTTCGTACTGGCAGCAACCTATGCACTACTGACACATCCACTACCCTACTGACCCCATCCAATGCTCTATCTACACGGCCCACTGCACTACTGACAACAACCTCTGGTTTACTGACACTGTCCACTACCCTACTGGCACCAACCTCTGCCCTACTGCACTGTCCACACACTGGTCACTGCCCTGCTGACACTGTACACTTTTTAAAGCAACATAAGTTTATATTTTTACGGTGACATTTTTTTTATTATTACATTTTTTACATTTTCCCTACTTTTTATTTAGGGTTTATTTGTTACCTTCTTAAAAATAAAGGTGCCGCACCCAGGTGATCTTTGATTTCTTTCATGGTGTTCGGGTATATCTCCGCCTCTCAAGGGTTGCCTAAACCTGAATAAGACTATATATTCCCTCTGATAAATTTGAACCTCAACACTACCCTGTACTAAGTGAGAGAACCCCTTTCTGTTGATTTTGCAACATGTACTGCTTTTCTTTCTTGTCTGGACTACTTTAGGCAATTTGAGTTCACTTTAAAGCTATGCGCATTAACCAATCTGGCAATTTTCTTTGTGTTTTAGGAAGGTTACAATTTCACACAAAAGGAAGAACTGAAGTAAGCTCTGTCTATTTATTTAGTTCAGTGTTCTGTTAGTTTGAACAGCAGGATCAGTTTTTTCTTTGTATGTTATCATAGGAGTATGTTGCTTAGATATTATTATGTATAAGGATTAATGCACCCCTTACTGTGAAATAGAAGGATATTAGGATTTAAAAGGAAGATATATCTTTCACTCTCTCTGAGTAATGCCATACAAAGCTGCATTAGTTAGGTACTTTATTTTTCATTCTATGAGTCTATTAAATTACTCTTTCTAGCAGTGTTTTTTTGTATTATTTCCTTTGAAAAATTATATTTTTTTCTAACGTGTGTTCTTTTTTTTTTTATATATATATATACTGAAATATTTGTTTACTTTGTCAATCAAATAAATTATAACCTAAAGCTGTAATTTGTTAAAGAATTGTGTGTAGGGGGAAAAAGGTTAAATAAATGTGAGTTGAGGTTGATTATTACGTTACATTTAAGGAAGCAAATTAAAAGTGGTACATATTGGGTTTGATTTATTAAAATAAATAGAAAGTGTTCACTTTAAAAAATAAATGTTCACTAAGAGCCGGTTCACACACAGGCAGCACAACTTTGGGGGTGACTCGGCAAGGCGATCTCAAGACGACTTGAGAGGCAACTTGCAAAATGACTTCTGTATTGAAGTCAATGCAAGTCGCCCCGAGACGCCCCCAAAGTCGTACAGGAACCTTTTTCTAAGTCGGAGCGACTATTAGAACGGTTTCATTGAATAAAGTAGACCGCGACTTGTCAGGCTGCTGAGTCGCCTCTGTGGAACCAACTCTTAGGTTAGTAAATATTGTTTAGGCATATCTAAAACTGTAACTTACTAGTTCTTAGATGTAATGGCTGCATTCCTTTTTATTTTCCAGGCATTTTAAAGAACATTTTTAGCAAGTACAAAAAATATCCGTTGACTTGTCAAATATCTCCTACTCACTTCCTGCGAGCCATGGCTGCCCCCATAGATATAAAGAAAGTGTAAGACATGAATGCAGTGAAATCAAGTTTGCAGGATTACCATATCTAATGACTTTAATATGTAATATATTACAATTTTAGTTTGGGGTATAGATACACTCTAAGGAGGTTTCTTATCTAGAAAAATAAACTGTTCACATTGCAAGGGAATTTGCAGTGAAGCTTGATGAATGAGGTCAGGAGCTCCTGGTGTCCTGGTGCAAACACAAATTCAGTTTTTTTTTCTTGCACATGATTGGGTATTCTTTGCAAATTCACTAAGCTCTGGGGTAAATTCCACTGCAAAATACAACTTCCTTTGCAACGTGAACAGCCTGTTTGTCTTTAGTTAATCAACCAATGCAAAGCCTTACAATTGAACAGAGCATAATAACACAGAGAAAATAATACTTGTATAGAGTAACGGCTGATAAAACGTAGACCTTAGTAAAAGATACTTTATCAGATCAAGATCCATTGGATAGTGTCTACTAGATAGTAACAACTAGAGCCTAGGCAACTTCAAGTCAATAAAGCTTTTTTTTAGGATTGCAGCCACTACATCTAAGGTCTTGCAATATACTAAATTTTTGTTTTTTAGCTTTGCTCTCTTTCAATAAATAATCATGCGCAAGGGAAAAAAATAGATTTTTGTTTGCACATGAATGGATGACTGAAGTGAGCAGTGGTTAACCTTATTCACTAAGCTAAGTGAATATTCGCTTTGCTAAGTGAACAACCTATACTTCTTTGGTAAACCATTTCTTTTATGTCTATACTTGTTCTGGGTCAGTGGCTAAAAGTAATCAACCTAAAGAGTCAGCATGACAGCCGGAAAACCATGGCAACCAGACAATTTGCATTACGAGAACGCAGCTCTTTCAACCTTCATGTATTAAGAATGATTTCCATTACATTGGTATGATTTTGATTAGAGTTTATTTACAGCTGTCATATTAACCACTGTTTGGTTTAACAGCAATTGTAGTTGTATTAGTGCCTCAGTACTGTGTTTGATATTTTTTTTTTCACTTAGAAACATTTTTTGTCTAGAGACTGTCAAAACAGTACTTGAAAAAGGCAATGGGGTTGATTTACTAAGCATTGTTCCAGAGCTTAGTACATGAGGGGAAGCTATGCTGACTTCCATCATTCAATCATGTGCAGGCAAAAATGCATTTTTTTTCTTGCAAGTGATTGGGTATTCTTTGCCAAGTGAATCTTCACATCATTTACTACGCTCCAGGGCAAGTGCACTTGAAAAGTGCACAGTCTATTTACCTTTAGTAAATCAACCCCATTGTCTTTTGATTGAACTTGATGGACATATGTCTTTCTCAACCTAAAGCTGGGTACAAAAAACTGACAGCTCCGGCCAGAGACCTTGTACTAACCATGCAAGGTTAGTTCAGCGATTTGCCTCGCTGAGCTGTTGTGTTCTGACAGGGGGACGCCCCCCCGCCAGAACACTTGCTGCTGGTTTTCCAGCATGCACATCCAACATACACACGGGCTAAATGTCAGCCGTTTTCTTTTTACCACCGTAGTCTGACGACTTTTGGCCCGTGTGTAGGGAACTTAATTATGTAACTATGTAAAAAAAATAAAAAACTGTTAGTGCAACTAGAAAAAGCTCTATATATGAATTGTTTAAAGTGGATGTAAACCCTCCCCTATACCCAGTGAAGTGAACAGCCTCAGATGATACACAGAGATTAAACAAATCTACCTACACAAATTTTACATGTATATCTGCTGTCTTCAGCTGAAAAAAATCCTTTAGAAAGTGCACATCATGTTAAAATTTGTTCTTCCTGTTCCAGCAGGGGGAGGGGAGTCTTGGCATACACTGTGTGACAGCTTATTGGAGGAAAGGCACACCCCACCCCCTCCACAAAGACAGAACAATGAAGATACTTGCAGAACTGTGCTGTGGATAGACAAGCTCTCTACTAAGCTATTTATAGCACCCACCTTGACATACATTTCCAGCTGCTTTTATCTCCAGTGTCAGAGAACTTGTCAGAAGTTATCATGCTGATAACAGAAGAAAGGAGAAGCAGAAAGACACAGGACTTAGGGCTTTGGAGAGAGATAAGAAAACACTGCAGATATACAGTATGTGCCCAGGTCAGATTTCATAAATCGGTTTACATCCACTTTAACAGCTATGATAGATGTAATGGTTACTTCCCATTACTGTTTTTTTTAATAAAATAGCCACCATAGAGAAACAGCAGTATCTAATTTAAAAAGCTGACTAACACCTTTCTATAATAATAGTCATTCTGATTATGAATGGACTCTAACCATAGATTACTGTAAATTTACTTTCTACATTTACTAAATAAGATTTTTAAACATATGGATTTATGAATGGAATATATCAACAGTGGGCAAAGGATTGTGTATATATATATATATATATATATATATATATATTTTTTTTTTCTTTTTTTTTTAACTAGATTGACTTGTGTCTTTTTTTCAACCTGACTAACTATGTAACTGTAACTATGTACGTATTTCCTTTGGAATATACACATAAATGTACTAAATACCATCTAGTGTTTACCTTGCACTGATATGTGTTTGCCACAATAATATTGAATGGTCAAGTGCTCTCTGAAGTTGTACCAACAGGGAGTGGCGTCATCTTCCTTCACCAGTCAGAAAAACTGGAAGAAAAAGAGAGAAAAAGCAAACGACGCAGCAGAGAGAAAATGCATGCAGCTACAGTAGTTCATGTGACAGCAGAGTGTTTTTTTTATAGGGCATTACAGGGTATTTTAGTATTTAGGGCATAAATAATAAAATACTATACAGTCGCAGGCTGATCAATGACATTTTACATCTTCCTGTGTTCACTTCACATACAGACCATTTATTTTAAATTATAAATCTTACTACATATTTGAAGTGAACAAAAACTAACAAGAAATAAAACAGCCTGGTAATTTTAATATTGGAACATTTAGCCCATAAAAAATACTATATTTTTGTTGAATGTATTTTGTTAGTACAGTTATGATGTTCACGTGTAGTATGCATTTTTATCAGAATAAAAATTACATCTTCCTTTTAATGTTATATTTTAGGATATACTGTACATGGAATTTTTTGTTTTTATTAAGAGGATTAATAACAATGCTCCAATCACTGACCTTTTTCATCTTAATTGTTGTATGTGAGATGCAGATCTGTCTCATTGGTACTTTGAAGTGGTGAATGACGTCAGCTTCTTATTTGATGCTTCCTATGCAATTGATTAAACTAAATGGTTACAATATATATATAGCTATCAATTTAACCTCCATTTTATGCAATAAACAGGAGAAAGAAAAACCTGGGTTGGGATAAAAATTACCAGTAAACTTCCAGCATCTGATTTCAGAAGAGAGCCCACTGCTGAATAGAATAGCACTGCATATTTACTGTAGCTTTACTGTACTGTACACTTTTTCTTTCTAACCTCAATTAAAGCATCAGTTTAGATTTTTTTTAAAAATTAAAAGGAGAACTAACTCACTACATCCTCCCCACACCCCTAGACCCTGCTGCACTTACTTTCTTCCCTGATTACCTTCTTCTGACTTAAAAGTGGTGTAGTGGCCTGAAAAAATGCAGTACACAGCCCAGATGCTGTGTAGTATAATGGTGTCCATGGTGGTGAAAGTTTATTGGTCAGCACCAGCACGTGACTGCTCTGACCAATGAGAATTGCTCTGAGCTGTCCAAGCATGAAATAACATAAACCAGTGAAGAGCACAGCTTTCAAATGCCTAGTCAGCTACATCTGTTAAAACACAAAAGAAGAGAGCGCAAAGCAACCCTAATGTAACTCGACTTTAATATGGTATAGTTAAATACACTGCAATGGTCAAACTCACATTGTGTGAAGATAGATACAGCATAAGGATTCCACTGTGGCCACACTCTTATAACCACCTAAAGATCCCCACAGCAGAAGGGGAAGCCGTGGACGTTCAACCTAGCTGCCGAATCCTGGCAGCATATCCGAGGCTATCCACCACCATGCTCAACGTGCAGATCCTAATGCACATGCGCCTGGTCCAGGCGGTGCTGCTTTCCGAGGACACACAAACCCACATGAGTAGGGTACAGGGGGGAAGAGATTGGGGATGTCATGCATGTTGAGCTTGGTGGTGGATAGCCTTGGATATGCTGCCAAGATCCGTGCAGCTATGTTAAACGTCCATGGCTCCCCCTTCGGGATCTTATGGTGGTTATAGGAGTGCGGCCACAGTGAAATATTTATGCTGTATTTATCTTTACAGAATGTGAGTTTGACCATTGTAGTTTTTTTTTTTACCATTACCATATTAAAGCCGAATTACACTAGGGCAGCCCTGCGCTCTCTTTCGTGTTTTATCTGAATGTGTTCCTGCCACCCAGAAGATCCATACAGAGCAGCACCCTTTGGCTTGTCCAATTATCACTGGAGGGCTATACCAAACTGTTGATCAGCGCACCAGCTAGTTTTTTTGTGTGCTACTCTGTTAGCTTGGGCACTGAAAGGTAATTATCTAAGGAGCTAAGTGCAGCTAGAATAGCAGTGTAGGGAGTATGTTGTGAGTGAGTTTACCTTTTAAATTTTTATGAACTAATCATAAATATATATATATATAAACAATGTTATGTATACCATTTTAAAATTGTGTGCCGCTTGGTTGTCACTCCAAATCTGGCTTCATACCTAGTGTTATACTAGACAGTTATGAAGGATGCATAAATACGAGTGTTCACACTTTAATATTGACTAGATTTTAAGTACTAAATTCAGGTCGCCATATATTTATCCACACAGCTTGGCTGTAATATGTTAGGTGTCCACTGTACCTCATAATGGTGAAACTTGAGCCAGTAATATCTCTGAACATCTCCAGTTACCAGTGTCTTGTAGTGTTTCATGTGGCACTGTATATTAAAAAAAATAGCAGAAAAAAAGATTAGTCTCTTTCTCTATCTGTTTGGAATATTAGTTTGTATTTTTCTAGATAAGTGGTATTCTATAAGGCATTGAGCAATGAGATATACAAATATAAGACATAATAACGAAAATAGATATTCAGGTAAACCCATCATATTTTTTCATAGCCTTTTTATTATTATATGATTATTCTTATAGACCCCCTGTGACAAAGTGTGACATATCGCAACGCGGCAGGGTGTGGTTACGCAGCAACCGGATGTGCCGTGAACCTAGCAGCCATTGTAACCAGTGTGGAGGTGGTGAGATCTCTGCAGGATCGTTAACTGATGCCATTTTATGTTTTGATGCTTGTTATACTGGTTTTAAATGTGAGTGGAACTTTTTAAAATAAAAATAAGCTTGGAGGCTATCTTATTCTTTCTTTTGCATATGCTTGCTCGAATGAGAATTTATCGAATGAGGAAGGTGGAGATTTGGTTTTAAATTTTAGAAATGGAGTTGAACAATTTTTGAAAGTGCTATTTACCACTCAAATGAAAATGAATGGCAATTAGGTCTGGCGAGTGTCACCCTAAAGGGAACGGGACAAGTATTTTGAACTTTTGGTGGTGGATTCGAGGTGTAACATTTACAGCAGTAATCAACACTTAGAACTTGTTTTCACATTGATTTTCTTATTTTATTAATTTGTTGAATGATCTGTTTGCGCTACTGTGAAATATTATTAGTGTACCACTGATGATTATTTCAAAATTCTGATGACTTCATATTAATTGGGATTTCTATAAAAGAGAGGTTTGAGAAAATAAGTGTAGCATATTGCCTGAAATGTATCGTTTTTATGCTGTAAATGATAGGATGTTGTATTTTATATCTAGAGTTTATAATTACGTCTTGTTTTATACAATAGGTTTGGGGATAATAAATATGTAAAATTAAAGTGATGTACCTGGTAATATAGAACCAACAAAAATGTTACATTCTAAAATACACAGAGGCCCATACGTATATATTTGGACACAGGCACAAGTTTCATAATTTTGTCTCTGTATGCCACAAGAATAAAATTAAAATTAAACAATCCAAATGAATTTGAAGTGAGGACCTCCATTTTTAATTCAAGGGGTTGAACATACACATCAAGTACACATTTTAGGAACTGAAACCATTTTTATACACAGCCCCCCCCCCCCCATTTTCAGGGGCTCAAATGAATATAATCATAAAAAAAAAAAATTGTTGAGAACCCTTTACTGGCAATGACTGCCTGAAGTCTGGAAACCTTGGACATTACCAAAGACCTCCTTTCTTATGCTTTTCCGGGCTTTAACTGCAGCTGTCTTCAGTTGTTCTTTCTTTGTGGGTCTTTCTGTCTTTAGTTTTGCCTTTAGCAAGTGAAATACATGCTCAATTGGGTTTAGATCAGGTGATTGACTTGACCATTGCAGAATATTCAACTTATTTTCCTTCAAAGTCTCCTGGGTTGCTTTTGCAGTGTGTTTTGGATTAAAGCCCATCTGTACTGTGAAGCGCAGTCCAATCAACTTTGCTGTATTTGGCTGAATCTCGGCTGACAGTATATCTCTAAACACTGCAGAATTCATTTGGCTGCTTCTGTCTTCTGTGACATTATCAATAAACACCATGGTGAACCCTCTGTATTTGCTCTTGTGAAGTATTCTCTTGATTGTAGACTTTGACAATGATACGCCCACCTGTCCTTCACTTGTTTGGATGTTGTGAATGGGTTTTTCTTTACCATAGAGAGGATCCTGCGATCATCCACAACTGTTGTCTTCCATGGACGTCTGGGTATTTTAATGTTGCTGAGCTCACCAGTGCGTTCCTCTTTCCTCAGAATGTACCAAACTGTTGATTTGGCCACTCCTAATGTTGCTGCTATCTATCTGATGGTAGTTTTTATTTTTTAAGCCTTACAATGGCCTGTTTCACTTGCATGGACAGCTCTTTTGAACGCATGATGTAGGTTCACAGCAATATATTCTAAGTGCAAATATTACACTTAGAATCAACTCCAGACTTTTTATCTGCTTAATTGATGAAGACATAATCTGGCCATGAAACAGCTTTTGATTCAATTGTCCAATTGCTTTTGGTATCTTGAAAAAGGTGGGGTGGCTATTCTTAAGAGCTTTAATTCCTAAACCCCTCCTCCGATTTGGATGTACATACCCTCAACTTATACCTGCGACTGTGCACTTTCAGCCCATATCCATTATATAGCTATTGCTTGAATACATGGAAACAATCTAGAATTGTGCATGTGTCCTCATATATATGGACCTAACTGTGTTATATAATAGTCATTCTCTCATTCTTATACACAGGTGTTCAAAAAAAAAGCCACTCAGCTTGATATTAATTAAAATGAGATAGACAAAATAGCCCTGAGGGGTGGTAAAATAGCGTGAAGGCACCAGAGCGCATATATAGACTGGGACTGTGTTTTAAGAAATGCGTCATGTATCTTGTGCAGCCGGAGGAGCGGAGACCTGTACAATCAGCGTTCTATCGTTTTGGTTCCAATTCAAGTCAAACACCTTTTGTTGTTGGTGTAGCAGGAACTATAGAACCTTCTTTAAATTTTAAATTTTTCTTTTTTTTTTTCATTTAAGTTTCCCGCCCGCACTACACGCGGGGTCCAGTGAAAAATCGCCCCCGAGGGAATGTTGCATACACCAGGGATGTGTAATGACTTGGGAATAAGATATGTGCCTCCAGCTAGCCACGGCTGCTGGATGTTCCTGGTGATATGCTTGTGTGATGTTAGGTTCGGGGATCCAATGCCTGCACCAAGTTGGGGAGGTGATGGGCTGGGAGGGGGGAGGGATGGGGTTAGGATGGGCCACCGTTGGTGCTCAGGGGGAGTTGAAGATTGTGTATATAATTGTAGAGATGTAAAGAGATATGTACAGCGTGCTAACTATGATGTAATAGTAATGTGTGATAGGGTGCATACACTAGAATCGAAAGGCCCAGTGAATATGTATAGCCGAGAGGAGAGATTTCATGAACATGTACCATGACTACACTTAAATTTATGACGTGGAATGTCAGAGGTGTAAGGAATAAAATTAAACGCACAGCGGCACTTGCGTTTTTAAAAGCACAAAAAGCCAATGTAATAGCGCTAACTGAGACGCATGCAACAGACCACTTACAATCGGCATTGAAGCGACCATGGGTGGGATGGGCGTACCATAGTACACATACCAATTTGTCCAGGGGGGTATCATTACTAGTGACGAAATCCACTCCGTTTGAGCTCGTATCTGTGAAGTCTGATGTGGTAGGGAGGTATGTCTTTGCTCATGTGAAATTGGGAGGTATCCCTATGTTGCTGTTAGTATGCTATATCCCCCCCCATATAGCTCAGAGGTCGTCTCGGAGGGATTGGCCTTTATGGCACAACATCCGACGGTGCCGGCAGTGTGGATGGGGGATTTCAACATGACGATGGACCCATTTATGGATAGGCCGGAGAGAGATGGGGGACCGAGTGACGGACATAGACAAACCAGACTAAGCCTACTGCTTGCAGAATTTGCCCTGGTGGATGTGTGGAGGAATAGGAACCCTGGGGTCCGAGCATACTCGTGCCACTCGACTAGCTATGACACTATGTCCCGTATAGACTATGTGATGGTATCTAAACTTCTCATGCCCAGGGTGGTTGGAGCCGGGTTTGCACCGAGGGCCTTATCAGATCATGCACCATGCTGGATTCAACTGTGTATCTCAGGGGACTCCCCCCGAAGGATATGGAGGCTTAATCCATTCTGGCTAACAGCACTGACGGAACACGACAGCATAGAAAGAGAACTAAACCACTTTTTGGCAGAGAGACAAGAGGAGGAGCTGATATCTTCTGGATGGGATGAGTTTAAAAATCAGGCACGTAGAGTCTTAAACACTAAAATAAATAGGCTGAAGGAATCTTCAAGGGTGATAGTCAGCAAATCGGAGGAGGCGCTTCAGATATTGGAGGAGGCATACAATACTCAGCCTTCCCTTGAGAATTTGTCAAAAGTAAAGGTACAGGAGAGAGTGGTCTCTCAACTACATCTAGAAAAGGCCAAACAACGGGTTTTTTTCTGTAAAACGCGTGTGTATGAACACGGGGAGAAGGCAGGGAAAATGCTAGCCTACCTGGCACATTTAGAGGATAGACCGCCGGTAGTGGTTTCACTGGCTGGGCCTGATGGCACGGTTACTACCGACCCGCCGAGGGTGGCAGAACAGTTTAGACAGTTTTATGAAGATCTCTACCGGTCGCAGAGTCACCATACCGCACAGGAGATACAGGCCTATTTACACACATTGAGATTCCCCAGGCTGGGAGCAGTGCAGGCGCGGGAGTTGGAGGCCCCCATTACCACCCAGGAGATAGACACAGCGATCTCACAACTGGCTAAATCCAAAGCCCCGGGACTAGATGGCCTTCCCCTAGAATTTTATGCCACCTATACTGAGACCCTTGTCCCTAAACTAAAGGTACTGTTTCAATCCATGTATGATCTGGGGGAGATCCCCTCCTCTATGCAGGAAGCGCAAATCATTGTTTTGCCCAAGCCAGGTATCCGGAATCATATAGACCTATCTCATTGCTGCCAGTGGATATTAAGATCCTAGCCAAAATTCTATCAACTAGACTGAACACAGTTATCTTATCCTTGATACACCCAGACCAGACTGGGTTTATGCCTGGGAAAAATACAGCGATGAATATTAGAAGGCTTTTCATGAACGTCCAGGCCCAACATGACAATGTCGGCACTCGGGTGGTGGTAGCGCTAGATACGGCTAAGGCATTCGACTCCGTTGAATGGCTCTATCTGTGGGAGTGCCTGAAAAACTATGGGATTGGTCCGAATTACATCAGATGGGTGAAGCTACTGTATCAGACCCCCAGAGCCAGGGTATTTGTAAACGGCTGGCTCTCAGAACAGATCTCGTTGGAAAGGGGAACGAGGCAGGGGTGCCCACTATCGCCTTTGCTGTATGCTCTGGCAGCAGAGCCACTGGCAATGGCCATCAGGACAAGCCCGGATGTGATGGGATTGAAAAAAGGGGAAACGTGGGACAAAATAGGCATGTACGCGGATGATACAGTCTTGTACTTGGCAGATCAGGGTCCCTCGTTGAGGGCGGCACTAAACATTATAGAGACCATTGGGAAATACTCAGGGCTTAAAATAAACTGGGATAAATCTCGGATCCTCCCACTCGATCACTTCCCCCCGCAGGAGATAGTGCCAGACTTGCCTCTGAAAAGGGTAGATGAGATTAAATATCTAGGGGTGAAAGTTACACGGGATCTTAAAGAGTACGTCCCCCTAAATGTAGAACCCCTCTTTCATGTTATTAAATCTAGAACCCAAGCATGGACGCGACTGCCATTAGGAGTAATGGGTAGGATCAATCTAGTGAAAATGATACTATTACCCAAAATTCTGTATATGATATGGCATGCCCCTTTATACATACAGCAAAAGGTGTTTAAGCAGATGGAGGCAATTCTAAAGTCTTTTGTGTGGGGATCGGGAAGACATAAACTGGCCTGGCATATCCTTAAGAATCCCACAGAGGAGGGGGGATGCGCCCTACCGGACTTACAGGACTATTATGTAGCATCCCAGCTCTCCCATGTATTCTTCTACAATACCTCGGAGTCGCAGAGGTACAGGGCCCTGGTGTGCAATAAACCCGGTAGCCCACTTCACACTCCCACGCAGGCAATATTCAGGAAGGGTAAGGGAACAAGTGGGTCATCCAGATTTGGAGCGGAAATACTGACTCACCATCAGAAAATATGGGACATTGCCCTGAAGAGACAGGGTAGATCTCAGTTCCATTCACACACACCATTGTGGAATAATGACTCCCTGCCTGAGATGGCCAGGGTGCCAGATGCCGGTATATGGGCAGCATACAGGGTGCAGTATCTAGTACAGGTTTTGACGGAGACTGGAGTTAAGACATTCTCAGATCTAAGGGCAGAATTCGCGCTTCCCCAGCAATTTCAGTTTAGGTATCTACAGCTTAGACACGCACTCAGGAGTCAGCTGGCCAATATAGTAGTAGACCTACAGCCCATACAGGTGTTGAACATTATTTTTGGATCGGAATCAACCAAACTCATATCCAATCTCTATTATGCTCTCCGACAAAAAAAGATAGGAGAGGTGTCACGCGTGGCTAAAATAAAGTAGGTACAGGACGTAGGACCAATAGAGGACGAGGACTGGTGTGAGATTTTGGAGGGGGTTAAGATGGCATCTCCCAAACTCTCTGATAGGTTGACACAACTTTACATTGTACACCGGGCAAATTTGACACCGGGGAGACTGGCAAAGTTTCAGCCAACGAGGAGCCCCACATGCCCTATGTGCGGCTCAAACATGAGCTCTTTCTACCACCTGATTTGGGAATGCGCAGATATACAAGCGTACTGGTTGCAGGTAACGCGCTTTTTGCATGACAACATGGGATCCCCGGTGGGCTTGGACCCGAAGGTCTGCCTATTGGGGCTCCTTCCTGACATTGACGTGGATAAATACCGGACCATATTTATTAATGAGACATTGTTCATGGCTAGAAAAGTGGTGGCTAAGGTATGGATGAGAACAATTGCCCCGACCCTGCAGGATTGGAAAAGGGAGGTGAACAACACCCTGCCATACAGAAAGTTTATATACACGCACCGGGGCAGGCCGCAGAAGTTCTCCAGTGTATGGGATAGATGGCTAGAAGACGGAGAAACATGCACAACGTAACAATCAGACATGCATGAGCTATGGGTTATTGTTTGCGGCTGGAAGGGTGGGAATGTGGGAGGTGCAGGGCCCAGTGCCTCTTGGACCAAGACAAGGGTATACGTGTAGTCGATGGAGTGTACTCATGCAGTAAGACTGGGAGGTAGTTCTGTGTAGACTGGAAAGAACATGTAGACATGCTTACACTGTATAACTGTACATGTATGTTGTTTATACTGTCGTATATGTATGTATCTCATTTTTTGCATCTCAATAAACATTGAATTCT
The DNA here is from genome assembly GCF_905171775.1 of Rana temporaria. NCBI lineage: Eukaryota > Metazoa > Chordata > Amphibia > Anura > Ranidae > Rana > Rana temporaria. Next base: position 227,119,180 of record NC_053489.1, read on the forward strand.
TGATTTTAAAAAAATGAGATAGACAAAAATCAGCTATAAACTCCCAGTGTTCCTCCAAGACTGAAACTCTAAAGAAAGAGTAAAACTTTTTCAATTTAATCCAGATTTAATTGTTTAAAATGGTAACAATGATCTAATTAGAAACCGATTTATTATTACTTTACACATTTTAAATATGTGTGAATGTAAGTATGTAAATTACTGTATCTTATCAAATACCATGGTAACAGAATGATTTACACGAAAATGTGTAGCTTGCATAATGCCTAATAGGTAGGTGTTGGGTGTTAAAAAGGTGTGAATTCCTGCATAGTGAAAATTTGCCATGCATAGTAAGCACACAGTTGAATTAGTTACAAGATTTTGAAATGCATTTAATTGCAGCTAAGACTGAGGTAACTTTAATCTTTGTTTTTTGTTTTTTTCTTGGATTTTGCAAAGTATAAAGATGAAATATTGTACATACAGCACACATGAACCAGTTTTTATGTAGTGGTTGCAAGGGTCTTGTAAAGACCCCCCCCCTTAATATTGTCCTTACTTTGTGCTTAATTGTAACTTGTATGTTTAAAGAATGTAACCATGACATGCTGATAATATGTATAGAACTAACTAACTTTAAGATGTGAATTACTAGCAAGTACTAATATGTTTGAGAAGTATATGTCCATAACAATCCCATTAAGGGGGTCTGTCCTTCTATGATGACAAGCTGTGGGTGAACATTGTCTATTGTCTTAAGCATGGCCTGGTCATATCCTGATAATATACTGTATTTGATAATGTGAACAGGGAAATAAAGATGAGTAGTGCATCATTCTATGTCTGACCTGCATTGGCTCCACAATGTGTGTGTGTGTGTGTGTGTGTGTCTGAATGTGTGGAACGGAGAGTGCCGGAAAAGGTTAGTATAGATTGGTAATATGACAAGGAATACATTCCTTAGATAGATAGGTACTGTTAACTCGTTACAGATCTGGGATAACATTTCAGTTAGTATAGGAGTACTATATAGGAAGTACATCCTTAAGATAGAGAGGTACTATTAACTTGTTGTGTGATAGTTGTTGTTTCCTTTTAGTGGTCAGGTGTCAACATGGAACATGCTGATAAGAGAAGCGAATAGAATGACAGATGAGCTCATTGGCTTACTGCTCCTCCTGCCACTGTCCAGTCACAGGCAGGGGAAAGAACAAGACCTGTAGGTTTTTCTTAACTGCAGCAGACAATCGTCAACAATCCTGCCCTACTGGATGGGGCTGTGCTATGTGGCAGAGCTCTGTAAATTTCAGTACTGGATGGGCAGAAATACAAAGATTTTGGCAAATAAAGCAGCTCCTTAATAGATATTTCATCTGTGTGTGTTTGACTGTTTGCCCGAAGTATAGTTTTAAAGGTTTTATTTCTTACTACCCCCCCCCCCCCACACCACCACCACACACATCCCCCACCCTCACAATGCACCTTGCTTTTTTTATTATTATTAAGGTGTCCCTAAATTTGTAAAGGGCAGTGGGGGTGCCCACCTGATAAAGGGTGCTACTATGCAACCACCATGGCATACTACATCTAATGAGGTTGGCCTTAGGTTTTAAACAGAAAGGATTTAGAAAAGGGGAACATCACCTTACCATTTGCTCATATTTTTACATCCATTGAAGTTTTAATTTTTTTTTCCTTCCCATGTCCTGGTGGTGTGTGTGAATTATATACATGATTGTGGTGTGCTGCTAGCAGTTCTATGTACCCTTATTGACAACGCTTTGCACTGGTAATAGTGTGTAATTTTTATCTTGATAATTTTTTTTGTAACATTGTTTCAATAAAGTATATTTTTGCTTAAACTCTGGTGTCTCTATAGAAGGTAACTTTGGGGACCTGTTATCCTCAACAATTTTTATATATGTCTTTTTCCTTCCAGAGACCACACCTGAGGTTATCAGGAGGTATAGGGATTAAGGATTGTGGATAATTCCAAGTAATTGGTGGTCCTCATTTATTACATGCGGTTGTAGTAGTGGTGATTTTTATTTTATGTTGATTTATTTATTGTAACTGTACTGTCTGCCTTAATTTTGGTAAGCGATGTGCAAACTAATGTTGGCTCATTATAAATCGTGTATAATAATAAATATATATATATATATTATTATTATTATTATTATACACGATTTATAAAATGAAGGCAGACAGTTCAGTTACAATAAATAAATCAAAATAAAATAAAAATCACCACTACTACAACCGCATGTAATATAAATATATATATATATATATATATATATATATATATATATATATATATATATATATATATATATATATATATATACAGGGCTTTTTTTTCAACAGGAATGTGGGGGAATGCAGAACCTCCAACACTGAATTTATGTAGATACAAGGGGTGTTGGGGTGTAGTGGAGGGTCTATTGATGCTTTTTGCTGGGGAATCCAGTGTTGCTGGTGGGGATCATTTTATGTGAGGGGGTACATTTTTGTTGGGCTTGATTTACTGTTGAGGGAGAGGTCTGTTGTTGCTGGCTGCTTGAGGGTCTATTGATGCTGGCTGTTGAGAGATCTGTTATTGCTTCTAGGGGTCTGTTGTTGCTGGGGTGGTATTTTGTTATAGGGGTCCATTGTTGCTTGGGTGGTATTTTGTTGTGGGGGTCTATTGTTGCTGGGGGAAAGTCTATTGTTGTGTGGGGGATCTATTGTTGCTGGGGTGGGGTCTATTGTTGCTTATTGCAAGGGATCTGTTTTACTATCTTTCTTGTTATAATTAACAAATTGCATAGAAATGACATATGAGTAGCACAAAATGATACTTGGTTCTGTATTCTCAGAAAGGTGCAGTACTGGAAGATAGGTAGGGGTGGAACCTAGGGGTGGTGCTCAGAAATGGATAGGGGCAAAGATGAAGAGTGACTCAGAAGGGTGGAGTTCCTGCACCTATTTACTGAGGAAAAAAAGCCCTGTATACATATATTATATTTCAAGCATAAATATGCAGAATAACTGGTGTGGTTGTAACTGGCAACATATAAGAAAACAAAGACTACAGCTCAATAGCTCAGCTAACTTATTTAGGTTTGAGTTTGAGTTTTTCTGCTGCTGAACACGTTATGTATGTATGGTAGAAAACCATCAGGATTGAAAATATCAGCACAATTTTAACAACAGACTAATATAGTTGTGCAGCCAAATGAATGCATGCATGTTTTTCATTATGCCCTTCAAGACAACCTAAATATATCTTCCATAATTTATATTTAAAGAATAGGAACTCACAGAAATTGTATTGGGCATGTGACAGTAGTACGAACTGACAAGGGTAAGTGGCAGACTTTAAAAGGTCATTTCAAAGCCCTAATTTGCTCTACATGAGTATTATAATGGTTTTCATTGACCCTTGCACATATGATATGCTTTTTATTTTGGTTCTTTTTCTGACTCACCTTTTTATTTCATTGTGAAGATTTTCACAATCCAATATATGGGCTGAAATATGTTTCTTGTAGATATATAGAAAATGTCCTAATCCTGGCATCTCTTCTGTCTTTAGATATTCTAAAATAAAAACAAAATCACAATTTTAATGAAAAGGATTGCTAAAATCACGTATTTTGCTTCATTGATGCACTTCATTCACTTAAAATCATATTAATGACTAAATAGGTATGCTTTTAAAATAGTATGTCGTTATCTTAACATTGTGGAAACTAAAAACAGGATTACCAAGGCTATGATCCATGCCAAATTAGATGTGGTCCTTCTGGATAGAGTGGATTACTATGCCAAACTGTGGGTACAACACTTTCTCCCTCCTCACATTGATATAACCCTCTTGCTCCCGTGAGCTAATTGGGCCCTCATTCACTACTGCAATTTGGTCGTCTGCTGGCAGAGCCAGATGCTGGTTGGAACTCTGGGTTTCCCCCCTCTCCTCCATACCCTTCTTCCTCCTCCCCTCTTTACTATTCTTTCCCTCGCTGTTCCACCCTTGTCTATTTTCATAGTAACTTACAGTTTTAGTACAGGAGTAAATGCATTGAGATATTCAAATGGCCATGGCTCTCAAAGTGCTAGTGTCAGCCCGCCTGACATGTTTTATCCAACAGGATATCATTAGATGATATCCTGTTGGATGAAACATGCCAGGCGGGTTGTAAGTTATTAAAACTTTAAGTTACTATGAATACATTTATTTTAAATTAATTTACGGCTTCACTATTGGCTGCATTATCTTTATCTTTTCACTGGGTATTACTGGCTGACTTGGTGACTGTATAAGAATCTAAAGAAGTTTTCTGATTACTAGCCACAATCCTGGGTTGGATTTCATTTAATGCTGAATATTGGAGATGTGACCTTGGGTTTCCATTATATGCCTATTCTTTTCAGCTGGCTGGTAAGCAGATTGGATGTGGTGCCGTGGGCTGTTATATACACATTGAAGTTGGTGACAGGGGTATCAACTCTCCCTCCTTGAATTTATTTCATACTTGAGCGCTGCATGTGGACTTTTAAATGCTTTGTTTCTAGTTGGTGCGTCTACCATCTGAACCATGAATTTGTCCTGCAAGACATTTAGGAACTAGCGAGCCTTAGACAAATGTGTGGTTCCTTCTGCCCAATCTATGTCTGGATAATTAAAATCCCCCATTATGATGACACTTCCCATCTTTGCCGCTAATCCAAATTGTGATAGGAGATCTGTCCCCCCCCCCCCCTTAGGTTAGGGTGCCTATAGCATACTCCCAGTATTACTCCCCATTAGTTTCATCCCTTTGGAGCTCTATATAAGGATGCCTCCTCCCTAGCTCTCTTAGTGATGTTAGCTCTCACATTCACTTGTACATTATACTTGATATACAGGCATACCCCTCCCCTTTTTTGCCCTCTATCCCTGTGATAAAGGGAATACCCTTGAATGGACAATTATGAGAGCTGTTGAACCAAGTCTCTGAAATTCCCACAAAATCTATGTTCTATCTATGTTCACTGTACATACTCTGTATAGGTATTTGATGTCCTGGGTATTTGTTTAGTTCCTGACCTATATTGGTTAAAAATTGATTATTCTAACCCTGATGGTACATTCATATTTTTTATCTGTTGCTTTGGTTGTTATTCCGTATACAATTGTCACGCACAATCTTGTGTGTTTCCTGTTTGTTTGTTAATAAACACTTTGAACAAGAAAACTGTTTAACCATCCACCTCAAAAAAAATGGGATGTACTGTAGTTGAAACTTTTTATTATCAGAAATAACAACTGTTTATGTTGTGCAATACACACAAATCCCATTACTTTGAATTTCAATGCTGTACTAGAGGAGTGGTAGCTGGATTCTGGTTGGCATTGGCACTGTACACTGGTCTTGCTTTAGACAGCTTTGATAATTAAGCATCAGGTTTACACAGCGAAACAAAACAGAAGTCCAAAAGTAGTACTTTAAAATTGTAGGCAATTCTAAATCAAGAAAATACACATCAAAACCCCAGTGGGACCAATATCTGTAGAAGTTAGAGGTGTAAATTGAAGATTTAATCATAAGCAAAAACTTAGAGGTACTAGGGTGACTGTAAATTCAGATTTTTTTTATAAGTACACCTAAGATGGCTGCCTAACTTTATACATGTTCATGGCACCTTTACAATCTACTCATTTTACATTAACATCATGTATACAGTGCCTTGAAAAAGTATTCTTACCCCTTGAAATGTTCTACATTTTGTCATGTTACAACCAAAAATGTAAATGTATTTTATTGGAATTTTGTGATAGACCAACACAAAGTGTCACATAATTGTGAAGTGGAAACAAATAACTATGTGAAAAGTGTAGCATGCATTTGTATTCAGCCCTCTTTACTCTGATACCCCCAACTAAAATCTAGCGGAACCAATTGTTTTCTGAAGTCACCCTATTTAGTAAATAGAGTTCACCTGCGTGTAATTTAATCTCAGTATAAATACAGCTGTTCTTTGAAGCCCTCATGGGTTTGTTAGAGAGCCTTAGTGAACAAACAGCATCATGAAGGCCAATGAACACACCAGACAGGTCAGGGATAAAGTTGTTGAGAAGTTTAAAGCAATTTTAGGTTATAAAAAAATATCCCAAGCTTTGAACATCTCATGGAGCACTGTTCAATCCATCACCTGAAAATGGAAAGAGTATGACACAACTGCAAGCCTATCTAGACATGGTAGCCTGCCTAAAATGGCAGGTCGGGCAAGGAGAGCATTATTCAGAGAAGCAGCCAAGATGCCCATGGTAACTCTGGAGGAGCTGCAGACATCCACAGCTCAAGTGGGAGAATCTGTCCAAAGGACAATTATTAGTTGTGCACTTCACAAATCTGGCCTTTATGGAATAGTGGCAAGAAGAAAACCATTATTGAAAGAAAGCCATAAGAAGTCCCGTTTGCAGATTGCGAGGAGCCATGTGGGGGACACAGCAAACATGTATAAGAAGGTGCTCTGGTCAGATGAGACCAACAATTTCCCTTTTGGCCTAAAAGTAAAACAATATGTTTGGCGGAAAACTAACACTACACAAAACCATGAACTCACCATATCCACTGTGAAACATGGTGGTGGGCAGTAAAGTTGATCAGAGTTGATGGGAAAATGGATGGAGCCAAATACAGAGCAATCTTAGAAGAAAACATGTTAGAGTCTGCAAAAGAGACTGGGTTCACCTTCCAGCAAGCTGGTAGAGACATCGCCAAAAAAACTTGCAGCTGTAAATGCAACGGAAGGTGGTTCTACAAATTATTGACTGAATACAAATATACACCACACTTTTCAGATATTTATTTGTAAAAAAAAATGAAAACCATTTATTATTTTTCTTCCACTTTACAATTATGTGCCACTTTGTGTTGATTTATCACATAAAATCACAATAAAATACAATTATGTTTTTTTGTTGTAACATGACAAAATGTGGAAAATTTCAAGGGTTATGAATACTTTTTCAAGGCACTATATATCAGTCATTCTCAAGTACAATGGTACAGAAGTAGCACATTGCCTCTTTCAAAATGCAAAATGTCTTACAATCTTCAGTGTTAGGAAGCACAACACACAACAGGACAAAAAAGCCACTAAGAACTCAAAATAACTCAGAGTAAGGCCTCGTACACACGATGAGTTCCTCAGGAAAACCGGTCGTGTGTACACTTTCGTCTAGGAAACTGTTGAGAAACTCCACGAGCCAAAAAGAGAGCATGTTCTCTATTTCCTTGACGGGAATGGAGAAAATTGGCTTGTCAAGTTTCTCGATGGCTTCACAAGGAACTCGACGAGCAAAACGATGTGTTTCGCCCGTCAAGTTTCTCGTTCAGGTGTACGAGGCCTACCAGTGAGTATCATAAGTGACATACAGGACCTTTTGGCACAAAGGTGTACTGTATAACTGACCATACATTTTAGAGATCTGAAAAGATTAATTAGACCCAAATTGTTTTTTTCTAAGCTTAGGGGATACTTGAAAAAATACAAGCCACTCAAGCTTTTCTTCAAAACATTGTAAAATCTACATTTCAAAAGAAAATTCTACACCTTGACTAACTAAGAATCTCATATCTCTCAAGGCCAGACTTTGAAATTTGCATTTGAACTTGAACACATTTATGAATTAAACACTAGTAACTGGACTGACATGTAGCTTCCAATAGTTAGTCATGAATACATATAATTCTCGATTCTATTACTATTTTCAATGAAACTATAAAGATCTACCCTCCTAAAAATGATTTAGAACCTTTTGAAAACAATCGAAGGGGGGCAAGCCAACACCTTCAAGAGAATCCCATCTAGATCCTGTACATTTCCAGAAAAAAAAGCACATTCTAGCAGAAATCGAGTGGTCGAAAGACAAAAGACAAATAAATGCTTCCCCCGATTCCTGTGCTGTGCTTAGGAATAACAATTTCTTTGGCGCTTCTATTGCAGTATGTTGGTATGACAGCACTATCGAGAATTAAAAAAAAATAAAAAAAATAAAGGGCACAACTGGACATCAAACTACTTAGGTGCTTACTAACCCAACACCTCAGGGGCCAAAACGAACTAACTAAAAAAAAAAAATACATCCTTTATCACAGCTGCAACAACAGAGATTGTCAAAATCCCATGGTAACTGCTTTTTTTTCCCTAAATAGCTTCCTTTACCTTAGTGCAGTCCTCCTTTACTTACCTCATCCTTCAATTTTGCTTTTAAATGTCCTTAAATCCTCACTTCCTATTCTTCTGTCTGTAACTACACACCGTAATGCAAGGCTTTCTGCCTGGTGTGGAGAAAGCCTCTTGAGGGGGTGAGCAGGAGTGTCAGGACGCCCACTATCACACAGTTCCTTTCTCTATCTAAGTAGAGAGCGTCCTGACTTGCCTGCTCGCCCCCTCCCCCCTCAAGAGGCTTTCTCCACACCAGGGAAAACAGGACGTGAGGATTTCTCAGAAGAAATAAGGACATTTAAAAGCAAAATCGTAGGATGAGGAAAGTGAAGGAGACTGCACTAAGGTAAAGGAAGCTATTTAGGGAAAAAAATTGTACCTTTACAACCCCTTTACAAGGTGATCATTTACAATCATTTTTATAGCAATCAAAAGTAAAAACATTATATCAACATTTTCAGATCATCATAACACTAAGTATCACTTAAACAAAGTTACAATTGCAGCATTCATTGAATGTTTTTTCATACACACAATTAAAGGGGTTGTAAAGGTACAATTTTTTTTCCCTAATTAGCTTCCTTTACCTTAGTGCAGTCCTCCTTCACTTACCTCATCCTTCGATTTGGCTTTTAAATGTCCTTATTTCTTCTGAGAAATCCTCACTTTCTGTTCTTCTGTAACTCCAAACAGTAACAGTAATGCAAGGCTTTCTCCATGGTGTGGAGTGTCGTGTTTGCCCCCTCCCGAGGACTACAGGAGAGTCAGGGCACTCTCTACATTGCAGATAGAGAAAGGAGCTGTGTGTTAGTGGGCGTCCTGACTCTCCTGTAGTCCAAGGGAGGGGGTGAGCATGACACTCCACACCAGAAAGAAAGCCTTATTACTGTGTGGAGTTACAGACAGAAGAACAGGAAGTGAGGATTTCTCAGAAGAAATTAGGACATTTAAAAGCAAAATCGAAGGATGAGGTAAGTGAAGGAGGACTGCACTAAGGTAAAGGAAGCTATTTAGGAAAAAAAATGTACCTTTGCAACCCCTTTAACTATTGCCCTCCAGTGGATATTTCTAGCCATATGTGGAAGATCCCATTAACTGTCCACATGGCAACCAGTTAGTCTGCTCAAACTTTATTTAATGCTACTGCCTACAGGAAGAAACTCCTGAGGAAAGAAAGGATCAACAATTATTTCATAATAGGAAGACACATTTCAGAGTTTAATCCTAGTAGGGGTCTGGTATATACCTTACAGTTATTTGTCCATCTGTACTGTAGTTATCAGAAAAAGAATCTGGTGTTTCACCTTAACCCAAACTAACAACTAAACGCATACGTGTTTATTCAAGCCAATTGAATTCAATAGCTTTGCAATATAATTTTTAAGTTATGTTTAGGAAAAAAAAGAACTTTGCGTTCCAAAGGAAAAATGGGCCAAAAAACACTGTTAATATTATCTAAAAGACTAAGTGCTTGAAATGTCAGTAGAGTGTTAAACATTCTCTGTAAAGGATCATCAAAGATTATAAATGAACTATGTTTAAAAAAAAAAAAGTTTTACACTTAGGTTATATTTAGGTGCAAGGGTGTTTTCTGCCATTTGCACCTCTATGTGATATCAACTAGTTATAGTGCTATTGAAAATTACATTGCAAGATGTCAGTTAGCACTTAGCATATATATATATATATATTTAAACACAAACATACACACACAAACTCATGAACACACATACATGCATACACACACAAACACACACAAACATGCACAAACACAAACAAACACACACAAACACACACAAAAACATTATGGGCCAGATTCAGGTAGAATAGCGGCGGCATAAACGTATTGCATTTACGTTACACCGCCGCAAGTTTTATGGGCAAGTGCTTGATTCACAAAGCACTTGCCTGTAAAGTTGTGGCGGAGTAGCGTAAATCCCTCCGGCGCAAGCCCGTCTAATTCAAATGGTGCGTGGATCATTTAAATTAGGCGCGTTTCCGCGCCGAACGTACTGCGCATGCTCCGTTTTGAAATTTCCCGCCGTGCTTTGCGCGAAAATGACGTCGCACCAACGTTATTTTTTGAACGTCGACGTGAGTTACGTCCTTTCCTATTCACGGACGACTTACGCAAAAAAAAAAAAATTAAATTCGACGTGGGAACGACGGCCATACTTTAACATGGCAAGTCTAAATATAGGCCACAAAATAGCTGCTCTAACTATACGCCGGGAAAAGCCGACTAGCGACGACGTAAGAGAATGCGACGGCCGCGCGTACCTTCGGGAATCGCCGTAAAAAGCTAATTAGCATACCCGACGTGGAAAACGACGCAAACACCACCCAGCGGGCGCTGAAGTATTACACCTACGATCCGAAGTCGTACGAAGCCGTACGCTTGTCGGATCGAAGCCAAAAGCCGTCGTATCTTGGTTTGAGGATTTAAACTAAAGATACGACGTGGCAAATTTGAAAATACGCCGGAGTATCAGTAGATACTCCGGCGTATTTCTTCTGTGAATCTGGCCCTATATATATATATATATATATATATATATATATATATATATATATATATATATATACACCGTATATATACAGTACATTTCTTTTTACAATAGCTGCTGGAGTGTTGATTTGATGCTTTTTTCTTAACAATATGTAAAAGTATACACATGTAGTAACAAGTCTGGCAATCTAGCCAGTCTTGTTATTACATAGAGGCGCAAATAGTAGCAATCTTCTGTATTTAAATACTTTGCACACTTTTATTAAATGTTGGGGATAATACTAGAGAGCACACTCCTATTAATAATGTTCAAGCACTAAATACCTCAGTAATTACAGCTAAGAATGGTCAGAACACAGATATTTAAACACAAAAATAAAATGCATGATATCCAAAAAGCTTTCAGAAAGTATGGTTTCAAATGCACAACTGTAGACTAAAGAAGAAAATAAATGATACCACCATAGCTAAGGACTGGTAAACTACAATGTATTACATTTTTGTTATTGGGTTCGGAAACCCTTCCTCATGGAAATATGAAGCTTGTCATAACTGGTTATTTTCTAAAATGCTAGGAGTGGGGCTGGTATGCTTGCCCTCTGATTTTAATACCCTTTTGAATCACTGACCTGTAACAAGTTTTAGGATTAACAGTTATGACTTAACTCCGTGCACACTTGTTCTGGGTTATAAGTTCAAAGCACAGCAGCCAGCGACAGCCAGACAAATAACATCTTATTAACGAGGTCAGCAATTGCCCCACAATTAATTTCATGTTGCTTCCTTTTAATTACTCTAGGTGCAGATAAGCATAGTCCATGCAATAATAAAATTATAGGACTAGCATACCACAGAATTTAAGTACATTTAAGGTATATACAAAATATAGCATTCTCCAACAAGCATCACAGAATAAAGGGTATTAGAAAAACAACATCTAAAGTGGCAGGAGTGTAGATAGAATTGTAAAAGGCATGAGCCACCCTTGGGCGCCCTAAGGAGGAAGCTGTGATGTGGCATGCTGCAGCAAATGGTGGGTGTAGTCTTTTTGTCCTAACAGGAGGGGGCTTAAACAGGTATGTTTAAAGCATTTGTAAAGGTTCAGCTTTTCTTTTTTAAATAACAAACATGTCCTACTTAGATGTTCTGTGCAATGGTTTTAAAAAGAGCAGTCCCGATCCTCATCTTCTCAGGTTCTGGTGTTCCTGGCTCCTCCCCCCTGCTGAGTACCCCCCTAGCAATCTGCTTGCTCTGGGGGCACTCATGTGTGCTCACTCCCAAGCCACACAGAGCGCAGATAGGCCCCACCTCCTTCCCCTCCTCACTGGCTGTGATTGAAAACAGTGGCTCCCACTGCTGTGTTTCAGCCAATAAGGAGGTAGAGACACGGGAGAGCTTCTGCTATTATGCACATCACTGGATCAGGATCAGGCTCAGGTGAGTATAAGGGGGGCTGAGGGGGAGGCTTCACACTAAAGGATGTTTACCTGAATGCATAGAATGCATAAAGGTAAAAAACCTTCAGCGTTTAGAGCCACTTTTAATAAAATCTGAGCCTGCTAAATATATACACGAGAACATATTTCGCAGTCTTCAGTACCCACAAAATATGCTTGAATTACTGTGACACAAGGAAAAGTCTCACAGAAATAAAGCTAACCTCAGCACAATAATAAAAAAACGTATATTACATGCTTTTCTGCACATAGGATATAGATAGTGACTTGTCGTATCTGCCTATATTAATGAAGAACTTCTTTATGAAGCAGCAACTGCTGAGACAGTGTATACGTAATGTGTGTAATTACAATAAATAAAATAGATTGCTGGGGTCAGGAGTATATGAACATGATGTATAGATCAGTAGTATGTCATGTACAACATAGTTCATATGGTTCATAGTTCACAGCCAGAGTAAATAGCAAACAGAGTGCAGGGGTCAGGAGTACATAATGTATGAGCACAAGTGTCAATACTAAGCAATGCACAAAGCATAAGGATCAGGAGTGAGAAAAACTCTGAAAGTGAAAGAGTCAGAAGTATGTAATGAACATATGGCAGGGGTCCAGGGTACACAATGTACAGGATGCAGAGACCACCTTAAAATGTAAATGAAATCCAGGTAAACAGCCAAGCTGGTTTACCTGCTAAAATATGTCTAATTCTGTTAAGCCAGTCATAGACCAGGTTTACACCGTAATTGTATGCATGGTTTACCTATGGTTTTAGGTGTACTGTCATTGACTTTTATTAAACCATGCATTTTCATGAAAGCACATCAAAGTCCTGTAAGCTGCATCTTTACACTTAAAACCATATGTAAATCATGCATATAATCGCTCTGCGCCCAAACACCATAGAGACAGCCTAAAGACTTATGCATCACTGCAGCATTGAATAGCCAGAAAGTGGCCTATCTAGTATATTTGATACAAAGGGCCAGATCCTCAAAAGAGATACGGCGGAGTAACTGCTGTTACTCCGTCGTATCCCTGGTCCTAACTATGGAACTGATCCACAGACTCAGTTTCCCATAGTTAGGACGAAGATCCGACATGTGTAATTCAATTACACTGTCGGATCTTAAGGATGCAATTCTAGGCCGGCGCTAGGTGGCGAGGCCATTGCGGCCGGCGTAGAATATGCAAATGACCAGTTACGGCGATCCACGAACGCTCCGACGGGCCCGTTGCTCTAAATCTACGTCGTTTACGTCGAGTTCCGCCGCGTAAAACTAGGGCTAAGCCCTAGTTCTCTTAAACCATGTTAAGTATGGCCGTCGTTCCCGCGTCGAATTTTAAATTCTACGTCGTTTGCGTAAGATGTCCGTGAATGGCGCTGGACGCCATTTACGTTAACGTCTAAGCAAATGACGTCGGAGCGACGTCAGTTAGCGCAATGCACGTCGGGTAATTTACCCGACGGAGCATGCGCAGTACGTCCGGCGCGGGAGCGCGCCTAATTTAAATGGGACTCGCCCATTTGAATAGGAACGCCTTGCGCCGGACGGATTTAAGTTACAGCGCCGCAAAATTCCAGGTAAGTGCTTTGTGGATCGGCACCTAACTTGGGAATTTTGCGGCGGAGTAACTTAAATCCGAAAAGTTACGTTGCGCCGCGGCTTTGTGGATAACCCCCCTAGTACAGATTACTTGTAAACACATCTCTCCTCTAGAAAATACAATTATTTGCAATAATAATAATCCTATTAAATAAACAATAACAATGGCCATAAAGAATCCAAGACAGTACAAATTGTAGTGTACCCTTACATATGTGATAAAAGGAGAAGTGTCCACTTGAACTGTTAGTAAATGTATTACTGCTCCTTACATTTCTGGTCAGAGTAGTAGTGATCCTTTACATTGTTGGTCAGTGTAGTAGGACTTCCCTACATTGGTGGCCAGTGTCTTTCTTGGTGGTCATTGTAATAGTTTTCAGTATTCATTAGTGGTGTGTCCCCTTTTATCGGTGGTTTGTGTAGTAGATGTCTTATATTGGTGGTCAGTACAGAAGTTCTCCCTAACTAATAGTGTATTACTCCTTTTCATGGTGGTCATGTAGAAGTATCTGCTTACACTGGTTAAAGGGTAAAGCGACTTTTTACACTGGTATTCAGTGGTTTACCCTTTATGATGGTAGTCAGTGTAATAGGAATTTTTCATATTGGTGGTCAGTGGTGAAGGGCTCCTTTATATTGGTGGTAAGCACAGTATTTGATTTGATTTGATTTGATTTGATATGGGATTTGTACTGAGCCAAATGCGCTCCCTTAGGACCCGTCTCATTGATGATCAGGAAGGTGTGTCTCACCACATTAGTGGTGCACGGTAAAGGAAACCAACAAGTGCATTAAATCAAAATGCACTATGGTTTTCTTTCAATATAGGGCAGAATTCAGGTAATTATATCACCAGCAATATTATTAAATACAGTGCATGAGTTCAACCCTTGCAGTTGTGTGTACATAAATCTGAGGTCTATTAGAGGTGGGTAGAGGTGTAGCATGCCCCCAGCATGGAGATTGAGCTGTCGCCAAAGGCTCCAGGTCTCATACTAATGATCAGGAGTTGGGAGGACCAGCCCCAGTTCACACATTTGCTGTAATAATCTAATGCTGGCTATTACAGTGAGTGCTAACTATGCAACCTGCACTTATTCTCTTTCTCCTTTCTCTGTAAACTGTATCTTTTTCTACTTGCTAGAAAAGAAGAATATGCACCAAATTAGTCTGTTTAAAAAAATAAATAAAATAGCCAGTGCTATGGTAAATGTCAGGGTCAGTGTGTTTTAGAAAGGATTTAAAAAAGGCCTTTTTATTTAGTGTCAGTATGTTTTAGGTAGGAAAAAAGTCTAAATACACACTATAGGTTCTGGACCCTACTACAGGTACAAATAACAAATAATGTGGACATGTAGAATGGCTGTGAATGTTTGTTTGTGCTGTGGTGGTGAGTTATAATAATAGGAAGATATATACTGTGTAACTATATAACTACCATAGTTATCGGTGTATAACACGCACAGGCATATAACACGCACCCTAACTTTAAGAGGGAAGTTTCAGGAAAAAAGCTTTCCACAGCCCCCTGCGTATAACACGCAGGCACAGTTTATCCTCTATTTTCAGGGTAAAAAAGTGAGTGTTATATGCCAATAAATACAGTATTTATTTGATAATAGGTATAGTTCACCTGGATACACAACGATATGTACAGTTTTACTAACACATGCCTAATTTGAAAATCTGGATATGATTTTACCTTTGTCATTGTAGAAGATCTGTTGTGGAAATAAACATTTTACAGTCTTGTGCCTTATGGGGCATAATACATGTAGTATTTTATACCATGTTTCTAAATGCTTTTTAACCCTAAGTATGAAGATTATAACTGCAGCTTGCCTTGGCTGTGAGGACTTTCCCAAACAAGCAATGGCAAGAGGAATGCAGAGGCTGTCATGTCCCCCCTCCCTCTACATTCTTCTTATCATTGCTTGTCTTGGGAAAGTGCCCACAGCTGAGACAAGTTACCATTATGAATCAGACATCTCTATCATAGCTGTTGTTGGATTCGTTGTGACAGAAGGGGAGAGGAGCAAGCCGGACCTTAGAACTAGTGTATGAGACAGAGTACTACATGTAATTTGTTCCATTAGGAACAAAACGGTAACAAAAATATAGCAATAGATCTTCTTTGGGGGTTTAAGGGTTCTCGTTTATATTTCCTTGGTGTTCTGCAGAGGTTTGAATAGCAAATTCACTACAACTTGCTTATCTCTCCTCCTATACAAACCCTCTTTTTGCTAATGCTATGAACAATGACAAGTCAAGTCTGTCCCACAAGAATAAGCAACAGCTTCTGTTCTGTGATAAGAAATAAGCTTTTCCTTATCAACCTCATGTATCACCAAGTGCTAACTAAAGAATTGTCTGTGATTCCCATAGCTACCAATCAAATCTTCCCTTTTGACAGCAACACAAGTAGTATATTATGGGCAAAGTCATTACGTCCTTTGTTGAGCTGCACCTATCATCAGTTCTTTTTCTACAGGCTTATTCTACATTTATTGCAAGAGGCATATACCATTTATCTTGGAATCATGATTAAATAAATATTGCAGCATAACTCATAATGTGTGTGAGATAAGTAATAAAGACAATAATATAAAAAAAAGTGATCAAAGTCAAATTCCATTGCATTGTTTCTTTAGCCCTTGTTTTTAACAAAGGCTTTGTAAATAAAACTATAATTTTTTTTTCCTATTAAGATGAAAGTGGTGATATTCAGTGCTCTTTGACGTTGCTCAGCAAGGCCTTCTAGACTCTCCAAAACAATTACTGTCACATTTGCTAACAAGCTTCATAAATTACTTACAAGTGTCTACTTTAAAAAATACATCAGATATAACTCATTAGACCCATTTAACATCACTGCCATTGGTTTATTTTGTTCAGCAGATTTCAAAGAGGCCTCTGGACATCAAACTAACAAGGACATTTTTGTTGGCAGACAACTGACTAGCATGAGATGGAATCTAGGGACTCAAGGAAGTCTTTCTTTGCATTTATGTCATCATAAAAGAGCTAATACATGTTATGTTTTTTTTACTACTACCTTTCAAAAAATGCTAATTCTTGAGCTCTAATATTGTATTTTGTGGCAAAGCATTTTAACTCTCTCTTGCTAAAAAAACAAACAAAAAAAAACAGTTTTACTTTTCAGCTTTGAGATTCTCATAAGCTTGGTAAAAGTGCAATGAAATTTAAATTAGGTGGCTTCCAAATTCTGCTTTATTTGCATACTTCATATGTTTGTATTTTGGGATGAGATTTAATTTTTTTTTTTCAACTATACCATTGTATGTGCATAGCAGTACAGAAATAGGATTCCCCATGGCCTTATTTTCAGTGAGAACATCTCTCTTTTTCAGAGAACAGACCACAGAATCAGTTCCAGAGTCAATTGATTTTGTGTGTCATTGGGCTTGATGACTATTATTATTAGACCCCTTTCACACTGAAGCGTTTTTACAGCGTTTTAGCGTTAAGAGTAGCGCTATTAAAAGGCTCATAAAACGCTCTCCATGCATCTCAATGGACCCTTTCACACTGAGTCCTGCAAGCAGCATCTTTGGAGCAGCTTTTGGGCGCAAAAAAAAAACGCTCTAAAAATGCCCCTCTCCATTGAAATGAATTAAAAGCGCTGTAAAAACACCTTGCCCTTTCACACTGAGGCGTTGCACTGGCGGGGCGTTGAGAAAAGTCCTGCAAGCAGCATCTTTGGAACAGCTTTTGGGCGCTGAAAAAAACGCTCCAAAAACGCCCCTCTCCATTGAAATGAAATGAAAGCGCTGTAAAAACGTCTTGCCCTTTCACACTGAGGCACTGCAAAAATGCCCTAAAACGTTAGGGTTATAGCGGTGCTTTACCAGTGTTTTTCGGGTGCTGGCAGTGTGAAAGGGCTCTGAAAGCACTCAGTCTTTCACATTGAGATTGCAGATGAGGCTTCTTTCATGCGCTTTACAGGCTTTTTTTTAACGCCAAAGTGCCTGAAAATCGCTTGAATAACGCCCGAAAAATTCCCCAGTGTGAAAGGGCCCTCAGACAGGATTTATATACTGCCACTAGTTTGAGCAGCTGTCAGAAAGACTGTGTGTATAGCCATGGCCAAAAATTTGCCTATGAGCAATAGTCAAGGCTGTAGACACATCTTCAAGCATTTGTGCTCACATATGCATTAGCATGAATTAGTGTGCATGCTTGTCACTGGCTTTTCACAACCAGAGCCCTATTTAAAGCTTAGGAAAACCAAGGGGAATTGCTGAGTGGCTCTCAGTTTCTGAGACCCATGACCTGACTGTTCTGCTATACTAGGGGAGATTTGCTAAAACTAGAGCACTCAGAATATGCATGGTATCCAATCAACTTGTAACACCAGCTTGTTCAATTAAGCTGTGACAAAAAAAAATTGGAAGCTGATTATGGCTTGTGTCCAAAACGTGTCTTTTGCCTTCTGATTTGGTTATTATGCTGCCCAACTGGAATGGCTTCTGACCAAGCTTCTGACTTCTGATTTGGTGGTACTTGGTGGACTCCAGCTTGCTTTGACTTCAGTTTGCTTTCTGCACCTGCTGTTACCTCTACTCCACCCATTAGCCAGCATTCTGTACAATATCCAGTCTAATTATCCACAGCATCCCAGCAGTATGCAGACTATCATCTGTTGTATTTGGACCCAATGCAGGCACCCATGCCACTCCTGCTACACCCTTTTCCCAGATCCAGTGAGTATTGGAAACCATGTAACAGCATTGCTTTACAATATAAAGCACTATGGTCTAATGAGTGTGCAAATCATACATTAAGGTATAATTCTTATGACACAATCCTAGAATGCTGAGTATATTGAACATTCAAAAAAAGCTACTAAAGTTGTAATATGCTGCACGAAGAAATACGCATGTCAACATTAAAAAAAAAAAAAGGCATATCTGTGTATGTGAACTGTGATACCCTCAACACAATGAGCACTATGACTTTTTCACTTTTAGTGTTTTTTTCACTATTCATTATTGTTCCTACTAATTGTATCAGTATACACAGAGCTTTTTTTCTCAGAAAATAGGTGCAGGAACTCAACCACGACCCCGTTCAGATTTCACAAACAGTAGAAGGGTCTTAAAGGGTCATTAACCTCCCTGGCGTTATGATTCTGTCTGGAATTACGTACCAAAAGCGGTACAATTATTTTGCAAGGAAATTTGGCGTTTTATACTGTAGGCCTGTAATTTTTAGGAATAACTCACTTAAATCTGACCAAGCAAGAGTCTTGTAGGCATCTCGGGTATGATTTTTTTTTAAAACAAAATTATAAATTATAATATAATAAATAATTATAAATAATTATAACAAATAATAATTTAATTATAATAAAAATTATTCAATAATGTAATCAACTCAAAATAACTGAAATTTGCTCAGTTGCAGAATTGTCGCTGTAATTTTTTTTTTTTTTATGACAAATTTCCCCACAAATCGCTATCGCACAATTCTGCAAGTGATTATAATTTATTATCGCTGTTTTCTAGCTGATCTAAAACCATTTTTGACATAAAGGGACACTTTTGGACAATCTACAGTTTTTAGGCAGAAAGAACATTTTTTATTATATAAAAGTACATGTAGGACACTGGGCAGACCACTAGGGACAAGGGGTGTGTGTATTTTTTACATACAGTACTGTAATCTATAAGATTACAGTATACTGTATGTAAAGTGTTTGTTTACTTTTTTGAATTTGGCGCCGTTCTCCGCCCCCGTGCGTCGTAACGTCGCAGGGAACGGAGATCGGCGGCACACGGGGACACTGTGAATCGAGCGAGGAGGTCCCGCTCGCTCACACAGCGGGGTGGCATCGCTGGATCCAGGGACAAGGTAAGTAACTTGCCTGTGGATCCAGCGAGAAGGTAAGCCGCGCCGCTGCACACTCTGCACGTCTACCCCGAGCGTGACTCGGGGATACCGATCCTAACATTGGAAACCTACCCCGAGTCACGCTCGGGTTTACCGCCAAGGGGGTTAAATACCAGGATTGCATTACATACAGAGTGCGGAGTTCAGTGGGTTACACACAGAGCTGTTGCTTGTAAACACATAAACCAGACTTCTGTGTTTACACGTGTTTGTGGTGAGCAGGCACCAAAGGGTCTGAGCCAGAGGTGGTGGAACTGAGTTCCCCCAAGTTCCCCCTGAAAAAAAGCCCTGAGTATACACATTCAGAGCCAACAGCATTATAGATTTTTTTAATATAGACTTGCCACAGTTTATCTGTCATACATTTGGACAATACAACATATACTCTGTAGAAAACCACCACACTTAATAAATGTATTTTATGTACACTGGAACCCACACATATGCCCGGTCGCACACATGCTGGGTTAATATAGAATACTGTTAGGAAAAGTTTTTTTTTTTGTTTGTACATAATAGATGCACCAGCATACACCCATAAGCTTTGGTAAGTCAGGCCAACTGTGTGTAAAAGAGGAATAGAAATAAATGAAAATATAACATTTCCTTTTATTGCTTGAAATCTCAGAGCCCCAAGTAAATGATATATTTTTATATACAGCTGTGTCTTTTTTCCATGTATGCATTTTTAAAATAAGTGATGCAGTGCAAGCAATGAATGCAAAACAGCACATAAGACAGATTGGCCACCACAATATGTTTCTAGCCTTTGGCAAAAAAAATACTCTCCATTCCTTATTTGCATGCACTTTAAAGTGTTTTGAAATAATCCCTATATCCAATGAATACACGCTTTCATGTGATAACCCTCAATGGTTTCCTATTTTAAAGAGACTCTGAAAGGCTCTATGAAACTAGATGCTAAAGAACCTTCTGATGGAAACAGCCATTGCCTGCTTTAGAGCAATGATTCAAATAGATTATTGTTTGCTTCTCTGTCCCAAACCTGGTACTGTATGTGGTACATTCTGAATCACTGTTTCCTAATCACATAGATGTCTTCTCCTTTGACTCAATCGTTTTAAACCATACCTATACAAACATTAAAAAGCCACCCTTCTACCATGACTGTCTTGCTTTCATACAAATATAAACACATTTTGTAATAATTCCATGTCCTGCAGAAAATCTCTGCTTCCAGAGCAACTATTGATATTAACATAGTTCAGGCAGAACAGCTGATTGACCTATCCTTCCAAAAAGGCTCTAAGACCTCCATGAATGGCCATCATGGAAGGCCAAAGCTTTATTTTTTGCAATGCAAATATGTTTTGGTCAGTCAGGCCTATAAGGAACATATAAAACATACTGGGGCAGATTCACGTATACATTATTTTACAAAGGGTTTAGCTGACTTTAAATTGGGTATAGAGAAAACGTTCTATTGTTTATATTTATTTTTCTGAATCTGAATGGGTATAGAAAATAACATAGACTAGTGTAAAATGTATCCATTGATAATTTAGAGTCTAAAGATAGATAGGATAGATCTATATATAATTACATACAGAATGAGAAATAAGGTGAAAGAAATTGCATTAGCCTTGGAGGCGTAGGTGTTGCAGCAATTACAAATACACACGGAGTTGCGTTTCTTATGGACTCATTAAGACTTCAAATCTGGCCATATAAATGAAATGAGAATTACCTGCTGTATCTAATTTTGTCTAGCATTAGGCAACATTTTCCTGCCTATGGCACAAAGAAACATTGGGGTTGATTTACTAAAACTGGAGAATGCAAAATATGGTGCAGCTCTGCCAAGAAACCAATCATTTTCCAGGTTCCTTTGTCGAAGCCTAATTAAACAAGCTAAAGATAGAAGCTGATAGGCCACCATTTACAGTTGCATCAGATTTTGCACTCTCCAGTTTTAGTAAATCAACCCCATAGTCAGCCAACAACTTTCTTGTGGAAAAAAAAACACAATTTGACAGGTTAGAAAACATCAATATTCCTCCCTTTTGTAATAATAAACCTGAACACCTGGTGTCATAGATAATAAATGCAGGTATCCAGTGAAAGCAGGAAAGACAATATCAGTGGGCTACACTTCAAGGAAGCACAAATCAGGCCAAGTATGGTAATGTTCATTAATGTGAACAACATCCATCGAAAATCAACAGACCATAACAAGGCAAAAGTAAAAAACAAAACAAAAAAAACACTATATACAAATGGAGGGAAGGTCACATGAACAAGACAAGATCAGGAGGGAGACTGGGAACAAGGGAAGCAGAGATAGTGTAACAGGATACAGGGTACTGGATGCAAGGCACAATATACAAGATCAGGCAAGTAAGGGGCTCACAGGCAGAACACTGAGGCACAGATACCAGTTAAGGAAGAGGTTATATACCTTCCCAACAGCCAACATCAGGTGGAGTTTAATTACTGGGATTTGCTAGCTGCTGGGAGACATCCACTGGTGGCCACTGGAACTGTACCCTTTGGCTCTGAGAACCACAGTGCCACCAGCAGGTGATCCAGGTCCTGATACCTGGTCACCTTAACAATCATGTTTTCCCTTGGCCCAAAAGACTGTAGGCTTATGCCTACAAGTCAAAACATGGCTAGCTTATTTTGATAGTCAGACTAATGGGTCTAAGGGCCATTGTTCAAGAACCAGACCTGTAATTAATTTGTAAAGCATGGGGTTGCAAATAATAACACTATTGTATTTCTTAGGGGTTAACCTTCTATAACTTTGAGCTTCACTCATGTCTTTTGTTTAAATTGACATATCAGTTGATGTATAATTTAAACAACAGTGTTTGCTTTTCTCAGAAAAAGCATCCTAGCCACTTTTATTTGCTATAATGTGTATTTCTCTATTACATTATTATCTAAGCAGAAACATTGGAGTTGACTTTTTAAAGAAATAAATCTGTTCACTTGGAAATGGAATTTTCAAATTCAAACTAATATGGAAGCAATTCACCTGGACAGGATTCACACTTCGAATTTGGCACCCCTGGGTGACCTACTATTTCCCTGCAGACTTTGATGAATCCTTACTGCAGCATTGGTAACTGCATTTTATAAAAATGTTTGCGCCTACAGCACTTGTGAACATTGGGAGCTGCGTAGCTTCTCCTCTGTAGATGCAACTGCAAACTTACCATATACGACAATGGTTGTATATGACTTCTGTGTCATACTGATATATTTTGATTGTCAGGCGTTGGTTTGTTCTGTTTTATTTTTTTTATTTTTTTTCCACCTCAGACTGAACCACAGCAAGAGACTTGCTCATGATTTTATTCATAATTCCGTCTCTACTTTTGGTTTTGCATCATTTGTGGTATTTCAAATGTTATTTCATATATTTTTACTTTTTTTCATTATTGTTAGTTATTTTACTTAATCTCTTTTAATTCAGTTAATATAAACCTTACCCACCCTCTTCCACCCCTCCCCCCCACCCCTGATGGTTTGTCCCTTACTTTTTTACTTTTTTTTCCCCCTTTTATCTACTTCTTTAGCTGCTGTCTACTGTAATTTTCTCCAGATATTGCTCCGTTGATTTAAAATCTTTCCACGGCTTCCATCTCTTTCTATATGTATTAAATTGGCCCTCATCACAGCTACATAGATGTTCAAGATTATTGTAATTTTCCACCCTTTTGAACCATTCTTTTATGTCTGGTTTCCTAATACTTAACCAGTTTTTTGGTATCAGTCCCTTTGCAGCATTTATCAATGGTTTGTTCTGTTATTTCCATTTTGGATGTTGCAACTGACCTTCCTTTTACTGGTCTGTTATATTCCTGATGTCTTATGTTTTTTTCTAAATAAACAAATTTAACAAGGAATTTTCCCCCTAGCTTAAAAAAAGTGATGAAATATCACTTTGCAAAGTATATCCAATCACATGCAAGAAACATGTAAAATAAAAATAGTATTCTTTCTTGCCCATGATGGAAGTGAGTAGAGATTTTCCACAATTACTAAGCTAAGGGAAAATTCCCTTGCAAAATGCACAACTTATTTGCATTTGATAACACAATCCCATTGTCTTTAGCACAGTATTGGGAAAATAACGTTCAGAAACAAATGACAAGATTTCAGATTTCTTATCTGATGCCCATGGCATGCTTCAATAAATATACATATACATTTCTTCTTACTGAGATGATCAACTGTTTTCAAAACTGGGAAGAATTAGTAATGAAAATTAGTAAGAGAAATAAAAGGGAAGGATGCTTTTGCATTGTACTATAATTGATGTTTGTTAAGATTACAGGTCACAAATTGCTGATCTTTGAGGTTAAGAGGATGCTGTGGTAACTAAGAAGCTCTAGTTACTGCTTTGTCACTATAGTTACGCTATTGCCACTCTGAAAACTGGTAAAATTCCCAGAGTTTTTTAGTGTTTCAAAAAACCTGCTATATCTATTATTAAAATTCGTTTTTACTGCGGTATGCATGAATTCAGATATTTAAGCCTCATTGGCAGCTTTACAGACATTTGACTAAAATCACCCCTGGGACATTAGCTGAGGCTCAGTGCTTCGTAAAAGTCTTGTGTCACAGATCAGCTGCAGAATGTATCTGTTACCTGTGGTTCTACGAGCTTGTGGCTTGTTGTTACCTCCTTGCTGCTGTAGTTCCACTGGTACCTATGGTTCTACAAGCATGTGCTCTGTTCTCATTTCCTTGCTGTGCAAAGCTAGCAGCTATGGACATTGAACTGCACACTAATATACCTTTCTTTTCGGCCACACCCTTCCCAGCATCTTAAAGGATAAGTTCACTTTTAGGCTCCATGCACACAATCGTTTTTTATAAGCTCAAAACTCTACAAAAAAGTTAGTGATAATAGTGATTTTTTTTGCCAGCTTGTAGTACTGTTTTAGTAGCCTTTAGTAGCATTTAGGAGCGTTAGCATTTTTACAGTACATAAGAAAAGAAAATTGGTAGGAGCATTTTATTACCATTTGCGGGTGCTTCGGCAGCGCTGGTCATTGATTTCAATTTCACCGATCCCGCACCGCCCCAAAGATGCTGCTTGCAGGACTTTTTTCCCATCCTGCAAGCGTGAACCGCCCCAGTGTGAAAGCACTCAGGCTTTCACACTGGGGCTGCAGAAGAGGCAGTTTACAGGCGCTTTTCAGGCACTAATTTTAGCGCAAAAATGCCTGTAAAATGCCTCAGTGTGAGGTGGCCTTCTGCTAAAAAAATGCTCCAAAAAACTCTACAAAAACATTTTAGTTTTTTTGCTCCTAGACGCTGAAGCTCAAAAAAATGCTAATAGCCTAAAGTAGTGTGCATGAACACATATATAAGGCCTCGTACACATGACCGTTTTCCTTGACAGAATCCATCAAGAAACTTGGTGGCAGAGCTTTTTTGCCGAGGAAAACAGTTGTGTGTATGTTTTTCATTGAGAAAACTGTAGAGGAACTCGACGAGAAAAAAAGAGAACAAGTTCTCTTTTTCCTCGACGGGAGTCTCAATTTCCTCATCGTGTTCCTCGTCTGGCTGGTTTTCGACGAGAAACACGTTCCTGTGTATGCTAAGAAACCCGTGCATGCTCAGAATAAAGTATGAGACGGGAGCGCACCTTCGGTAAAAGTAGCGTTTGTAATGGAGATAGCACATTTGTCACGCTGTAACAGTCTGAAAAGTGCAAATTGTCTCTTACCAAACTTTTACTTAACACGCAGTAACACGAGATTAGCAAAAACAGCCCCAAGGGTTTTGCCAGTGTAATCAAACTTCCCCTGCCATTGTATGTGTTGTACGTCACCGCGTTTGAGAACGAGGAGATTTGGTCTTGACAGTGTGTACGCAAAAGAAAGCTTGTCAAGTTTCTCCACAAGCCTGACAAGGAACTCGTCGAGGAAAACGATGTTTCATTTACGACGAGTTCCTCGGTCGTGTGTACGAGGCCTCACCCTATTTCACTTTTAGGAGTTTAAACAAATGAACAAAAAAAAACTTTCAGTGTAAGCTGTCTGCCCGTACATCATATGGGCAGGCAGTTTAACAAAGACAGGAAGAATCAATTAACTAAAGTGCTCAATAGTTTTTGAGAACCAAAAGCTGGCAACCTCAAAGAATGTTGATACTTGCAGTTCATTCATTCACAGAACTCTGTGACTGAATGACGTGGCAGTGAGGGCAGAGCCCCGCACAACCGCACGGTTTTCAAATAGTGGCAGCAGGTATGGGGAGAAGAACACCTGCTTGCTGTCACAGAGAAGGCTTGGATCGGGGAGTGGCTGCAGGAGTGGGAACATGCTACATGTTCTACCCTAAAAACAGATTAAGGTGAACTTATCCTTTAAATTCATTTAGTATTTAAAATGATGCAAAATCCTGTTTTTAAGCATTTTCAGCAGCTGATTAACCCCTTCCCGTCTGACCATTTAAGGTTTCTAAACACCGGCATGTGGGGGCAGGCTTTCGGGTCATGTGAGCACTGTAATTGGCTTTCACACTATCGGAAAGCTCCTGCTCACTAATATGCAGCGGGAGTTTTCTGATAAATGCCATCTACCATGCTGGGAGAGCGCTCTCAGCACAGTAAGCGGTTTACACAGGGCCGCATATATGCTCAGAGTGAAGAACCATATGCTGAGAGGCTGCATATATGCGTTGAGCTGGCGTCAAGAAGTTAAATCTCTTATTAAGTATGCGGCTGCTTTATCTTTTAATCCTTGTTTCATTGTAAGCTGGTGCCATGATCATTACCCCACTTTTCCTGTTTCAGGGAGGATGCTTTCTCTTGCAACATCCTATGGAGCTATCCTTTCATGCAGGAACTAAAGTTGTGTCTATTTACACTGTCTGCTTCAATAGAAACACAAAGCCCTGCAGTCTAGGATTGCACAGAACTCCAGTGCTCCCTCCTTCCGCTTCCTTCTTCAAACTAAAAGACTGAGTGGAGACAGCACTGTCCACTGTTAACTTTTTGTTCTGAAGACAGGAATTGTAGGTAAGAAGCACTGAGAGAGCAAAGCCAGCAGCATTGGAAGTTGTAAACTGGAAGTGGTGGGGTAAGAATTTTAGCAAATACTTTACTAGGGAATGGTTATATTATTGTGTTCAATGTGTTAAGCTAAAAAGGGTTTAATACTACATTGAGTTGTGCTCAGATCAGCTCCTATTACCTGAGCAGCATTCTCATTTGTTGTTACATCTTGTTACTCCTTGTACTGCCTGTTATTTTCTTGGAATGATCTTCTGTGTATCAACCTCAGCTTTGTTTCTTGCATTCGCTAGTCTTCCGCTGATCCTGACTTTAACCTATTTTCTTACATTTTCTTATTTGTGCTCCTGTTTGCTCTTGTGTCCTCCTGAAATGTTTGTCTCCATACTTAAAGGGTCACTAAAGGATTTTTTTTTTAGCTAAATAGCTTCCTTTACCTTACTGCAGTACTGGTTTCATGTCCTCATTGCTCGTTTTTGCTTTGATGTTGCTGTAAAACTGCTCTGATCTCCACACTTCCTGGTTGTCTGGCTCCTTATAACCATCATACTGGGAGCTTTTCAGGTGGTCTAAGCTGTCATTACTGTGTGTCTAAAACTTAACAGAACCAATCAGATTCATTTTAAAAACAAAACACTGCCCTGGATTTGTTTGTTTTTGTTCTGTGGGTCTCTTTACTTCACATAAACATGAAATCAGTTTAAAAACGAAAGTGAAACTACAGGCACATTCTATGATTGAATTTAATCTATTTTTAATCATTTTTAAAAGGAATCAGTTATCTTTTATGTCTCTATACCCTGTAAACAGTCATTTCAGCAAAAAAAATTTTTCCTTTAGTGATCCTTTAAAGCAAGGTGAACTTGGGGCTTACAATCTGCACCATCCGGAGTTCTGGGTAAAACTGTCTGGTGCTTAGGCCCTAAGCCGAAGGGAATTCCACCTCACCTAGTATATGTCCCTTGTATATGTAGGAATGTGATTTAGGGACCTTAGATTATAAGCTCCTTGAGGGCAAGGACTAATGTTTATTTTTAATATATATGTAAATATATATGCAAAATGCTGCATGACTTGTTGGCACCATTTAAATACCTGTAATAAATAATTATGAACACTAATGGAAATTGTAGATATTGTTTTGCCTGCAGCTTGCAGAAACACTGTGCTTTTTCTATTCTTTTGTCCATTAAATCTTACTGTGGTCTGTGGATTATTCTAAAATCTGCCCTGCATCATAATACCTAGATAATAAAAGCAATCACAAATAACGTGAAGTGCAACCTTTTTGTGAAATAGAAGGAGAAATAAATAGCTTGTTTGCATTAAAAACTTTAAAAAAAGGTCATGAATTGCTTATATAAATGCAAGGTACACATTATGTGCATTACAGAAGAAGATATAAAATGATTTTGTTCCATGCAGTTGCCTCTTATGCTAGAATGCCAACTCAAACCTTGAAGGTTTCATGGGAGATATTTCAGACTGTCTACAGCTGTACATTAACAATATTTTCTTTGGTTGTCATAATGTAATGAGCTGTGAGTTCAGATAGCTATTTTCCCCAAAAGGGCTTGCTTTCTCAATTTCTTGTGATTTATTTCTAGGTCTTAATATGCTCACATAATAATGATATTCTGTTTATTCTGTTACTGGTACCTGATATGCGTTAGCATATTTGCTTACTGTCCTCTCATTTTCATGCTGGAAATTTCCAGCCAGGCAGATGTCTCTGATCTTTACATAATTCCGTTATGCATCCAGTCCTTGGCATCATGCAATCTTAGCATTTTACATTTATGTTTTTAAAGCTCAGGATTAAAATGCATAGCAAGTACTTTTTCAAGCAGCTTAATAAATATGATATTACTGGATTGTAGTACACAGTAGGTAGACACATTCCTCTCTTTTTTGTATCTGTTTCCATTTCATATAAAAAAAAAAAAACATCTAAAACCTTTTTCATTAAAATAATATTTATTGTTAAAATAGATTTAATAATGGTCGGTTTACTACTAGTAACAAAGTCCTACTATGACAAAAATATACCATATAAAGGTCTACCAAAAGAGGAGTGCAGCTTTTTTTTTTCTCTTTTTCTTATTTTTCACTAATAATGACTCAGGGGATACAACCGACCTGCTGAAAGTCCCTAATGGTTATACAGTATTCATATTTTGCCCATTGAGCTGGAGCCTTATATTTACTGGCATTGTCATTTTTTTCAAAGACCTTGAATAACGTTTTTTTTTAAATCTTAAATAAGGGTTTACATGAAAGAATCATGAAATCTATTATTCTTTTTTTTTCAAATCTTTTTATTAGATTTTATAAAATATAAATACAATGCAATACAACAATTCCTATAATCGCAATCAAGTACAAAGTTACATTGAACAGCGAGTGAATAATTAATGTATACATATAGGAAAACTAAAATCCCAATAGGATCGTAAACAACAAACAGTATGGATATTGGAAAACTAAATAAAAAGGGGATTGGATAGCAGGGGGACGATAACAATTGGCTTCTTAGTAAAAGATAAGAAGAGCAATGAACCTGTAATAAAAAAAAAAAAAAAAAACTAAATATATGAAGAAATAATTCCCTGCAGAAGTAGATCACTATATCAAAACGTCTCCAATTAACTTAAGAGATCAATTGATTAGAAAGAGATGGATAAAGTAACGATGTAACATCAGTTGTTTAATAAAGTTTCAAATTCCTTAGACTTCGCAAAATGCAACCAGCATGCCCATTTCTCGTAGAATTTATTTGAGGCGTCAGAAGATTGATGGATCAGATCTTCCATATTTGCTATGTGTTGGACTTTCCTTAGCCACTCAGGGATAGATGGGGGTGAGGGTTGTAACTATTTAGCAGGGACACAGAGTTTAGCAGCATTAATGAGATGTAGGACTATTGAATCCTTGTAAACTGAATTTGGTAAGGACGAATGATGTAGTAAATATTGTGGAGCAGAATGGTCCGGAGCAAAGGTCGTGATTTTATATATTAGGTCGTGTATTTTATCCCAGAAGGGTTTAATGTCTCTACATTCCCACCATATATGGAGTAGTGTTCCCTCAGCAGACTTACAACGCCAGCACAAAGGGGATACAGTTGGATTAAATTTACTAACAATATGGGGGGTCCTGTACCACCTCGAGTACAATTTGTATCCATTTTCCTGGGTAAGTACATTTAAGGAACCCTTGTGTAAGAAATCTATTATTCTTGAGTTCTCCTTATGAAAGTGGTATTTGCCTGGCTGTCCTTCTGTTTCCATGCTTTAATTCACTGGCCCGGAATAAAAATGTAGATATGGAGGTCTACATTTTGTCAGACTTTTCTGTTGTGCATACAAAGGGGTGTGTATTTATTTTATACAGTACTGTAATCTGTAAGATTACAGTATACTGTATATGTACTGTATATTTACTTTTTTTAATTTGGCGCCGATCTCCACCCCCGTGCGTCGTAACGTCACAGGGATCGAAGCACGGTGGCACACGGGCACTGTGTGAATCGAGCGAGGAGACAGCTCGATCACAAATTGGGGAGGCATTGCAGGATCCAGGGACAAGGTAGGTAATCTCTGCCTGTGGATACTGCGATGTGATCCCGAGTCTGGCTCGGGGATACCGCTAATGGTACAGGATTTCCACCCCAAACCAGACTCAGGAATACCACCAGGGAGGTTAACTTGAACCTGTAAAAATGAAGGTCAATGTGTTTTCAATGGGTTCAAGCGCCACCATACCCCCCAAGACTGCTGCAGTATCGTCCATATGAATTTCTCAGAAGCATAATAAACATTATGATAATTAAAAATGTGGGACATTTTTTTAAAAGAAAAGTTTAAATTTAGACTATGTGCACTCCATCACAATACAATCAAACCTCATACACATGGCCGGTTTTCCGAAAGGGAAAACTGCAAGAAGAACTTTTGGCCGGGAATCCCAGCTGTATTTATGCTCCTCACAGTTTTTCCGACGGGAAAACTGCCCAAAAACCGCTGGACAAAAAAAGAGAGCCAGCTCTCTTTTTTCCCACCGGGAAAACTGGTGGACTTTTGCCTGGCGGTTTTAGGCAGTTCCCCTATGGGAAAAACTGTGATGGAGCATACACACGGCCGGGATTCCCGACCAAGGCTCCATCGCAGTTTTCCTGTAGGGAAAACTTCTTGTGAGTAGGGGGAAAGACTGACCGAGCAGGTTCTCGGCTTTCCCCTAGGGGTTTCCAATAGGAACTTTTCCCATCTGAAATCCCGGGGCATTACACATTTGAAAAGGTGATATAAACCAACAAAGAACCCTAGTTCTCTTTTTTATTTATTTTTTTTAAACAACACCACCTACAAAAACAGACATCATATAGATTTAAGAGAAAAGGTGAAATACCAATATCTATGTTTAACAAAAATTTACAAATAATATAGGTAATTCTTTGCGCACATAACCTTAAAGGAAACTTGTAGGGAACTGAAATCAAAAAGTTGCAAATATCTTTATCTTTATGATGCACCTTGTTAGCACCGATCAGAATACCACTGAAGATTCTACGCAAATAGCGACTTCCTTAAAGTAACTGATCGCTGAAATGAATCTCATGCACTATGTTCAGGCCTTTTGATAGGTCACATAGGCAAGACATGCTCAAAATGATGCAACAAAAGCACATAATTTGTGAAAAAATATGAGCTGATGGTTATTCTTGGCAGCTAACAGCTACAATTTGTATTTAATATGCATTCAGTTACATATTTGTAATAAATATCTTCTGGAGTATATATAATTATATTTAAAATAATATTTGTTCTAAGAAAGGACACAGTTGAAGTGTGTCTAGTAGTGTATGTTAGACAAAAAAAAATAGGCATCTGACCTTTTCCCTTTTCCATTTTCATATTTAACATTAAACCTAATACACTAACCTATAATTATTTTTTGTAACAAGTGTTCATTTTGACAATGAGAGCCAATGAGAGCTAAAAAATAACAGCTACATGGCTTAGAATAATTACCCTTTTGCCAAATACCACATGTGTTGAAGCTTATGGAATGGATCCTATAGCATTATCTGTTTCCACAACAATTTTCTTGTTAAATAGCAGTGAAGAATATTAATGATCTAGGATTAAAAACTATACTACACATCAAAGCTTTTATACATACAATAGGCACAATCATTTAACAAAATTATTTTCCCATACAGGTAGCAAAATATTTTAGCTCAATTGACTAATAATAACCATATCTTTGAATATACACATGAAAGTCCAGACTGTGACAGACAGTGCCTTAGGCTTCACTTCACTGCAGTCATTGTGTGATTGGATTTTTACTTCAATCCTTTGAAATTTGTTCCATCAAGATGACAAAACTAGCTCACTAGATCATGAGATGCATTATAGACTTTATCCAAGCCAAGTTAGGGAATGAGAAAAGAAGAGAAGCAAAAAGATATGTCAGTCTATGAAATGCTGAAAATAATTAAGATGGTAACCTAATGAAAATCTTTTAAATACTTTTATTTGCTTTATAAATTTATAAAGCACCAAAAAAAATCACATTTTATGGAGTGCTTACACCATATGCATTGCTTGCTTGTTTTGAAGGAGCTTACAGACTAAATTTCAACATAAAATTTTACAACAGTGTTACATACATATGCAGTATTATCCATGATGGAAGGAAGCCATTTTAAAGAACCTGTCCGAAAACAATTATGGTAGTTGCCATCATCCTTACCCTTCCTATTCTACATGGCCAGCCTCTTACCTGGAACACACATGCACATATCAAATGTTGGGACACCTGATACCATTTTTATTTTGTATCAATGATTTTCTAACCATTGAAGGAAAGGCAAAGATATTGTTCCTATAGCCCATATCTTCCAAAAAATAGCAAAAGTAGCTTTACACATTCAGTCCTGACCCTTAAAGTTTATGTATACCTAAAATGTATTTTTTTTACTTTTGGATAAAAAAAGGAAACGTTAGAACCCAAGTCAACTTTGTATTGTTTATTGTTTCCCTGCTAGGTAGATACACCCTTTTTGTCTGTCCTTGTGACCATCATCAGAAAGTAATGGAAATCCAGAATCTTACAGTCATCAGAAAAAAAGGAGGCAAGGGCAACTCTTCCAATAAAGACAAGTTTTTTGGTGACATTTGTCTAAGAGGGGAATCACTAACTTTTGCATCTACAGGACAGGAAGCAAAGAGATTCCAACCAACTGAACACAGACAGAAAAAATAAACAGAGGGATTGTATTCCTTCTCAAATATGAAAACATTTGGTTACATGTGGCGCTACCCCCATAATGACTGCTGATTTTCTACAGATTCCTCTCTTAGATTAATGCAGTGGCAGCCAGGCACACAGCAACATTCACTCTCTTTGGTTACATGAACAGTCTAGGTGTTTGCCTCTTTATTATGTGTACTGCTGAATAAACTTGGATATCTGTGGGATACTCCATGGACACTGAATTGTAACCAGAGGACGTTTTGCTGTGTCCCCGCTTCTCTACTAGTCCCTTTAGTAGGAGCTAAGGGGATGAGCAGCACTAAGACACTATAAGTAATGCCCCAGGTCAGGCAAACATTAGCACTGATGCACAAAAAGTTAGGAGCAGCCACAGTTAACAGAAATCTACACTCAGGTCTGTAGTCTCAATGTCCCTGGATAGTTTGATGCCTTCTTCCAATATCAGATAGACATTTCTCCAATGAACTCTCCAGACCAGATCTCAGTGAAATATCTTGATTGACTCCTGAGATTTCCAGCAAAAAGACCCTCCAGCCCATTTACAGCTGGGACTTCATTAACCACTTAAGCCCCGGACCTTTAGGCAGCTAAATGCCCAGGCCAGGTTTTGCGATTCAGCACTGCGTCGCTTTAACAGACAATTGCGCGGTCGTGCAACGTGGCTCCCAAACAAAATTGACGTCCTTTTTTTCCCACAAATAGAGCTTTCTTTTGGTGGTATTTGATCACCTCTGCGGTTTTTATTTTTTGCGCTATAAACAAAAATAGAGCTACAATTTTGAAAAAAATGCAATATTTTTTACTTTTTGCTATAATAAATATCCCCCAAAAACATATATAATTATTCTTTTCCTCAGTTTAGGCCGATACCTATTCTTCTACCTATTTTTGGTAAAAAAAATCACAATAAGCGTTTATCGATTGGTTTGCGCAAAATTTATAGTGTTTACAAAATAGGGGATAGTTTTATTGCATTTTTATAAATTATTTATTTTTTACTACTAATGGCGGCGATCAGCGTTTTTTTTCGTGACTGCGACATTATGGCAGACACTTCGGACAATT
The DNA here is from genome assembly GCF_905171775.1 of Rana temporaria. Lineage (NCBI taxonomy): Eukaryota > Metazoa > Chordata > Amphibia > Anura > Ranidae > Rana > Rana temporaria. The sequence goes on from NC_053489.1 coordinate 227,153,191, forward strand.
TTGACACATTTTTGGGACCATTGTCATTTTCACAGAAAAAAATGCATTTAAATTGCATTGTTTATTGTGAAAATGACAGTTGCAGTTTGGGAGTTAACCACAGGGGGCGCTGAAGGAGTTATGTTTCACCTAGTGTGTGTTTACAACTGTAGGGGGGTGTGGCTGTAGGTCTGATGTCATCGATCGTGTCTCCCTATAAAAGGGATGACACGATCGATGCAGCCGTCACAGTGAAGCACGGGGAAGCCGTGTTTACATACGGCTCTCCCCGTTCTTCAGCTCCGGGGAACGATCGCAAGGGGGCGGCTAGAAACGAATAGCCTTGTCCCGGATCTCTCCCCGCGGGTTTTTCCGACCGCCGCATGTACCGGGGGGGTCCCGATCGGACCCTCGACCCGCGGAAAGGCAGGGATGTACATGTACGCCCATATGCCTGTACGTGCCATTCTGTGGACGTATATGTACATGCGGTGGTCGTTAAGCGGTTAAGCACATTTAGAACTTCAGCTGGGCTGCCTGGAAGGGCAGCAGCCCTATAGGATGGAACTGAAGAAGACCAAGATTTCTGCAAACCCCAAACGATATATGTGCTCTGCAGCCACCTACTGGGCACACCTCCCCAGGAATTGCCTGAGAGCCCATAAATATTCAGACTGCTCATTTGACTTGCCCCAGTCCTATGTTCTGGAGCCTTCCAGAAAGCAGGGATAACTAATAAAACCTGCAGCCTATGAAACCCTGATCAGTCCAAACCAATCAGCAACTGGTCCACTGATTACACAAAAGCCTAAAAGGACTATATTTACCTAGCACCCTAGCACCTAACTAGGAGGGTGATACATATGAAAACTCTTTAAACCTACTAGTATGCTTTTGGGCTATGTGCAGAAACCAGGGCACCAAGAAGATATTCACACAAACAAGGAGAAAATGTACCAATCTGCAATTTCCAAGCATAGTTACTCTGGAGAAAACTGAACCCCAATAGTGTTATCATTCAGCCACTATGTTGCCTGGCAATAATAATAAATATTATTTCCACATTTTTGGCGATTTACTAAATATTCTCTAAGCCCACAAATGGGTTTGTTCTTAATGCTTGAAGGTATTTGAATTGGAGACAGTTCACTTGTATGGTGTATTTTTACTACAATTATCCTGAGGTAAAATATTTAGAAATAAAAATTGTTACTTGATTCCCGCCCAGTCCCGGCATCCCATGAAATTACACACGCAAGGTGGACAGACTTCTCGATCAAGTGACCACTGTGATTGGCTGATACATCGCTCACATGTTCATCATCATGACTAGAGACTGAGAGCTGTCTATGACGGTCAGGTCAATGTGCGGGAAGTGTGCAATCAGTGGGTTCTCAGCACAGAAACCTTGGCCATCCTTTTTGCCACCGCACATATGTATTACGTGGATGGCAAAAGGTTGAACAAAGTATATGTAAACTTAAAACCAAAAACATAGTACATGTGGTGATTGCATTTATTTTCTTTTTTTTTTTTCCTTTTTCCTTTTATTTTAATCAGATAATCCTGAAAATACACTTTCTGTCCCTGGGTAGCCACATTTATCCCTCCATCTACCGGTATTTATGAAGGCGGTCACGGTTGTCCCACAAGCTGGACTTCATACATATTCATACGTATTTTAGCATTCCCAAGCATTCACACAAAAGATCTTTGGACATATGTTGCTATGCACAGTCCTGGCAATGGACTTCTACATTTTGACTTAGGCAGAAATGTATGTACTTTAGCCTTCCCCTTTTTTTAAACCCCTGCCTGCCTTGATGCGGGATGTAGCTATTTCAGATACTCACCTGCCCAGTGGATCCAGCTTTGTCCCAGAAAATCCACTCACAATTCTGCCTAGTTTGGTTACAGACCATCATCTTTTGTGACGTCATCTGGAGGCCTTTCCAAGTTCAGCTGCCAGGTATGGTGATGATGCCCTGCTAGGCCCACCCCCTCCTCCTTTATCAATGCATCACTATGACTATTCGCCTAAGTGAATGACATGCACTGCCCTCCCTTTTCCTCCTGGGATATACACGTCACATATCCCAGGAGGCAAAGGGAGGGCAGTGCATGTCATTTACCTAGGCAAATGATATGCAAGGTGGGCAGGAATGAACTTCTTTCAGTAGGAAAAAGGGAAATAAATAAAACACTCCCTGTGTAATGGAGGGGAGGAGGGTGGAGAGGGTGAAGAGTGGCTTTAAATTAAAACATTTTTAAAAATATTATCATGGCAAAATACATTTTACAGGGATTTTTAGAAACTTTATTTCAGATTAGTAACCTATAGATATTACACCAAATGTTTCCTATGTGAAGTGGGGCAGGACCTTTTTTTATGTGACCACAGAACCTACTTTAATTCCAGCAACATCATTTCAAAATAATCTGTAGGAAACAAAGAATTTCATGGGTTCTACACACACAATATGACTGGTATAGCAGTACAATATTTATTACTCTAATTGGTTAACAGCTGATTTCCTTACTGCACAATAATTGCTAATTGGCTGTTTGCTCAGTTTTCTGCTGCACAATAAATGATAATTGGTTGGCTTATAGATCAGAAATCCCAATTTTCGAAAATAACTCCCTTTTTCTTTCAAGCTTTACCAAGGATGTTGAGAAGGCAATGCTTGTAGTATCCTTTTATTTCTGTATTACATCTGAGCAAACTAGTTTAGTAAATTGTTTTTTGACACTGGGACCCCAGAGCTTAGAGCTTTTAGTGAGGATTCCCAGCACCAAAACAAATGTGTGAATACTGTAGTTTCAATGTGTTTTACTAACTAATACGTTATGTTTTAAACCTAAAGTGGATGTAAACCCAAATTTATTATTTATTTATTTTTATGTCACAATGTAGAGTATAAGATTTCCTATCATCTGTGCCCAGTCTTGTCACACAGTGTTAATCCAGCTCTGAGCAATCCTCTTTAATTGTTTAGTGAGAATGAACAGACTTCCAGATAAAACCCTGTCTAAATACAAAGTCCTTTAATCTCTCCTTGCTTTGAGTGACAGGTTATTTACATATCTAGCTTGGACATGTTTATCATATGTTATGTTATGTTTATCAGAATATGAGGTGATCCACAGGTCAATGTATATTACCAGGATGTGTTATGTGGGGGAGGGGTGGATTTCTCACTTTTTATACTGTGGATCACCTCATATTATGACAAACATAACATATGATAAACATGTCCAAGCTAGATATGTAAATAACCTGTCACTCAAAGCAAGGAGAGAGGAAAGGACTTTGTATTTAGACATGGTTTTATCTGTAAGTCTGTTAATTATCACTGAACAATAAAAGCGGATTGCTCAGAGATGGATTAACTCTGTGTGGCAAGACTGGGCACAGATGATAGGAAATCTTATACTCTACATTGTGACATCAACAACAAATAAAAAACATTGGGTCTACATCCACTTTAAGCAAGCTCTAACAGATAATCTCACCCTACCTAAATACTTAAAGTTGAATACCAGCCTTAGCTTCAGTCTTGTACAGTTGTACAGGCTTCTCTCCTGCCCTAAAATTGCTTATCCCAATATGACTGCACACTGTGATGTTTTCATTCTGTGCATTAAAGTCACAACATGTAAAATAGTACATCATATATGGGCATTACTGGCCCTGCGTGCAAATACAAATGCCCACTGCTCCAAACAGACATTCATCCAAAGGCAATTTGAAATTTTCATTACTCCTCTCACTGCTTCATCAGGGCTGATGACTGTGAGGGGCACTGAAACAGGGTGCTGTGATGCTTTCAAGAAGCTATGCACAGCAACCTGCTGGACCCTCCCACCAGCCATAATCTGCTTGCATTTGCGCAGAGAAACATAGAGACTCAGGGATGTCATCACCTGGTCTAAAATAAGGTATGCAATGAAAACAGAAAGGTTTGTCATTAGCATGCTGTTTAGGGGGCTTGGAGAAACCAGGAAAGGCAAAATAAGAACGAGATTTAATTTCTGCTTTAACACCAAGCCCAAATGTTAAAAGTAATTGCTAAACTCCTAACATCTAAAAAGGAATCCTAACACTAACCTAATTCATAAACAAAGCCCTAATAAACAATCAGCCAAACGTTTCCTCTTATTTGCCATACTCATAGAAGCAGTGCTACAGTTAATATGAATGAAAAGTGATGGATGGATGGATGGATGGATGAATGAAAGGTTCACTTCTGCTACTGTATTCATAAATCGTTTCTCATTCATAGAAGCTAAATTCCAGTGTCTAAGAATGGAGGAGGGGAAAGGGCTAGTACAGTTAGTACTCTTGATGAGTGCAATGGACAGGTCCTTCTGCTCTAACCCCCACTGCACCAGAAGGTTATGGTGGATTAAAGGAACAAGATTTAAACAACACCAGGAACCATAAACACAAGGCACACATCAGAATTATAGTAAATAATTTCTTTTGTGTTGATTTTTTAATTTTTTTTTACTAAACTTAGTCCAGCCACAGGCGGTTTGAATCTTGTATGATGTGTTGATTGATCAACTTGGGTACAGCCATACTGATGGGATTTACTTGCCATTATTGCTAGCGGCTGCTATAGCTATCACAGTCTTCTCCTGGCGGGGATGGCTTCCCTTGTCGGGAGAACTCAATGTCTCAGCAGAAGAGATTCCCTTGTCAGCACTGTCTGTGTTAATGGGGGGAGGGGGTCATGCAAATTTTTTTCCTGCAACCCATGGTTGCAGGAAAGATATGCACACTGTCTATGGCCTACCTTAGGCTGTAACTACCATTCTACATACTTATCTCATCCTGTACCAGGGCCTATCACAGCAGTATATTGCTTCAAAAAAGCATCTGAACTACAACACAGACACGCAGTGCGAATGCACACAACACTTTTTTTTTTCATGTGTTCAGGCGCATTGCACCCTATTCATTTTGACATTAATAAGCCATGAAGAAAAATAAGGTTCCACATTGAAACCACACAACAGCCAGATGCCAGTGACAGAGCACACAGATCTAAAACGGTTGTTTGGTAAGGCCATGTAATAGTGAGTTGTGTGTTGTATTTCATATTTTGTATAGACTGTTTACAGTAAATACACACAGAAAAATGTTTTATTCATCAATCTAACCTTCATTATATATTAACATGTATTTTCTCAAAAGAAAAACATTATCTATGCTAATTTGATTCCAGAGGGCAGAATAAATTCTCAGAAAGAGACACAAGGTAAAGTATAAATTAGCATCATTTATGTGGACTTGCTTGACTTGTGAAAATTCACACTCAGCTGTAAGCTTAGCAAATGTATCTGACAATATGATAACACTTCCATCAGTTTATTATTCAAAGTAAAAATTCAAAGGAGCAAAGACACAAGAAATGCAGTGGTGTTACCAGCATTAAGTCTTCTGGCTCCAGCAAAACAAATCCTAAAGCTGCCTTAAAGAAGACAAGAAATAAAATAAAAAAAACAGGAACAATAGCATAGCTGTTATCCCTGGTGATCAGTAACTTTTCTTGCTTTGTTTTTCCAATAAATAAAAGAAGAAACATGATTGGTCACAATGGTCAACACTACTGCTCCTATTCGCATTTTTTTCTACATTTTTTTATTTTTTTTATAAATCATTTTATTTTTACCATTTTTTATTAGGATTAGATATACCACTATTTTAAATAAGGGTTTAAATAGATTTTGGAAATAAGCGTTATGATCTGGAACCATGAAGCCATATACAAAATGATGTTAAAAAAAACGCCTGAACACTGGGAAGGTGCAAAACCACTATTTTAATTCATTCACACAGTTATCAAAAGTTGGCTCAAGAATAGACACTCCTGAAATGTTTTATCTCAATTAATTTAAGACAAGAGAAGTACGGGGGCTAGTAGTTGCCATTTCTGCCTTGCAGCACTGTGGCCAGTAGTTTGAATCTCAGCCTGCACACTACCTTCATTAAGTTTGCATGTTCTTCCTGTGCTTGCGTAAGTTTCCCTCCATACATGCTGGTAGATTAATTGGCAAGGACTGATGTTAATGTATGCCATGCAATGTAAATTATTGGCACTATATAAATACCGTACCTATAATAAAAAATAATAAAAGTCCATATAGCCTTTGTTGTTTCTGTGATCTCTGCAGCAATGGTGCAGAACAAATGTATTCTCTTTAAGTTTAACTAAATGTAACTCTTTGAAGCTTAAAGGGGGTTGTAAAGTCAGAAGATTTTTTTATTTAAATGCATTCTATGCATTAATATAAAAAGCCTTCTGTGTGCAGCAGCACCCCTCAGCCTCCCTAATACTTACCTGAGCCCCATCTCTTTCCAGCGATGTCCACGAGTGTCTCGGACAGCCAATACTCTTCCTCCTGATTGACTGAGACACAACAGCGATGCCATTGGCTCCCACTGATGTCAAACAAAGTCAATCAGTCAATCAGGAGAGAGAGGAAAGGGGCCAGGCCACAGCTCTATCTCTAAATGGAAACAGGGAGCTGTGACTCAGCTCAGGTGCCCCCCATAGCAAGGCACATAGGGGGCACTCAACAGGAGGGAGGGGTCAGAGAACAAAAGAGGGACCCGAGAAGAGATGGATCTGGGTGGGTCTGTGCAAATCCACTAGACAGAGCAAGAAAAAAAACACGAGACTTTAGTATGACTTATAACTCTAGATTTACTTTCACTTTAAAAAGTTGGGTCCAAACAAAGCTGTCTCAAATTAAGTATTTCATTTAGTAATTAATGCGCCTGTTGTGTAAACTGTCATCTACATACAGTACACAGTGCTGTGTTCCAGCACCGGTATGGGAACTTCTCGTCTGCTGCTGGAACCAAATAGAGTAGGACTGAGTGCTGGATCATCAATCTGCAAGAAGCCTTGTATTTTTATCAGTGAATCCAAGACTTCCACTGATTGGTTTAGGCAGGAAGGTGGGCAGATGGTGCCATGATCTATTATACAATTTATGCAGTGCTGACAGCAGACATAGAAAATAGTAAAGAAAATAATTAATTTGGGCCATCTTGGCCCAAACAAACTATTTAAAGTAAAAGCAAACCAGGAGCTAGACTTTAAGGCCCGGATTCACGAAGACTTACGCCGACGTATCTTTATATACGCCGCGTAAGTCCACGGATGCGCCGTCGTATCTATGTGCCGTATTCACAGTACAAGATACGCCTGAATTTTGGCTTCCTACGACCAACATAAGTCTCCTACGCCATCGTATCTTGGGTGCATATTTACGCTGGACGCTAGGGGCGCTTCCATTGATTTACGCATCGAATATGTAAATGACCTAGATACGCCGATTCACAAACGTACTTGCGCCCATCGCAGTAAGCTACGCCGTTTACGTAAGGCGTACGTCCGGCGTAAAGATAAAACACTGCTATAGGTGGCGCAACCCATGCAAAGGTATGGACGACGGAACAGCCGTCGGATTTTACGTCGTTTAAGTCATACTTGAATTGAATTGGGCTGGGAGTAGGTTACGTTCACGTCGAAAGCATTGAGCCGACGTATCTTAGGGAGTATATGCAACGTGAGTCTTAGCATGTGCGCGCATGCGCTGTTCGATTGGGAATTCATTTACATGGGGTCACGGCTAATTTTAATTCAACACGTCCACTACCTTGCTAATTTGAATTACTCAGGCTTACGCCGGCCCATTTATGCTACGCCGACGTAACTTACAGAGCAAGTGCTTTGTGAATACTGGCCTTGCCTCTCTATGTTACGTCGGCGTAGAACAAATGAGATGCGCTACGCTGGCCAAAAGATGCGCCCTCTTACGTGAATCTGGGCCTAAATGTCTAGCATCCAGATTGGTGTTCTGCCAGCTTATGGCTATTAAAATGTTCTGAAAATTAGTTTTATTTGTAGAAAAATGCAAAGCAAATGGTCCTGGTCTGCAGCAACCTGGGGCAATATTGGCTTCAGGAGTTAAAGCAACATTTGGCAGTCACATTTTAATTTCTTGTTTGTTTGTGTAACAGCACTGCTCAGGATTCTCTTTGGGTGCAGGATAACTCAGGGCCTCGCCCCATCACCCTCATTCTTCAGTGGCAACACAAATGAAGCTGCACAGTAATGCTACTCAGTGCTAGTCAGTGATCAATAAACTTTATTGCTCAAACTGATATATACTGCATACCACACCTGGCACCCTGATTCTGACAAATGTTGTTGTATTGCAGAGCTTAGGTTCTCCTCCAACCCCTGGTCATATCAATAGTGATTTTGAAATTATAAAGCTCAAGATATTTGGCATTTTTTGCTCCTGAGATTTACTATGGACTATGCAATTTTCAGTCTGTGCATAGAGCATAGAGACTACAATTAGGCCTTGTACACACAACCGAGAAACTTGACAGGCGAAACACATCGTTTTGCTCGTCGAGTTCCTTGTGAAGCCGTCGAGAAACTCCACAAGCCAACATGCTTTCTTTTTGGCTCGTCGAGTTTCTCGACAGTTTCCTCGACGAAAATGTACACACGACCGGTTTCCTCTGCAAAAAAATATCTCCCAGCAAGTTTCTTGCTGGTTTTTGCTGAGAAACTCGGTTGTGTGTATGAGGCCTTATTGTGCACTACTCATTCCAAACAAACGGAAGTGACAGAAAAAAGGAGAGGTCCAAGAATGTTACAGGAATTCAGAAACACACAGTAAAAATTTTTTTCAGGAAAAATAGGTTAAAGGGCCACTAAATAGAGGATATGTTTAAATAATTTTTGGACAATTAGGATATTGTTTACTGTTACTTTAACTGCAGGAAATTCTGCAGGAAGGTTAAGGACTTTGCTATGCTGTCTGATATATGTGCATGGATCACAGGACTGTATGAAGGGAACTGCAAATATTTTTTTAAAGCATAACAGTTCATGTATATGAATTTGAGCTGTGTATTTCGCTGTGCACCTGGAATTCAGCTATAAAGTGTAGCTGTAAAATTAATCAAATACACTTTTAATCTCTCAAGTGGTTCTTCTACAGTGAGCAGCAGTAGTATAACAGAATTCCTTGAAAACACTTCAAACTCCTCCAATCAAAAAAAAAAAACATGTTACGCCTGGGCCTCCTCTGCTACCTCAAAGACCACTTCTACTATCATTTAGGTAGCTGGCCAATATCGATACCCTGTATTCTGGGTGAAAAAATTGCATGAGTAGTTACTTAAAGTGTAATTACACTTTTATTGAGAAAAAAAAAACTCGTGGGTGTTCTGTGTACACTGCAAAGATTTGAATAAACTTTGTTGCAGATTCTTATCTTTTTCTGTTCTGAAATAATAACTGTTTGTTTCACCATGCCCTTTCCAGACAGATTCCTGAATGACAGGAACTGGTTCCTTATGATGAGGAAAGCTGCAGGTATCAACATTCCTTTAAAAGTAGCTATCTCTTGGGGAGTATCTCCTGAAAAAAGTCCTATTGCAGGGGATGCCTAAAATCTGACTTATATTTTAGTGCAGATGAGAAAATCAGTAGACCAATCACATAAGCAGTAAAATTACATTTCTAAAGGGGTGTATACAATTTTTCCAGGCTGTCATATTACATTGTATTTTTAGAAAATGACATCAGCTGCAATTTGAAATGCAAAGGTCATTTTTAACACCATAAAATTACAAAATGGCAAGTGCACTATATTATTTTTTAAATGAAAGTGGAGTTCTCCTTTAAAAATTAGCATAATACAAATTAAGTGGACTTTGCGTTTCACTGACTCCAATTGTTTGAACAAAAGAAAAGAGTTCCTGGAGGAGTATATTTAATTGAACACAGTATACAAATTGAGAGGAGTCAGGTCAGCAGTAACATATATTTTCTAGAAGAACTCATGATGTGTTTGATCTCATTAAATTGCAGACTGGCCTCTGTTTCAGTTTTAAATCTTTCCAATCTGCAAGTAATAGAGCGAATCCCTGATCACACCATCTGAAGACGTTTTAGACAGTTGAATAATTTGAAAGGACACTTTCTGAATTACAGGACAGCATTTTCACTAGAGAGGAAAAATTGTAAAAGGTCAAAGAGCATTCTGCAGTCATTCTACAAGGTGGAATTAGAAAAAAACTGTCATCTGTGTTCAGAGAAGAGAAAGGTCTACTTCTTAACATACAAAATGACCAAGTAAGTATCTGCTAAAATTCAAACAAAGCATGTAAGGATTTAATTATAATGTGCAGTTCATCTAATACACAGCAGGACACAAATATCTCTGCCTAGTTAAAAATGACACACATCTTTTTTTTTTTTTTGTTAATTAAAATACTGTTAATTATTTTATGCAACATATTTCATACATGTCAACGGTCTTTTTGGGGGTAAACACAGGGGGTTATTTACTAAAACTGGAGAGTGAAAAATCTGGTGCAGCTTTGCTTGGTAGCCAATCAGCTTCTAACTTCAGCTTGTCCAATTAAGCTTTGACAAAAAAGACCTGGAAGCTGATTGGTTTCTATGCAGAGCTGCACCAGAGTTTGCACTCTCCAGTTTTAGTAAATCAACTCCATATAGTTTTGGTAACTAAAGGCCATATTTCAGGTCTGAGTTGACTGACCATTGAAATAAGAAAAAGTAAATTGTAGTAGGAATGGCTCCCATATTATAAGGAAATATGTAGAAAAAAAAAAAAAACTAAGAACTCAAGTTTGACTGTTTATGAAACTCATTCAAAATGTATTTAAACAGAAAAACAAATATTAAAAAAGCAAAAAAAAAAAAACCTGAATATTAACTATATATTTCAGCTTACTAGTCCCTAAATGTGGTGGTTGCATTAGTTCTCTTTTTTGGCCCAGTAACACACTTCCTGTCCTAGAGTAGCACACTAAGGCAGGGAGTGTTTTAGAATGACAGAACACCTCTCTCACTACTCTTCTCCATAACATAGAGAGACATAGAGAGAGGTGTTTTGAAGTACAGAGAAAGAGCTAAGATTAAGTGCATCAGAGGTAGTGTATACAGGAAGTTATAAGCTTACAAGATTTTTGCAGGATTAACAGGTCACTTTTTTGCACTTATCAAACAGATGTAACAAGACACTTTAAGCAATTTCAATAGGAATGCAAAGGATTTTTACTATAATGTATACACAAAAACCATCTCCCCACCCTTTGTGGGCCCACCACTACAATGGTCATCCTCATTGACCAATAGCAAGATGTTTGAGTAGCCTAGTTTTCTGAGCTAAGCTATGTTTACATACAGTAATTGAGCACACTGCCTTTTGTAATTGTTAGAGCATCCAACAAGGAATATAAACCTACTTATCTAAGATACACTAATGTCTTGGCATTCATAAATTCTTCTTCTTTTACACAACCCCAGAAACCAGAACCACTGGTAAAGAAAAGCTGCAGATGCACTAATTAGATCATGCATCAAGGAAAGTGCAAATATAAGTGTATCTTTCTGTGTCCCTTAACATACATTGACAGTATCTTCGCTATTATAATTTGAATAGATATGCCCTATTTTCATAGTTAGTCCTAATGGGTTTTTACAGTTCATTTGTTAAATGTAGATCTGTACCTTCAATGTCCTCATGTGTTAGATAATAGACATTCACAGCAGCTCCTGCTTTCCCTTGGCTCATCACCCCTTGTGCACATGCAAATGCCCTTACCAGATACTGTTCTACAAATAGCTGCATGAAACTTATACTATTTACAGTGGCTTCCTGCTTTGTACATAATGGCTGCATGTGGTAAAATTAAGATTCTTCTATAATGAGTAAAACAATATATATATAAATTCAATGTCAAAAGCAGGTTCACAGTAAAAAATAAAAAATAAAAATAAAAAAATAAGCTGATTTATTTTCAAGTATCTTTACTAATCACAAAATGAGGAATGCAGTATTATTTCTTTAACCAAGTTAAAGATTGCAATTTGCAGACTGAGGCCCCATACACACCATAGAATCTATCCGCAGATAAATCCCATCAAATGGGTTTCTGCGGATAGATTCTATGGTGTGTACACTCCGTCGGATATTTATCCGCGGATAAATCTCCCCTGGGATGGATTTCCAGCAGATGGATATTTGCTGACATGCTCAACAAATCCATCTGCTGGAATCCATCCCAACGGATGGATCCGCTCGTCTGTTCAGACTCACCGGATCCATCCGTCCAAAGGGATTCCCCGCACGCGTCGTAATGATTTGACGCATGCGTGGAATTCCTTATATGACAGCGTCGCCCCCCGTCGCCGCGTCATAATCGCGGCGACGGCGCGACGCGTCATCGCCAGAGGATTTCCGCGCGGATTTCAATGCGATGGTGTGTACAGAAGAAATCTTCTGAAATCCTCGAGAGGATTTATCCGCGGATACGGTCCGCTGGACCGTATCCGCGGATAAATCCTCTCGTGTGTATGGGGCCTAAGTCATCTATAAATGAAAAATACTCTCACAGAGTACCAAGTATTTCTTAAAACTAGTATTATACATTTAAATTGCATTTAATTATACTCTTGTAGATTTTTTTTATTGGCTAAACCAGAGATTTTAAAAGAGAGCAAATCTGACCGGATATGGTTATGACTTTAAAAATCATAATAAATATGAAATTCTACTTAATATAACTGGCTCCTGGGTAGGATTGCAGACAGTTTTACTAAAGATGTTTTAAAGCTCAAATCAAGCCTATTTTTTTGTTTTGGGGGGTGGAAGGGTTGTTATTGCAAAAATGACAGGGACAAACTGTCACTTACTGTCTCTCTGGCTCTCTGCATTTCCTGAATGAAAATACCAAAAAAAGATTAAGAAATGGGAGCCCCATACTAGTTTGTACAGTCCAAGAAAAGATTGTATTCTGAAACTGCTCCAGCATGTTTCAGTGGCTCAACATTCCCCTTCATCAGCAGCATATCACGTTTGTTGGATAGCAGCATCCAGTACTGCACACGTCATACAGTATAATGCTACAACAAAATTCAGCTCTTCAATTCTACAAAAAGACTGAATGGAGATTCAGACAGAAATAAAAATAGAGGGCCAGATTCACAGAAGAGATACGACGGCGTATCTCTGATACGCTGTCGTATCTCTCAGAGTATCTATGCGACTGATTCATAGAATCAGTTCCGCATAGATAGCCCTAAGATCCTACAGGTGTAATTGACTTACACCGTCGGATCTTAGGATGCAGTACCTCGGCTGCCGCTGGGTGGAGTTTGCGTTGTCTTCCTGCGTCGGGTATGCTAATGAGCATTTACGGCGATTCACGATGGTTTTCGCGTTCGTTACGTCGTCGCTAGTAATTTTTTCCCGTCGCAAATTTACACCTGCTTTAACATGGCTTAACTTTAGTCGAGCCATGTTAAAGTATGGCCGTCGTTCCCAGGTCGAATTTCAATTTTTTTTTGTTAAGACGTCCGGGAATACGAATGGATGCTACGCATGTTGCCATTCTAAAAAATGACGTCACATAGGGCAAAGCACGGCGGGAATTTCCAAACTGAGCATGCGCAGTACGTCTGGCGCGGGAGCGCGCCTAATTTAAATGGTACACGCCCCATTTGAATTGGGCGGGCTTGCGCAGGACGTGTTTACGATACAGCGCCGCAAGTTTACAGGTAAGTGCTTTGTGGATCAGGCACTTACACTGAAAACTTGCGGTGGTGTAACGTAAACGTGTTACGTTGCGCCGCCGCAAAGGTACGAGAATCTGGCCCAGAGTTTCTATCCCTCTTCCATACCATTTAAGAGGGATACCATTTAAAAGCTAAAAGGAAAGTATTGGCTGGAGTTGACTTTATAACATTAGTACCATAGTATCAGTTTCTACTTATATTTCAACTTAGGAGCCAATCATTTTAAAACATGCAATAAAAAGTTGTTTAGATGAAGAAAGAAGCTGAATCTCATTAACTGATCTGGGCAACACCAAACCACAAATTAAAGATATTTTTAAACAAGGGGCCCATGTGAGTAAATCATCATAGGGAACACTACAATGTATGTTCAGCTCGCTTCTTAGTATAGCTCTTTCAGTGTGTGGATGTAGTGAGGACACTGTGAGCAGCTGTACACTACACCATCTTTGTGTAAATCCTTTTTTCACTTTGTAATTTTTTTTATGATGTAATTAACAAATAATACACTAGGCAATAGGATTCTGTTGCTTTATTTGTAGAGGACAAAAAGCATACATATATGAATGCACCTTCTGTACAGGTGCATCTCTCACTCTATTCATTCTTTGGTTGGTGTGTACTCATAGCAACCCCATCCAGAGCAGTGTACTAATCCAGCCAAAGAAATAGATGAGAGTGTGTTTAAATGCCTTCTATACATTACTATTGCCCCATCATTCCTTAATGACTAATAAAAGGGGTGGGCTCATAGTGAACTTTTTAATTTGCTCTGACTTAATTATTACCACTACTATACATTACCATATGTCAAAAAAAATCCAACTGTCCATATTGAAACAAGGATGATCAGTGATAGTAAAAAAGGATCAGGGGCAGATGTTGGTCTACTAAAAATACTAGACTACCAAATCAAGTTTAGAGAACCAAAAAAATGCACATTACCTGAATCTTATTACAGAGCACAGATGAAAAATTAGTTCTTTAAGAAATATGTATATAAACTGGACTGCTGTATTTGGAATGTCAATTTTGTATTTCAAATGTATATAATACAGCATGAAAAAAAAATGTGAAGATGATTTTCTATAAAAAAAAATAGCATTATCAACAATTTAAAGCCATGTAAATTCCATGTAAAGAAAAACTATTATTAAAGGGGCCATAATATTACTGTACTGCCTCTGAGGGCTTATTATGCACCTGTCACAAAACAAGTCGAACAAATAAAAAATTATCAAATTAAAGTGAGAGGAGTGAGAGGAGTGTTGTGGCACCATTATGCCGGGTACAGACGAGAGGATTGATCCGCGGATACGGTCTGCCGGACCGTATCCGCGGATAAATCCTCTCGAGGATTTCCCCGGATTTGGATACGATGGAGTGTACTCACGATCGGATCGAAATCCGCGTCAAAATCCCTTCGCGATGACGTGTCGCGCCGTCGCCGCGATGATGACGCGGCGACGTGCGCGACGCTGTCATATAAGGATACCCACGCATGCGTCGAATCATTACGATGCATGCTAGGGAGGGAATCGGACGGATCGATCCGGTGAGTCTGTACAGACCACCGGATCGATCCGCTGAAGCCGATTCCAGCGGATAGATTTCTTAGCATGCTAAGAAATTTTTATCTGCTGGAAATCGGTCGGGCCGAAAAAAATCCGTGGAAAAAGATCCGCTGGGATGTACACACCAGCGGATCTATCCGCTGGAACTGATCCGCAGATCAATTCCAGCGGATAGATCCTCTCGTGTGTACGGGGCCTTATGCTACCCAGAAGTAATGTAGTACCCAATGCAGCTGTATTGAAGACAGTGGAGTACATTAAAAACTGATCATTAAAACTGCTGATTGTGAGTTTTTAATTGCTGCTTTTTTGGCTTTATGATATGCATACGTCTTCTTCCACTTTTCATAAATAGTGAGATAGGAATTTCGTGAAGATGACTAGATGTTAAAATGGTTGTAAAGGCTGGAGGTTTTTTACCTTCATGTATTCTTCGCATGAAGGTTAAAAAAAAACTTCAGTGTGCAGCCCTCCCCCCTAATACTTATCCAAACCAGATCTTGATCCAGTGATATGCACAAGACCCAAGGCTCCCCGGGTATCTCCCTCTTGATTGGCTGAGATGTGGCAGCAGTAGCCATTGGCTCCCACTGCTGTCAATCACAGGCAGTGATGCAGCAGCGGGGGGAATGAGCTGTGCTCTTTGTGTCTTATGGACAAGCATGCATAAGTGCACCCACAGCAAGCGTCTTGCTATGGGGGCACTTGGCAGGAACAAGGGGCCCAGAGAGCCAGGGGGGGCAGGAAGAGGAGGATCAGGGCTGCCCTGTGCAAAACCGCTGCACAGAGCATGTAAGTATAACATGTTTTGTTTTTTTTAATAAAATAATTTCCTTTACAATCACTTTAAGGGGTTCTTGGATAGAAGCACCATAGAACATGTGTTAAATGCGCATTTGACCAAAATTAGTAATAAGTGGTGTAAATAGTATTTGGTAAGTGGCCATTCCCAAAAGGGAACATCATTGGAGATCCACATTTAGGATTCATTAATGTTTGTATACACAAAAGATTGCACCTTTCATAGAGCTATATATTTTTTTTCATATTTTTTTTATATTATTAGGTGTTGTTTGGACTCTTTAAAGCACAAATGTGGACATTTTGTGCAGAAACATCTACAGGCTGCAAGCTAATGGGTTTTGATGCATTTAATTGTTGTTTGGATACTTTGTTAGGCTCCATGCACACTAGAGGTTTTTTTTAAGCTCCTAGAAGCTATCAAGAGCATTTTTCTCTGCTCCTATACACTAATAGTGTTATTCTATGTGTTCATGCACGCTATTTTATGCTAGAAGCATTTTTCAAGCTTCAGCAATTAAGAGCAAAAAAAAAAATTGGAGCGTTTTGGGAGGCTTTTCCCCAGCAAAAAAACACTACTATAACACTCCTTAATGCCGTGTACACACGATCTGAATTTTCGACGACAAATGTTCGATGTGAGTTTTTGGTTTGATATTCCGACCGTGTGTATGCTCCATCGGACATTTGCTCTCTGAATTTCCGACAACAAATGTTTGAGAGCTGGTTCTCAATTTTTCCGTCAACAAAAGTTCTTGTCGGAAATTCCGATTGTCTGTATGCAATTCCGACGTAAAAATCCTACGCATGCTCGGAATCAATTTGACGCATGCTCAGACCCATTGAACTTCATTTTTCTCGGCTCGTCGTAGTTTTGTACGTGACCCCGTTCTTGACGTTTTAAACAGCGGTTACTATCTGTCAAGTTAAATTGTTCAGGAGATGTTGTAAAAACATCCCGTATACATGAAGCCAAAAAAATGCTACTACAAGCTGGTACAAAATTTTATTATCAGCTTTTTTCATCTAGCGGTTTCTGAGCTTATAGAAAACTCTAGTGTGCATGGAGCCTTATACAATATATTTGATATGTTGGCTTGCAGGATTATTATTGTTTATATTGTGATCAGTATGTAAGTGTGATGAATGTGGCACATATTATAACTCCGCGCCAAGTGAATAAATATATAGTAGTAAATAAAATAAGCTGCTCCGCTACATACGTCATTTCAGGCCCTGCTGTTTGTTGGTTCCTGTGAGGTGGAACGCACGCCATGGACAGAGTGCGGTGGGAGGCGGTGGGAGCATGGCAGATCCCCAGACTACCGATTAGAGCCAGCAGCCCAAGTGCCTGGATAGGCACTTTTAAATGTGAGTAGCCATTTGACTAAGTTTTATCTTTGCTCATTTTTTAATAAACAAAATACGCTATGGATGTTTCCATTGTGGTTTCATATCCGGCCGAGACCTTTAAGGAGGAAGTTGCCTAATATCTCCATTTCAGCCTATGTGAGCAGGCATTATCCTGCATAAGCTCTCATTGCCTCTCTTTTTGAGTAAAGGAATCAATGTGCTCTGGTAAGCAGATTACTTATCCAGTCATTTGGGTGTTTATTCAAGTTTGGTTAAGGATCACTTCTCTATCAGTATATCACAGCAAGCACGGAATGGACATTTGGTGTTTTATGGACTTTGATTTATTATCATAATATTATTTTGTGCTTAAGATTGGGACTGAATAATATTTGCACTAATTGATATTTCACAATATTTTTTAATCATATGTTGTTTGATAATGTTTTGTGCACATTTGTTTATTTGATAAGGATTAGTGACTTCAGGAGTGCAGTCCTATGATTTTTACTGTTATTTTTATTAATTATTAGCGCTCCCTATCTTTTACCCACATGTTATACAAAGTTGCTTAAACACTAATAAGGAGACTGGTATTGGGGGCAGAATTGTATTTGATGTATTTATTTATTGCACTAGGAGAATGTACAAGAGCATTATATATGTGTGTCTACTAAGACACACATATATGATTTTCCACAACTTTCTTTTGATTATGAAAATTCCATGATGGTTATCTACAGTGCAAAAATGTCCTCAGTTCATACCCTGTACCTTAAATGATGCAAATGCTTAAACAATCACAGCCTGTTAACATTGTTTTATTAACCAAAGATGCCTGGTAAAGATCAGATACAAAACAAAGGGCTCTGTAGTGTCAAACATCAAATATTGCCTTTGCTATGTAGATTACAACTGAATGTTTCGCATGCTCATCTCTCTTCTGGCAGGGTATGTACTGTTATCTTACGTCTTTATCTTATTAAAATCTTCTGTCAGGGTGTGTTCATGTGCATTGTATCTGTGTGATAGATTTAGCCTTCAAACTGTACTCTACTACTGTGCAATGTGACACCTGCTACAATGTCCACGGTCACCACAGCATCTTCACTTGTCACAATACAGTGCAGACAATAAAGTGATAGCTTATTTTGGGGTTGAAGAAAACATCAGTTACATTACATTATATAGATTATAAACAGAAAAGGATTGTTCTTCATAAAATGGTTTGCTGTACAAATTACATGGTTTGGGTAATTCTATAATTATTTTATAACCACGATATTCAGAAAATGCTGTTTGTTCCATACTAGAATTCTGGATTATGTTGAAATTACAACTAACTGTAGTAAGACATGAGGAAATAATTGTACAATCCAAGAATCAGTCAATCCAGTCAAGGAGCCAAGTTACATGTGATCCCATTGACAATTAAACAGCTGTACAATGTTAAATGCCAGCTGTGATTTTAAGATACCTTTTTTCTAGCTGGCAAAATCCTGTATTCAACATCTATTCTCCTGTAAATGATCAGATTTTTAATACATTCACTAATATATAAAATGTTGCCATTTATAAACGTATTAACCCTTCTTAACTAGTATAAATGTCTATATATAGTATACACGTATGTATGTATTTTTCCGCCCTCTTGTAACCTAGCGCCGATGGAACCAGTGGAAACAACAAAAGACAGAACACCTTTAAAAATAAATGTATTTTTCCTTTACTAGGAGTTTTGGTACCTCTATTGTCAAACCTCCAACGTTATATCTCATCCTGAAGCATGTTTACCATCAATGCCTGTGATACTTTTTTGGGATTACTTTACTAAAAAGTAGAATGTTCCTATTACCCAGTGAAGACATAGAAATTGTTATTGATAGATCACGTGAAGACCATTTTAGATTCCTCTGCACATGATTGGGTATAGGAAGTGAACAAAGTTTTGTTGTAAGTGAACTCTCTATTCTATAAATCTATCGCTCACTTACACACAAACCTGTGCTGACCTTGTTCACATAATACTGAAATATGTTTATAGGTCAGGTTGCTGTGAACTCAGAAATGGTTCTTGAACCTTGGAACCCATTGGTCTATACTGCTACAGGTTCAGATTAAAGTAGACCTGTCCTGAGAGAAATAAAGAATCTGTCATTACTGATCTCTCTCATTCTGAAAATGCTAATTACTTGCCTGTCAGGCTGATCCAATGGATTCAATACTTTCTGAGTCACTGAACCGAAATAATAATGCAGATCAGGTATTCTGACGTAATTTGCTGCAGGCTCATTCCAAGTCATTTGGAAAAGTAATTGATTTACCAAAGAAGTAGGAACTATACATTTTGTAATGCAAATAGTCCCTGAGCTTAGTGAATAATAAGATAAAGCTATGATTATTTTTTTTATTATCTAATCATGTGCTAGCAAAAATGATGTTGTTTTTTTTTTGCAGATGATTAGATACTCAAAGTGAACAATGCTTCATCGTATTTACAAACCTGAGAGGGCATTTACTTTGCTAAGCAAACAGTCCTTATTACTTTAGAAAATCAACCCTGTTGACTCAAAACATATTAAAGCCAGAGATAGCCAGGTAGATAGTATTTTCAGTCAGCAATGGCAGCCTATATATTTTTTTTCAGTACAGGTTTCCATTAAACACAAAGTACTGCTTTACATGTGATCAACAGTAGTGGTGTGCAGCAATAGGAATATGTTAGTGTCACAGACATAGGTTTATGATTGGTTTTCAGAATTTATATGTGACACAGCAGCTAAACATTGTCAGATGTGGTGGTCTGTACAAGATCTACATCAATTATTTTGCAAATTATTTCAAAAACCTTTTAACAGCAGTAAAACTCCAATTTTCTCTGCAGTTTATTTCACAACGGATCATAAAAATATGCAATAATAAAAATAAATACCCAAGCATGCTAAATGCCAGATCACTAATGGAGCCTTATTTATTACGAAAAAATAATAGCCTTTATTACCCTATATTTGCCAAGCAGAATTATATAGTTGCAGAATAAGAGGAAGAATCAGATTGGTTGTTAGAACCTGCATAGACAATTCATCTCTGAGACAATGATAAAAGACATCCAATATTCTAAAACCATAACATAGTTTGCTGTACTGGTTTTGTAAAAACTATAGAGCTTCAGTGATCACAGTCTCTAGCTTCACTCTCACTATGATAAATGAAGTATCTAATAAATGAGCCTTAGTCTAATTTACAGAGTAGAGGGAGTACCATTAAAGCATTAGAATGATTTTTTTTCAGTAGCCAATATAAGCAAAGTTTCACATTTACATGACAACAGTTCTATTAAACTGTTTTATATTCAGTTGATAAAGACCTATGGATGAAAATAGTAATTTTCACATACATTTGCATCTGCTACAATCTCAAAGCTCTAATTATTCATCCAATCGACCAGAAAAAAATATATTTTTGATTGACAGTCAGCTGCAGCACCACATTACGATAAGATAAGCAAGTGGTTGATGTAATGGTCATAAATCTTCAAATGACTAAATTATATTCCACTTAAAAATTACCAGTTCAGATTTTTGAATATCAAGACAAGAACTAACCAACATAAAACGGAAACCTGATAGGAATCTTACAGCCTTAGTTGTTGTGTACAACATGGAAACCTGGGCAATCTTCCAATCTAAAGAAATTAAAATATTCTAATTGGCCTTATTCATTGAAAAGTGTAACCTTAGTATCATAAAACAACTAATTATACTATATGTTATATAGATAACATAGGGCACATAATGACCTATATACTATTGTCTTGCTATATTATTAGTGGTCTTATGATACAATGTATCATAATAAGACAAAGGAACAGCATAGGTTTAAAATCCTCCCCAAAAAAAATCATCACAAAGCTACTTATCTGATTTTATCCTACCCATAAACCTATGGCCTGACTTATATTATTTACAAAGACAATTGTCAAGCAAGAAAAAAAACAGCTGATAATTGATAATATATTGAATTACAATAACCACATAGATAAAAATGAAAGCAAATGAAAGGTTATTAAAATATAAAAGTAAAATATATAATAGGCCAGCTTAGAATGAAAGCACCTTTTCTCATCCATAAATCATAATATAATTTGCTTTGAAAAGTCTGAATTCCATTTTTTTAATGCAACCTCAAAGCATTTTAACCTATATTGACTCAACATTTCCAGTTTTATGGAGTGCTATGTAAGTGCTTTGTGTGGCTATTACAATCTGTTCAAACAGTAGAATAAAAATTCTGTAATAAAACTCCTGTACAGCACTGGCTCCATGCAGCAGCTGTCGAGTATCTGGAGCAGATAGCTCTGCAAATCTTGTACTCCCAAGAGATTGTGGGACAATTAAATTCACATTTCTGCCAAATCAAAATGGGACAGATGAACAAGCCAAAAGAGAAATTTTGATATGGGCTTTATAAAGTCCGACCCTAATAATATGCTGGAAAAAAAGCATAGCCCCTTTTTCATTTGGTTTAAGAAAACCTAACCTTTAGTATAACATGGAGAGTCATCATCAACAAACAGATGAGTCAGTAATGAAGGAGTTAATTGGTGTATACACTAGCTGTTGTCTTCTTGTTCGCGTATATCCTTTTTATGCACTATAGTATTTACTACATAAAAAGGCTTAATTCCACTTTGTTTTATATATTTTTTTTCTTTCGCTGTTTAGCTATATTGAATTGTGTGTAATTAAAGCTCCCTTAAACCATTATTCAGAATAGCAAAAGTACAAAAAAAAAAAAAAAAACGCCTCCCAGCTAAGGGTAAATGAGAGTGAAAGAAAACTATTGTGTTCCTTTTCATTTCATCTCAAAATCCCTTCTCAGAGCTTCCCAGAACAGAACAGAACAGAACAGATGATGCTGCATTAAGAGCATTCCTGATATAATGGACATTCTGAACAACAATAAAATCTACAAGTAACCATGTATAACTTCTAATTCCTTATTTTCCAGTTTTATCTATGGCTTTCTGATCCATACTATACTGTACTATAATAAACATTCATTATCTTCCATAATACACACGAGTCTACTAACACATGATAATTGCTGTGTTGTGAAACAGTGATATACTTAAAATACATTATCACTTATGCATACAATTAACACTGATATATATATATATATATATATATATATATATATATATATATATATATATATATATATATATATATATATATATATATATATATATATATATATTGAATTCTAAGTTATGCTGCAATTGGATCTGGAATGATTTTGTATTCTCCTCACTGTAATACTCTCAGCTATCAGCTTGATCCTCATTTGTTAGAAAAAAAATGGAGGTATACTTATACACACAAAAGATACTCAGTGATAATTGTTCTAAAAGGAACTTTATCTAATACTCAATATAAGTTATGAATAGCAATTACCTGTCCGAGAAGACATTTATTCCTTAGTAAGGAGGTTGGCTTTTCTGTAATAAAACATAAATACTATTATTAGATTTTTTTTTCTATTATTATTATTCAGATTAAAGGTTTTCATGCAAACAACTGAAAACATAATATGATATTAAAATACAGTGTTTTATTTAGTATTATTATTACGCTTGTATAAACCCAGTCAAAAAGCATTCATTCTAGAATGTATACATATCACACCAGTATTAAAAGAGTTACAATTCCCTTTGTCTAGTGAGTTTGAAAAATATAACTCTGAGATATAAACACATTCAAATGATATACAAATGCTGTCATGGATCAAGTGGTCAGACACACAAGCCTATCTAAAACATAAGTTTGCGACAGTCTTTTTATTACATTCTCACAATAATTTATTAAAATCCACATAGTGGATACTGCAGAGATATCTACTTGCAAAGATCTTCCTGTTCTCTATGTATGTTTTGGTAATGCAGATGCACTAAATGCAGAAGATAATGTAGCAAACATATCCAGAACGCAAGCACCTTTTTAATGCAGCATTGTACGTTGCACTGTATATTTCCCCCAACAGCACAAAATATAATAAATTCTGAGAACAGTCCCAAAATATATGTGATCCTATCTATCTACAGAGTTAGCTTGCCTTCCTCCCGATATGTAAATATCATTAAAGGTAATGACAGCCTAAACTGATTTTCATCAGTAAAAGAGAATTACAGAGGTTCTGTGGTTTTACCTGGCAATTCTTCCCCGTCTGACAGCTTGTGCAGCGGCCAAGCGTATGATGTCTGTTGAAATACACGGATCTCTCCTTTGTACTGTAGCTTAGCTCTTAAGGAAAAAAAAAATACAGGGGGAGATTTTGTCTGTCAATCTCCTCCCACTTTTCAGTAAACGGATCTCCTTATAAGCACTGCCCATAGAGAAAGCAGAGGGAAGAGAAGGAGGAAAAAAAAAATCTGCTGCAGATACTATTAAATTTTAATGCCAAAATATATCCAAGTCACCTTCGCAAGGGCCTGATCTATAAAATCGTTTGTACTTAGCGTAGCCATTTTAGCCAAGGAGCTGGAGGCAGTGGTGCTTCGGTGGCGTGTGCCCAAAGACAGTGCGCTGTTTTCGCTCAGAATGTGTACAGGTCATTGCATGACAATCCAAAGTAATTAGTGTCTACGTGAATAAAGGGGCACCACTGAAAAGCTTCGAATAATCAACCCATCTGTACTTTGTTGAATGGGCTGTGTCGAAAACCAGCTGCTTGCTTATTCAACAAAGAATGCATGTCTATTATTCACCTTCTGCTGGAGCCTAGAGTTAAGTACCATCTGTGCTGCCATAGCAACATGGCGTTTACATCGAGGGGATAGTAGGGATGATTTTTTTTTAAAGGGAAGAGAAAGTACAAAGCAGGAACCCTGTTTCATTCTTTTTTTTTTTTTTTTCTACTGTCTTCTCCAAAGCCATCTGTCTTGACGTCACCTTAACAACTATATCAGTTACATTATGGTCTCAGTCACCATTGTTAGCCTTGCAGATAAAGTCACATTGCGTTTAACCCATCAATGCCCTGTGTAGTTAAAGCCTCTGAGTCTGGTACCTGTCTCCCCATGTAATCAGCCTGTTATGTATGGCAGAATAGCTGGGGAATCGACAAACGACTTTTATCTCTTTTTAATATGTAATTATGTACATTTTTAATTTGCTGCTATTACTGCAAATAGAAGCTCAGGTTAAAACAACATCCATTCTAATAATTACACTTAATTAATGTAACATTTTAAAATACACAAGCAGTTCACGGTTGTGGAGATTAGGCTTCATCACAAAAATACAGAGAGCTTTAAAACAGAACAATATAGAGCTGGTTTATTTAAAACAATGGGTATGTGGACCACAGCAACCAATCAGGTTCAACTCAGGTTGCTACGGGCAACGGCATCACTTTTCTTCTCATTTTCTTTTTTCCAAGTTTTAATGAATCACCTTGTGTTCCTTTATTTTTAACACATTCAGGACATACAATTGTGGTGTTATAATGTAAAAGGATCTACTTTAAATACACTTTTATGGTTATGCTTAGGTGAAAGGAGATAAGGTTTAGGTTAAGTCAGCTGTATCGTTGGTACAAGTTGTAATTAAGTCTAGGTTCACACTGACTGTGTGAATTAAATCGTTCCATTTCATCCCTGCATGTCAGTTTCGACTTCGGAGGCGATTTTTGGAGACATCTGTGCAGATTTCTGCACAAATGTCAATGGAAATCGCACACCGAAATCGCAAAAAGTATTACAGGAACTACTTTTGGGTATTGGTGCAGCGCTGCGAATACGGTGTTGCATCGATTATTCGGACGCTACCATTGCCGGCAATGGCCGCCGATTTGACATGTCAAATCGCATGCCAAATCACATTGATGTGAACCAGGGCATAAGGCATGCTCCCAACTCCTGCAGCCCACCTGGTAAAAAAAACGTACCTTCATCTTCAAACCAGCAGTTTGCATGTGTGTGTGTGTTTGTGACATAGGAAGAGTGTTGCATGATCCTATGGTTATTGCTATATGCATACTTCCTCTATAAAACAACCAATAATATGTAAAGGAGCAAAGTTTACTCACTTATGTGACTCGTTCTTCATTTTTATGAGTTTTCATTTGGCTTCTGTGCTGCCTGGGTCCCTGCTCCTGTACCAAATTTTGGAAAATTTATAACACTACTCCGTCATACTGCACATGTGTGAGATGAAGTGCATGACACCATGTGCTTAATTTTGTGCATGCATCTTACAACATTACAACAATAAAAAATAACCCTTCCTCTGGATCTCATGAGATCACAGGGTCATATTTTATTTTAATTTTTTACCATAATGCCGCGTACACACCATCACTTTATGTGATGAAAAAAAACGACGTTTTTAAAAACGTCACTTTAAATGACCGTGTGTCGGGGAAAACGTCGTTTTATGTCTTCTGAAAAACGACAAAAAAAATTGAAGCATGCTTCAATTTTATGTGTCGTTTTTCAAAATGTCGTTTTTTACTTCACAGAAATTGACCATGTGTAGCAAAAAACGTTGTTTAAAATGACGTTTTTACACCCGCGCATGCCCAGAAGCTAGTTATGAAGCGAGCTTCAATGGAAAAACGTGGTGAACGTAACCTCGCTTTGCTAGAACATTGTGAGAAAAACGATGGTGTGTAGGCAACTTCGTCTTTGAAAATTGAAGTTTCAAAAACATTGTTTTTTACTTCACAGAAAATGTCGTTTTTTTTCATCACATAAAGTAATGGTGTGTATGTGGCATTAGTGTCATTTTGTAGGGCGCATGCATAAAATGATACACATGATGGCATTCCCTTCATCTTGTACATTACTGCGAGAGCTTGCAAGATATTGAAGATTAGGTAAAAGATTTCACTAAAGGCAATAGTGACATTATATTAGTAAAATGTCAATCTTGCACTGCCAACTTATAGAACTAAAATCCAAAAGCAATGTAACTGATATACTTCGACAATAATAAATGTTGGTGAATCCTGGTGACATTGGGGTTTATTTACTAAAGCTGGAGAAGGCAAAATCAGGCTGCCTCTGCACAGAAACCAATCAGATTCCAGGTTTTATTGCCAAATCCGAATTGAGCAAGCTGAGGTTAAAAGCAGATTGGTTTCTATGCAGAAGTGAGCCTGATTTTGCTCTCTCCAGCCCCTTAGTAAATAAACCCCATTGTCTTCCAAAACGGCATCTGTGCCAATTAGGATATGTCACCACTGCCTGCAGGGAGACCAGGAAGTAAAAAACAGTATGTCATGTAAGGGAAAAAAAATAGGAAAGCAGCGTTAAGCACATAGAGAGGCATGCTAATGTACATTTTGGTGAAAGAATGGAAAGGTCCACTTGTATATTCAGTATACAAGCTGACTGTACAGGCTCCTTTAGATCTCCCATAAACATTGTAGTGCAAGGCCATGCCTGATTTGATATCCACAGTTTTGCATTGAGTGTTTAGGTTTGTCCTCATATTACATAGTTTTGGTGAAGTTAAAAAAGATTGCACAGGCATCATACAATGGGATTGTAAACTATATGGACAGCTAAACAAGACAGAAATATTATGTGTGTTTCAGACTAATGGTGAGAGGAAATGATAGGATTTTAGAGAAAAGCCTGTAACTGGTTTCAGTAAAACATGATTGAATCTTCTAACCTTAAAATGGTGGTTTTAAAGGCAGAAGTTTTTTTTTCTTAATGCACTCTATGCATTAAGATAAAAAACCTTTAGTGTGCAGCAGCCCCCCTCTGCCCCCCTAATACTTACCTGAGCCTCATCTCGATCCAGCGATGTTGCATGACAGCCTTAGCTGTCCGGGACTCTCCCTCCTGATTGGCTGAGACACAACGCCATTGGCCCCCATTGCTGTCAAATTCAGTGAGCCAATGAATAGATAGAGAATGTGGAGCTGAGCCACAGCTCCGCGTCTGAATGGATACACAGAGCAGTGGCTTGGCTTGGGTGCCCCCATAGCAAGCACTCAGTGGGGGGGAGGGGCTAAGAGTGCCGGCAAGGAACCTAAGAAGTGGAGGATCGGGGCTGCTCTGTGCCACTGCATAGAGCAGGTAAGTATACGTTTTTAGTATAAGTATAATTTAAAAAAAATACTTTAATATCACTATAATGAGCATAAAACTTCAGCATAAATGAGAACTTCTACATGAAGTACTGGTGCTTACAATATATAAAAAAAAAAAAACTCTAGCTCTTAAGATGGCCTGTTATAAAAGAAATATGGGTGTGCAAACCTAGTTTTCCGGTTCCCAGAGGCAGATTTGATTGGTTGTCTATAGGAGCCTTCAAACCTCAGAGGGTAAATCCAGACAGGGGTCTGTAAAAAAATAACCGGTCTAATCTGTGCAAGATTATTGAACAATACAAAACCTGATTTCTAATAACTATAGCCAGTTTGAAGCTCCATGTGGGCATATTGCTAGTTAAACACATCATACACTGTGAAAAATTGTACTGTTTACACCAGTTTTGCTCAGATTCACAAATAAAAACATGTCCACTAAAACATGAGTATTATGAGTTGTATCTCCTTCCTTTCCAGGCAAGAAAAAAACGAATGTTGCACTTGAAATGGGTTGGCACTTTTTCTTTTACATAGACATATGTAATTTTGAAGCAATGTTTATCCAGATACAGGATGTAGGATACAGGAAGATATTATATAATTGTTAACTGAATCAACTGACTAATATGCTCAAGAGTGCTTGCCAGCTACCCACAAACAGAGATAATGTCTGAATGGATACGTTATCAAACCCTCAGAGATGACTGTAAATTGTAAATTTAGAAGGGGGGTCGGAGAGTTAATTAACTGACCATGTTAATTTAGTTAAATTTAAGGGCTCTGTTCCATCCCTGGCTGTGCTGTGTGCCTATCCTCCTGTCTGGGGACTTCAGTCACCCCCAGACGGTAGGGGGCAGCAGTAAATTCAGGTGCTCAATCCAGTTGAGAGGGATTTTGGACCAAAGTTATCTCCACCTTTAGGAGGGTCTGTGGCAGAGACTTTAACCTAAAGTTCAGAGTAACACTGACTGCTAGGCCGGTGAGAGAGGCTTATCCAGATGCACTGTACCCACTCTGGCTGGACTGGACTGTTTCCATGCCAGTTTACCCTGAATCGGCCATTTCTCAATTCTTCTATCCCTTCACTTTTTCTACTATTTGCCGTTTTTACCCGGCTGGGAAATAAAAGCACAGAAAAGACACCTGTCGCATTGACTTTATTACAGCTCTCATCCAGTACTCTAGACGGCGAGAAGACAAGAGGAAGGGGCGTCATTAGGGGTGGGCTGGGGAGGCTGGAGCCCCAAATGGGTCGCGGAAAAGCCCCGAATCCCGGCCATGAAGTATACAATTACTAGCCCTGAGTGCCGCCGAGCGCCGCCGAGCATGGACCATTATGTTGCCGAGTGCCGCTGAGTGAAGGCAGGTCCCGCCTTCTGGAGCCTGCTTCGCCTATGATGGACATCCCACTGGTCCAATCCGGGACCGCAGGACCTGTGACGTCCATCATAGGTGCCGCAAGCTTAGAAGGCGGGAATTACAATGCCGCCTGGCGCGCCATGCGACATCCCTGCTCCCTGCTTGGTTCGGTGGCTTTCCACGGCACGGCTCCTGAGACCCTCGACTGGCTGACTATGTATGACGGCACACTGGGCATGCCAGCGCCGCACACCACGGTTGCCCGCCCCATCCCCGCTCCCTGCTCTGCGGCTCTCCTCGGCTCCTAAGCCTCCCTGGCTGCACTATGACAGGCACATTGGGCGTGCCATCGCCGCACACCATGGCTGAGGTAGGTCAGTGATTGTGTATGCCTACCAGGTCAGTCACAGTGTATGTATGTAGGTCAGGTCAGTGTTAGTGTATGTTGGTCAGGTCAGTGTTAGTGTATGTTAGTCAGGTCAGTGTTAGTGTATGTTGGTCAGGACAGTGTTAGTGTATGTTGGTCAGGACAGTGTTAGTTTATGTTGGTCAGGACAGTTCAGTGTATGTAGGACAGGACAGCTCAGTGTATGTAGGACAGGACAGCTTAGTGTATGTAGGACAGGACAGCTCAGTGTATATAGGACAGGTCAGTGTATGTAGGACAGGTCAGGTCAGGTCAGTGTATGTAGGATAGGTCAGGCCAGTGTATGTAGGACAGGTCAGTGTATGTACGACAGGTCAGGTCAGGTCAGTGTATGTAGTACAGGTCAGGTCAGTGTATGTAGGACAGGTCAGGTCAGGTCAGTGTATGTAGGACAGGTCAGGTCAGGTCAGTGTATGTAGGTCAGATCACTGTCAGTGTATGTAGGACAGGTCAGTGTCAGTGTATGTAGGACAGGTCAGTGTCAGTGTATGTAGGACAGGTCAGTGTCAGTGTATGTAGGACAGGTCAGTGTATGTAGGACAGGTCAGTGTCAGTGTATGTAGGACAGGTCAGTGTATGTAGGACAGGTCAGTGTCAGTGTTAGTGTATGTAGGTCAGGTCAGTGGTGTATGTAGGTCATGTGTCAGAAACAACCCTGAAAGACATGCTAGTGTGCCTAAGAGCTCCCTTACATGCTGATCTCATGGAGTGTGTAACTAACATACATACACACACTGACTTACATGTCTTTGTGTGTCTGTGTGTACTGACACACACACGTCAGTGTGTGTACTGACACACACACGCTCATAGGTCATGGTATGTGTGTTAGGTAAGTCGCACCACGGCTGCCCCCCCCCCCCCCCCCCGGTGCCGGCTCCGGGCTGAAGCCCCTGTTCTTTCTGCCACCTAGCAACGCCCCTGACAAGAGGTAACATGCCACCCAAATCAAACCAGCAGCTTCTTCGCGGGTAGGGCTACATATATATATATATATATATATATATATATATACACACACACACAACTGTAATATATATATATATATATATCAAAAAGACTGCCACTAACTAACCTGCCTGCCTAATCTAGTTTAAACTATCTCCGTACACACACGATACACAGCCGCTATGTAAGCAGCCTTATATAGTGTGGGGCGTGGACTTAGTCCCCCTGAGCCACCCTGCCTTTGGCAAATTATGTCTCTTTCAGCAGAGCATGTGATTGGCCAAACCATTCAGGTCAGGTTAATGCTTTGGCCAATCATCATACAGCAATACACTGCAATCTCACAGTGCATTATGGGAAGTTCCATGGCGCTCAAATTTCCCATGAACACCCAATATGTTAATTTTTTTAAAACAAATGAACACTCGATGTTCGAGTTAACTTACATTCAACTCGAGCCTTGGGCTCATCCCTGTCTGCTACATATTCTTGTTAAAAAAATCACGATAAGTGCATATTGGTTTGCGCAAAAGTTATATGGCCAGATTTACGTAGAGCCACCTATCTTTTGGCCGGCGTAGTGCATCCCATTTGCACTACGCCGACATAACATAGTGAGGCAAGGCCAGTATTCACAAAGCACTTGCTCCGTAAGTTACGTCGGCGTAGCGCAAATGGGCCGGCGTAACCCCACCTAATTCAAAGTAGGCATGTAGTGGGCGGGCTACTAAATTAACCATGACCCCATGTAAATGAAGGCCGTTCGTACGGCGCATGCGCGCGCATGCTCAGAATCACGTCGCAAATACTCAATGCTTTCGGCGTGAACATCACCTACGCCCAGCCCCATTCACGTACGGCTTACGCAAACTACGTAAAATACGACAGCACTTCCGACGTCCATACCTTGCATGGGCTGCGGAAAAACGCCTTCCGTAAACGACGTAGCTTACTGCGACGGTCGTACGTACGTTCGTGAATCGGCGTATCTTGCTCATTTACATATTTGACGCGTAAATGAACGTACACACCCCTAGCGGCCAGTGGAAATAGGCAGCCAAGATACAACAGCGTAGGAGAATTACGTCGGTCGTATCTTGGCCAAATTCAGGCGTATCTGGTTTCCAGAATACGCCTAAAGATACGATGGCGCACATTCAGACTTACGACGGCGTATCTACTGATACGCCGTCGTAAGTCTACGTGAATCTGGCTAATAGTGTCTAAAAACTATGGGATTTATTTTATTTTACTAGTAATGGCGCGATCATCGACTGTGATATTGAGGCAGACAAATCTGACACCTAACTGACACTTTTGACACTTTTTTGGGAACCAGTGACACTAAGGCCTCGTACAGACCATCGAACACGTTTTCATCGGACATGTCCGCTCGGAGATTTCGGTCTGATGGCTGTACACACCATCAAACCGAAATCCCCGTGGACAGACAGCGCGGTGACGTGGCAGTGACGTTGACGCCGCCACGTCACCAAACCAGGAAGTAAAATACTTCCACGCATGCGTTGAATCCATTTGACGCATGCGGGAGCTATCTGTCCGCTGGTTAGGTGTACTAACCAGCGGACATGTCCGCCGGACAGCTTTCCAGCGGACATGTTTCTTAGCATGCTAAGAAACATTTGTCCGCTGGAAATCTGTCCGCCAGCCTGTACACACGATCGGATCTGTCCCCTGAAACTGGTCCGCGAACCAGTTTCAGCGGACATGTCCGGTTGTGTGTACGAGGCCTAATACATTGATCAGTGTTAAAAATATGCACTCGTACATGTCATCGTACTAATGACACTGGCAGGGAAGGGGTTAACATCAGGGGCAATCAAATGGTTAAATGTGTGTCTAGCTAATGTTTCAGAGTACTGGGGAAAGGTGCGTTTACTAGGGGAAGGAACTCTGCTTTACAGAAACACAGGATCCATACCTTCTGCACTGACAGAATGGCAATCTGCCTTGTTTAGACAGACTGCCATTCTGCCTGTTCACAAAATGATCAGCAGGTGCCGCCAGACATCGGGTCCTGCTGATCAGCGCCCTTTGTGTAAAATTACAGCAGGAGTGAGCAGTCTGTGGAGCGCATTTGCACCCGATACCCAGAAGTTCAGAATCACGTATATATATATATATATATATATATATATATATATATATATATATATATATTGGGCCAAAAAAGTATTTAATCAGCCACCAATTGTGCATGTTCTCCCACTTAAAAAGATGAGAGAGGCCTGTAATTGTCATCATATGTATACCTCAACTATGAAAGACAAAATGTGGAAACAAATCCAGATAATCACATTGTCTGTTTTGGAAAGAATTTATTTGGTCACCTACA
This sequence comes from Rana temporaria, assembly GCF_905171775.1. NCBI lineage: Eukaryota > Metazoa > Chordata > Amphibia > Anura > Ranidae > Rana > Rana temporaria. The sequence continues at coordinate 227,185,744 of NC_053489.1, forward strand.
AACAAGCAAGATTTCTGGCTCTCACAGACCTGTATCTTCTTCTTTAAGAGGCTCCTCTGTCCCCCACTCATTACCTGTATTAATGGCACCTGTTTGAACTTGTTATCAGTATAAAAGATACCTGTCCACAACCTCAAACAGTCACACTCCAAACTCCCACTATGGTGAAGACCAAAGAGCTGTCGAAGGACACCAGAAACAAAATTGTAGACCTGCACCAGGCTGGGAAGACTAAATCTGCAATATGCAAGCAGCTTGGTGTGAAGAAATCAACTGTGGGAGCAATAATTAGAAAATGGAAGACATACCAAGACCACTGATAATCTCCCTCGATCTGGGTCTCCTGCGCAAGATCTCACCCCGTGGGGTCAAAATGATCAAAAGAACGGTGAGCAAAAATCCCAGAACCACACGGGGGACCTAGTGAATGACCTGCAGAGAGCTGGGACCAACGTAACAAAGGTTACCATCAGTAACACACTACGCCGCCAGGGACTCAGATCCTGCAGTGCCAGACGTGTCCCCCTGCTTAAGCCAGTACATGTCTGGGACCGTCTGAGGTTTGCTAGAGAGCATTTGGATGATCCAGAAGAGGATTGGGAGAATGTCATATGGTCAGATGAAACCAAAGTAGAACTGTTTGGTAGAAAAACAACTTGTCGTGTTTGGAGGAGAAAGAATGCTGAGTTGCAACCAAAGAACACCATACCTACTGTGAAGCATGGGGGTGGCAACATCATGCTTTGGGGCTGTTTCTTTGCAAAGGGAACAGGACGACTGATCCGTGTACATGAAAGAATGCATGGGGCCATGTATCGTGAGATTTTGAGTGCAAACCTCCTCCTATCCGCAAGGGCATTGAAGATAAAACGTGGCTGGGTCTTTCAGCATGACAATGATCCCAAACACACCGCCTGGGCAACGAAGGAATGGCTTCGTAAGAAGCATTTCAAGGTCCTGGAGTGGCCTAGCCAGTCTCCAGATCTCAACCCCATAGAAAACCTTTGAAGGGAGTTGAAAGTCTGTGTTGCCCAGCGACAGCCACAAAACATCACTGCTCTAGAGGAGATCTGCATGGAGGAATGGGCCAACATGCCAGCAACAGTGTGTGACAACCTTGTGAAGACTTACAGAAAACATTTGACCTCTGTCATTGCCAACAAAGGATATATAACAAAGTATTGAGATGAACTTTTGATATTGACCAAATACTTATTTTCCACCATAAATTGAAAATAAATAATTTCCAAATCAGACAATGTGATTGTCTGGATTAGTTTCCACATTTTGTCTCTCATAGTTGAGGTATACCTATGATGACAATTACAGGCCTCTCTCATCTTTTTAAGTGGGAGAACTTGCATAATTGGTGGCTGACTAAATACTTTTTTGCCCCACTGTATATGCATGATCCTGCACAGCACGGCTGCCCTGTAGCAGTAAATCTGCTATGGGGCGGTCGGCAAGTGGTTAATTTCTTAATTTTCCAAAGAATTGTTTGAAAAAATTACAACTTCAAAAAACTCTCTATGACTCTTGCTAAATACAGTGGACTGTCTACTTTCCAAAAAAGGGGTAATTTGGGAGATATTTTAGTCAAAATTTATGAAGAAAAATTACTTATTTTATAACAGAAACTAAGAAAAAAACTTAAAAAAAGGTAATTGTTTTTCATTTGTAGTGCAAAAAAAAAAAACCTATTGGTGATTAAATTCAATCAAAAGAAAATCTCTATTTGTGTGAAAAAAAAAAAACCTAATTCGCCAATAAGCCTTTATCGATTGGTTTGCGCAAAATGTATAGCATTTACAAAATAGGAGATAGTTTTATTGCATTTTTATTAATTTTTTTTTTTTTACTACTAATGGCGGCGATCAGCATTTTTTTTCGTGACTGCAACATTATGGCGGACACATCGGACAATTTTGACACATTTTTGGGACCATTGTCATTTTCACAGCAAAAAAATGCTATAAAAATGCATTGTTTACTGTGAAAATGACAATTGCCATTTGGGAGTTAACCACTAGGGGGCGCTGTATGGGGTTATGTGTGACCTCATATGTTTTTATAACTGTAGGGGGGCAGGGGTGGACATGTGATGTCATTCATCGTGTTTCCCTATATCAGGGAACACACGATCAATGAAGCTGCCACTGTGAAGAACGGGGAAGCTGTGTTTACACACAGCTCTCCCCGTTATTCAGCTCCGGGGAGCGATTGCAGGACTCCGACGGCGATCGGGTCCGCGGGTCCTGTGGCAGCGGAACTTCGGACTGGGTCACGGGCGAGCGCGCGCCCGTGACCCACGGCTGGGCACTTAAAGAGGACATACAGGTACGTGCTTGTGCCCATCCGTGCCATTCTGCCGACGTATATCTGCAGGAGGCGGTCCCTAAGTGGGTAATTATCATTCCAAAATGTGAGAGCACTAAAAGCTGAAAATTGGCCTGGGCAGGAAGGGGGTGAAAGTGCCCGCTATTGAGGTGATTAAAAAAGAACACACGGTCATGTCATTCATTTACAGGAATCTGTGAATGAACTACAACTATCATTTTCTACTGTGGCAGACAGCCTGTAGTTCTCAAGTGCTCTCGTAGTTCATTGAACTTCCTGTTTACCAGTAACTGTCTGCCCCTATAGGAGGTACAGGCAGACCGCTATATTGAAATTCTGCAGGATCCTGGCATTTTACCTATGATCTGCTAAATGCAAGTGCAATGTTCTGCAGGCTCCAGAAAAGAAATAACAAATGCACATTTATTTATTTTATTTTTAAGTTGAACTTAGCCTATAACATTTTGAGTTCACCAGAACAGGAATAAAGGGAAATCTTCTAATGACAACTGTCTAAGATAATTTCCCTTAGATTTACTCTAACCTTCTATTGAGCCTACAGGACATGAACTGAGGTTTAGGAGGTCTCCCATGTGGGACATACAATCTACAATAAAAAATAAATGAAAAAAAATCGGACATGAGGTTTAACCATTCCCAAGCTATACAAAACTTTAAAAAAGGCTTTGGCTTTAGCTTCAAGTACAAAAGACATGAACTGCATCTTGTAGAGTTTTCAAAGGTTTAAATGCCGAACATAAACATTCAACACGTTTGGGAAAATAAATATTTAAGCCATTTGAACCACTTCATTTTTTTTTTCTTAAGAGAGGTAACCAAACAGTGTGCACCAAAGCCTCAATGCCAAGAACAAAATGTATCTTGCTGCAACAAAGAGTAAGATAATGCCTCCGTGTCACAAGTGAGCATATAGAAATGTAAGTGTACTGAACTGTAAGAACTCTTGGCTGAGATCCTGGACCACTGATTCCTGAGAGGGGAAAGGTTCCCCGTGCAGTATATGGATTAGTGCAATAGATCTCAGCCAATGACTTCATTTGATATGGTATAAAAAACTGCAGTAGCTGAAACATTGAAGTACAAACAAGAACCCATGTTGTGTTTATTAAAGCTAACTGTATATGACATATCAGCATATTGTACAACCATACAGTATATGATATCTAACAAATGTATTCATGTTGTTCATGCCTGTTTATTTGATCTGTGTTCATTTACACACACACACACATATATATATATATATATATATATATATATATATATATATATATATATATATATATATATTTAATTAAGTCTTAGACCGTTAATTCTGACACATAAAATATGTACATTTTCCGCACAATCATTCCTTACCTAATTTAAAAAAAGATCTCTGGTTAAAATGAACAATCAACTGTATTGGTTTTGTGTTGTAGATAGTGGAAACAACAACATAATTGTTAACAATCTATGTCCTTCGGCCAACCTAGAACACTTCTGAAGTTATCTCTTGTTCACCTGATCACAATAAAAAATTAGAGCTTCAGTTTGGCTGTACACCTCTTTGTACTATATCATATAACAGAACGTATATGGTTATAGGTACACAGGTTATAAGGAAACATAATTACAGTGAGTGCTAGAGGAATCACGTTCTACTGCCAGGTTATTTCTGGCCTTAGACAAACTTCTGGTACATCTTACTAAAAGTAAAGGTTTTACCCCTGGGCCTGATTCAGTGAATGTATGTCACTGTATGTAGGGCATGTTAAAGAACTGTAATTCTAACTAAACCACTATATGTGAACTTTCTACAACAAAGCTGCTCAGCAAATACACAGACAAAGATTGCTGAAATGAGCAGGTGTACTAGAAATGCCTTAAAGGATAACATTCTGTGATGTGCAACGTAAAGGGGATTGTAAACCCTCATGTTTTTCACCTTATTACATTCTATACACCAAGGTGAAAAAACTTCTGGCAGTCATTGGCCCCCAGCCCCCCCCCCGTTTTACTTACCTGAGCCCTGGAATTCACTCGGCGGAGACACGCTGTCCCTCTCTGCACGGGGTCCTGACTTTTGATTGAATAGATTCATAGCAGTGCAGCCATTGACTCCTGCTGCTGTCAATCAAATCTAATGACGCAGGCACCGTGGGGGCAGGGCCAAGTCCAGCATTGTGTCTATGGGTGCAAATGCTGGACTCAGTAGTGCACCCATATGGTAACCCCCCCCCTCGGGAGAGGGCTTCTCCTAGGGGTGTTATCTGATGTGGGGAGGAGCCGCAAGAGCCGCTTGGAGACCCCAGAAGTCGAGGATCAGGGCCACTCTGTTCAAAACAAGCTGCACAGTGGAGGTAAGTTTGTTATTTAAAAAAATAAATAAAGATTTACAATCACTTTAAGCACATAGTCGTAAACAACCTTCAGGCACCAAGAGGTGTTTGTGTGGACCAAATCTGGAACTGTCTACATATCCACCGCAAGGTACATGTAAATACCTCACCTAGAGGTGTCTGCACATACATAATCCAGATGTGCCTGTATGTACTTCATCCAGGGGTGTCTGTACATACCTCATCCAGGGGTGCCTGTACTATACATACCTCACCGAGAGGTGTCTGCACAAACTTCACACAGATGTGCCTGTATATACCTTATCGAGGGGTGCCCGTACATACATCACCTAAAGGTTTCTGCACATATCTCATCCAGAGATGCCTGTATATACCCCACCTAGAGCTGTCTGTAGATACCTCATCCAGGGGTGCCTTTACATTCCTCACTCTGGGATGCCTGTACATACATTCCCTAGCAGTGTCTGTGCATACCTCATCCAGAGGTGTCTGTATGTACCTCATCCAGGGGTGCCTATACATACATCATCTATAGGTGTCTGCACATACCTCATCCTGGGGTGCCTGTACATACCTCATCCTGGGGTGCCTGTACAAACATCATCCAGAGGTACCTATACATGCATCGCCTAGAGGTGTCTGCACATACCTCCTCTAGAGGTGCCTGTATGTACCTCATCCAGAGGTGTCTGTACATAAAGTATCTCAACTAGAGGTGTCTATGCATACCTCTTCCAGGAATGCATGTATAATACTTCATCCAGGAGTGCTGTACATACATTACCTAGAGGAGTCTGCATAAACTTGTGCCTGTATGTACTTCATCAATGGGTGTCTGTATGTGCCTCATTCAGGGGTGTCTGTTCATACCTCATCCACAGATGCCTGTATATAACTCACCTAGATGTGTATGTACATACCTCATCCAGATGTGCATACCTAACTCAGGGGTGCCTGAACATACCCCATCTACTGTATAGGTGCCAGCACATACCTCACCTAGAGGTGCCTGTAAATACCTCACATAAAGGTGTTTGCACATTCCTCATCCAGAGGCTCTTGTACTAACCTCATCCAGGGGTGCCTATACATACATCATCTAGAGGTGCAAGCAACTACCTCGCCTGAATTTGATGGCACATACTTCACCTAGAGGTGCATGTAAAAACATCAGCTAGAGATTCCTTCCAATTCCTCACCTACAGATGCCTGCACATACACCACCTAAAGGTGCCTATAAATACATCAGCTAGAGGTGCCTTCACGTACCTCACTTACAGGTGGTTCACATACCTCACTTACAGGTGCCTGCACATACCTTATCTACAGCTGTGTGCATATACATCATCCAGAGGTTCCAGCACATACCCCATCCAGAGGTGCTGCACATACTCCACCTGGAGGTGCCAGCAGATACCTCAGATTGAGGCATTTGCACATACATCAACTAGAGGTATTTTCACGCACCCTATCCAGAGGCATATTTACATGCACCATCTACAGGCGCCAGCACATACCTCACCTAGAGGTGCCTGCACATACCTCACCTGTACCTGTACATTCTGAATCTAGAGGTGCCAGCACATACTTCCACTGAAGGTGCCTACCTGGATTGAGCTACAGAAAAATTGCTGTGAAGAGTACATGTTAGTGAAACTTTCATAGTCTGTTTTGGATTATTCTCCAGTGTATGCATGTTATGTTCTATCCTGAACCTATTTAGTAAACTTTAAGTTGAAGTTACTCCCTGCCTGATCATTCCTCCGATTACCTATCCTGTTAAATTATAATATGCATTCAAGTATAAAAACATCTACATGTATAGTTAAAAGGTTATAAAGAACTTCCTTATATCAAACAACATGTGATTTGAGTTTAGTGGCCCTTTAACAGTGTAACCCCCTTTGGATAACATATAAAAATCTATTTGTGCAGTTTTGTTTTTTGGAACACTTTGAATTTGGCTGTTTCTTCCATTTACAGTTTCTTGCCAAATTTTCACAGTACGTAGGCAAGCCCTAAACATGAGCAATAACTTGCACTTCCAGCAAACAGCTGCTGGAGATAACCACGCTTTGTGGAGATTAGCACTGTTGACATGTTCTTTTCAAATCCTAGAGGCGGTGAATCAACCTGCTCATTGTGGGCCATTTGCCACTGACATTACTAGAGTTGTCTATGAATTTAAAGTTAGACTAAGACTTCAAGGTGGGTTAACCCTTTTTAACCATGAAGTCATTGTGTGTGACCTAATTCAACATCCTTACTATTGATTTACTCATATTGATGTCGTATATAATTTAAAAATAATTCTGAAACTGAAAGCTATAGACATTATAATAGAGGTGTAATGCATTAAAAAAAACACTTGTGCATATAATTATAAAATACCCCAAAATTCTTAAAGTGTTTCACTAGGCAAAGTGGAACAGAAATTACAATTACCTCTAGCTTTTAGAGTAAGGTGCACATGCGAAGACAGAACAAGCAATACACATTTTACCCAATACACTTGCCAGCTAGCCAGCAAAAAACAAACAAAAACAAAACAAATAAAAAAAAAACACTCTCTAACAGTTCACTTTAAAACCAGAGGTTTTAGTTGTACAACATTTGTGGAAGCCACCCTGCCTCATCAAAGTCCCTATAGTTCGGTGCTAAATCTAGTCTATGAGAGCTTCCATGTTGGAGCATATAGTAATGGATAAATTAAGGTCACACAAAAAGTCTAGCAAAGCACAATGGCAGCTGAAAGCTTATAATGGGCCCCTGCAACAGTTATAAGATACAATGGCAAGCATAAGAATTTGAGTGACTATGACAAGGACAAAATTGTAATGGCTAGACGACTGAGTCAGAGCAACTCCAAAACTGCAGCCCTTGTGGGATGTTCCCAGTCACCAGTGGTTAGGACCTACTAATAGTGGTCCAAGGAAAGAAAACTGGTAAACCAGCACAGGGTCATGGGCAGTCTAGGCTCACTAATGCATGTGGGAAGGGAAGGTTGCCCCATGTAGTCTGATCCAATAGGAGAGCTATTGTAGCTCAAATTGCTGAAAAAGTTCATGCTGATTCCTATAGAAAGGTGTCAGAACACATAGTGTGCCATTGTTGCGTATGGGGCTGCGTAGCTGCAGACCAGTGAGAGTGCCCATGCCAACCCCTCCCCCGAAAGCACCTACAATGGACCGTGAGCATTAGAAATGAAGTAATACAGAAAATGGCCTGGTCTGATCTTTTACATCATGTGGATGCCCATGTGTGTATGTGCATTGCTTACCTGGGGAAGAGATGGCACCAAGGTGCTCTATAGGAAGAGTGCAAACCAGCAGAGGCAGTGATCTGCTACTAATGGCTTGGTGCCAGATACCCCAGAACACCTTCAGAGGTCTAGTGGCATCCATACCTTGATGTGTGAGGTTTGTTTTGGTAGCAAAAGGGGAACCTGCTCCAGATTAGATGTGTGTCCATGTTATGTTGTGTGGTCATAAAACAGCATCTATATTTCAATTCTTCTTGGCACATTTGCATATGGGTTTTGAGGGAACTCGGTAGCTAGGTTGTTCCAAACATCTTGAAGAACTATGCACAGATCTTGCCTCAAATCCCCCTGTCTCTTCATGTAATCCCAGACACAGTCAATGACATTGAGATCAGGGCTCCGGGGAAACCAAACCATCATTTCCAGGAAAACTTGCTATTCTTTACACTAAAGATAGTTCCTAATGACATTGGCTGTATGTTTCTGTCATTGTCCTGCTGCAGAATTAATTTGGAACCAATCACACAACCTCCCTGATTGTATGGCATGATGGATAAATATCTGCCTGTATATATCAACATTGATGGCACCATTGATCCTGACAAGGGATGAGCCAGCGGTTCCAGTTGAATTTAACTTTGACTTGAACATCGGGTGTTCGCTTGTTATAAAACTAACCAAACATATTGGACGATTGTGGGAAATTTGAGTGCCGCGGAACACCCCATAATCCAAGTGCATTGCTGTATGATGATTGGCCAAAGCATGCACCTGACCTGCATGCTTTGGCCAATCACAGCACGCTCTGCTGAGAGAGCCATAATTGGCCAAAGGCAGGGTTCCTTTGGCCAATCATGGCTATGGAGAACTAAGTCCATGTCCCACACTATATAAGGCTGCTTACATACATAAAAGAGAAATATTTCTTTAAATTTCGTACCTGGGGGGGGGGTGTATAGTATGCCTGTAAAGCAGCGCTTGTTTGCCATGCTTAGAACAGTCCCTGACAAAGTGTCATATCTGAAGGAAAATAAGTAATTTAAAATCACTTGCAGCTATAATGAATTGTCGGCTCCCGGCAATACAGAGAAAAGTCATTCATAAAAAAAAAAAAATGTGTGGGGGTCCCCCCAAATTCAATTACCAGGCCCTTCAGGCCCTGCGTCAAATTAAAAAAAAAAATACGTGGGGTTTCCCCCAAATATCAATTCCAGACCCTTCAGGTCTGGTATGGATTTTAAGGGGAACTCCACCCCAAATAAAAAAAAAAAAATCCACACCAGACCCTTTATCCAAGCATGCAACCTGGCAGGCCGCAGGAGAAGAGGGGGGATGAGAGAGCGCCCCTGCTCCTGAACCGTACCAGGCCACATGCCCTCAACATTGGGAGGATGCTTTGGGGGTCTGTGACCCCTCAAAGCACCATGTCCCCATGTTGATGGGGACAAGGGCCTCATCCCCACAACCCTTGCCCGGTGGTTGTGGGGGTCTGCGGGCGGGGGGATTATCGGAATCTGGAAGACCCCTTTAACAAAGGGGACCCCCAGATCCCGCCCCCCCATGTGAATTGGTAATGGGGTACATTGTACCCCTACCATTTCACAAATAAAGTGTAAAAATTGTACAAAAAAAACACAGACGTTTTACCCGTTCTGCCACGTCACCTCTTTGACTAATCTGAATAATTCTGATCAGTTCTCGCAGCCCTAAGGAAAGATAGGGAATATGAGCTGGACTTTCAAATCCCTGGACTGCAGCACTGGCTGTGTGGGCAGTGACAGCTAAATACTTATGGAAGTAAGTGCAGCAGGGACTGAGTTGGGGGAAGAGTGTAGGGTGTTTACCTTTTATTTTTTTGTGAAAAGGTGAGCTTACACTTTAAAGACATTTTTCACCTTTTTTCGTTTCCAATATTTTTATTAACGTTTTCAAATTAGAATACAAAAAGAAAACAGCTTTCACCTTTTTCGGGGGGTTTTAACATCAATAAGAGAAACAAATGACAAAGGACAGTACAAGCAATGTCACAGCATCACTTTGTCACTAGAGAAAACATGTATTTGCCTTATAAAAAATGTATAAACACCCCATGGCATTTTTTCACAGCAATGACAGTGACAGTGGCCTTAGAAAAAACTGTTAAAAAGTTGGCACTCACTTTTTCTATTGCTGGTCTAACATGGTATAACTGGAGAAGCCCCACACAGCCATGACATGGTCAGAGTGGACACCTCTATGTTTAATCTAACATGGTGTATATTCAGTATGATAAGCTGCACAATACAAAGCAATCGAAAGTAAGTCTGGCAGAAATGAATCAAAATTTGGCTCAGACTTCTGATTAAACGTAATGTTGAAAACTTTTGTCTATTAGTGGATGCAGTCGCTGATGAGTGTATTCAAACAGCGAAAAATCCCAATGTCAGAATACAATGCCTCAGCAGGGGGGATTCCTCCATCCACCTAGCTTGTGTAGATGGAGTAATCTTTAATTTTTTTGATTCAGCTCACTGGCTGAACAAAGTAAAAAATGACCCATCCTTGTCTAGTTTAATCACTTCCTTTCTAGCCAGACAGAATGGACAAGATGCATGCTGATATGGGTGAACATTTCTGAATGTTCTGCATTAGAGGCTCCTGTGTGAGCGTGAGCATGGTAATCAGTGTGTCCCCCAGCGGATCACATTAATGAGTCTGGGTGATCACATGGTCTTCTACCATGTAATTGCTCTGTCCAATCACAGCAATCACATGGTAAAAACTAGAAACGAAATATAAACATCAGTTCTTTCTGCTCTCACACAGATCGACAGCGAGAGCAGAGAGAACCGTTGTTGCAGCCTATTACTGTACAACAGCTTGTCACAGTGCATGTACATTCATAGACTGCAGTGCTAGACAGCTCCAGTGTCCTTGATCACTGCCCCAAGTGAAGTACCAATATACAAAGCAGCCAGCCCCTGTCACCTGTCCCACCGCCATATACCATACCAATGTTCTGATCACCGCCATAACCCATACCAGCTCCATAATCACTGCCATTGGCCATACCTGCGCCCTGATCACTGCCATATCTCATACCAGCATCCTGATCACCGCTATATGCTATACCAGCATCCTGATCACTACCATACCTCATATCAGTGTCCTGATCTCCACCATATGCCATACCAGCTCCCTGATCACCGCCATATGCTATATCAGTACCCTAATCACTGCTACATCGTACTAACATCCTGATAACCGCATACACCATACCAGTGTCCTGATCACCATCATACCTCATACCAACACCCAGTTCACCTTCAAATCTCATTCAAACATCCTGATCACCACCATATTCCATACCAGTGTCCTCATCACCACCATACCCCATACCACTGTCCTTATCATTGCCATACCCCATACCAGTGTCTTGATCACCCCCATAACCAATACTAGCATGCTGATCACCACCATACAGCATACCAGTGTCCTGATCACTGGCATATCAGTGTCCTGATCACTGCCATATTAGTGCCAGTGTCAACAGAGCCAGTGTCCCCAATTGTTTCCTTGTTCTGATTCGAGTGCATGTAGGTTGTGAGTGCACGTAGGTCCATTGGTCTGCGAGTGCACGTAGGTCTGTGAGTGCACATAGGTCCGTTGGTCTGCGAGTGCATGTAGGTCTGGGAGTGCACGTAGGTTCTTTGGTCTGCGAGTGCACATAGGTCTTTTGGTCTGCGAGTGCACGTAGGTCCATTGGTCTGCAAGTGCATATAGGTCCGTTGGTCTGCGAGTGCACGTAGGTCCGTTGGTCTGCGAGTGCACGTAGGTCTGCGAGTACCTGTGTATTGTCTTGTTGAGTACCTGTGTATTGTCTTGTTGAGTACTAGTGTCAGGAAGCTAGTTGTTAGGTCATTTGGACAGGGTATAATCCCAAACCTCATTAAAGGAATAGGTACGATGCCCAGCGGGTGTGGAGAGGCGACTTGGTGTACATCTTGCGGCATGTATGCGTTCCTTGATCATCCGATCAGGGGCAAATACTGCTGCGCAAAATGTAAGCACATTGGTTCTCTGGAAGCCCCAGGTTCTGAATCTGGGGAAGCAACTGTCAGCACTGAGAAGACTCTCCACACTAAAGAAGAGCCGGTGACGGCAGGGGCCAACACAGAGGTGGGTGGAGAAAAAGAGGTGCAGGCACTAGAAAATACTAGATGGGTGACAGTCAGGAGGGGTAGAGGGGGAAGTGCCAGGGAGGCCGATCCAGGGCTGGAGCATCCCAATAAGTATGCTCTATTGAATGACATTGGTGAAACCAGTCAGGGACCAGCACTGCTGGAGCTGAGGGACTCTCCTAGCTGCCTGGGGAAAAACTCTTCCAGTGAGAGTGTGGGGGAAGCAAAGGGAAAGGAAAGGCAGATTCCGGGGGTAGGGGACTCAATTCTTAGAAGAACAGATCAGGAAATCTGTAACGAAGACCTGAAGCGCCAAACTGTATGTTGTCTACCGGGTGCTCGGGTTCAGCACATCAGGGATCTGGTGGACAGATTACTGGGAGGGGCTGGGGAAGACCCAGCTGTCATGGTGCATGTTGGCAAGTCAGAGGCAGATGGAGTGTCCTAAAATACAATTTAAGGGGCTTGGGAGCTAAATTGAGGAAAAGGACCTCCAAGGTAGTATTCTCAGGAATACTACCGGTACATCGAGCCACACCAGAAAGGCAGGGGGAGATTAGGGAAATAAACTGTGCCGACTTCTCAGTTGATAACCTGTACTATAGAAGGGACGGGCTGCACCATAAATGAAGAGGGTGCAGATCAGCTGGGAATGAAGATGGCCAAAAAGTTAGAGGGGTTTTTAAACTAGGTGTTGGGGGAGGGTCCAGAGGTAGTGATAGTCAGCGCGGAACATATTCCAGAGGGTAGTATTGGGGGCAATAGTGGTAGGGTAACCAAAGCACATAAACCCAAGGTAAGTACAGTAGCAAGTCTTAGTTTCAATCTCAGAACACCCAATAAGAGGATAGTATGCGACCGGTCTAAACTATGTGGCATGTTCACCAATGCCAGGAGCCTGGCGGACAAGATGGGTGAACTAGAGATACTGTTGTACGAGGAGAATTTGGATTTTGTGGGAATTTCAGAGACCTGGTTTAACAGCCCTCATGATTGGGTGGCAACCATTCAAGGGTATACCCTTTATCGCAAGTGAATGTGAGAGATGACATAACTAAAGGGAGGAGGTGGAATCCTTATGGGTAGAGCTCCAAAGGGATGAAGCTAAGGGGAAAATAATACTGGGAGTATGCTATAGGCCCCCTAAACTGAGGGAGGAGGGGGAGACAGATCTCCTATCACAATTTAAATTAGCAGCAAGAATGGGAAGTGTTATCATAATGGGGGATTTTAATTATCCAGACATAGACTGGGCGGAGGGAATCACCCATTCATCTAAGGCTTGTCAGTTCCTAAATGTCTTGCAGGACAATTTTATGGGTCAGATGGTAGACGCACCAACTAGAAATAAATCGTTACTGGATCTACTGATTACCAACAATATAGACCTGATTGCAGATGTGGAAATACGGGGCAATTTAAGTAACAGTGATCACAGGTCAATTGGCTTCAGTATAAATCACACAAATAGGAAACATAAGGGGAATACAAAGACACTGAATTTAAAAAGAGCCAACTTCCCTAAACTACGAACCTTGCTAGAAGGCATAAATTGGGATAAAATCTTAGGAACAAAGAACATGGAGGAGAGATACATTTTGCTTTTACGAGCATATTAAATAAGGGCATTAACCAATGCATCCCATTAGGTAATACATTTAAAAGAGCGAGCAAAAGTCCTAGATGGCTTAACTTCAATGTAAAAATGCATATAAAAAGGAGAAGGCCTTCAAAAAATACAAGGTCATTATCAGCATTCAGAATTTATAAAGAAATGTAAGGGTGCAATTAGGGTGGCTAAGATAGAACATGAAATACACATAGCAGAGGAGAGCAAAAAAATTCCCAAGAAATTCTTTAACCACTTCCATACCAGGCACTTACGCAGCTTCCCGCCCAAGCCAATTTTCAGCTTTCAGCACTGTCGCACTTTGAATGGCAATTGCGCGGTCATGCTACACTGTACCCAAACAAAATTGGTGTCCTTTTTTCCCCACAAATAGAGCTTTCTTTTGGTGGTATTTGATCACCTCTGCGATTTTTTTTTTGCGCAACAACTAAAAAAAGACTGAAAATTTGGAAAAAAAATTACGTTTTTATTTTTTTCTGTTAATTTTTTTGTAAATACGTTTTCTCTTTCAATTACGGACACTGATATGGCGGCACTAATGGGCACCGATGATATGGCACTGATGGACATCGATGAGGTAGTACTGACGGGCACAGATGAGGTGGCACTGATTGGCGGCGCTGGTATGCGGCACTGATGGGCACTCATAGGCGGCACTGATGGGCACACATAGGCGGCACTGATGGGCACACATAGGCGGCACTGATGGGCACACATAGGCGGCACTGATGGGCACTCATGGGCGGCACTGGGCACTCATAGGTGGCACAGATGGGCACTCATGGGCGGCACTTATGGGTGGCACTGATGGATACTTATGGGTGACACAGATGGGCACTGATAGGTGGGCACTGGGCATGGATGGGCACTGTGGGGTGGCACTGATGGACACTGTGGGGTGGCACTGATGGACACTGTGGGGCAGCACTGATTTTGCCAGGTTGCCAGTCAGTGCCCATTTGTGGGCACTGATTGGCATCTTTTTTTGAATGCTTTTTTTTTTTAGACTTCTTTTTTTTTTTTTGCAGGCTTTTTTTTGCCCACCCTGGTGGTCCAGGGTGGGCATCCCTGGTGGTCCAGTGTGGCGATCCGAGGGGGGGCTGCGCTGATAAACAATCAGCGCGAACCCCCCCTGTCAGGAGAGCCGCCGATCGGCTCTCCTCTACTCGCGTCTGTCAGACGCGAGTGAGGAAGAGCCATCAACGGCTCTTCCTGTTTACATCGTGATCAGCCGTGATTGGACACGGCTGATCACGTGGTAAAGAGTCTCCGCCGGAGGCTCTTTACCGAGATCGGAGATGCAGGGTGTCAGACTGACACCCCGCATGACCGATCGCCGTGCTGCGCGCCCCCACGGGCGCGCTCGGCATGAAATCCTGCACGACGTTCTGGAACGTCCTGTCAGGATTTCATAACCACTTCCCGGACGTAAATCGGCTATAGGCCGGGCGGGAAGTGGTTAAGCATGTAAACAGTAAAAAAGGGAGGACAGACCATATTGGCTCCATAAAGAATCAGTAAGGACATCTGGTTACAAAGGATGAGGAGATGGCAAAGGTATTGAATGTATTCTTCTCCTCAGTCTTCACAAGGGAATTGGGGGCTTCAGTAACCCAAACTGCAGTGTCTATCCTCATGATACATCCCAGGAAGCACCTCCATGGTTAATGGAGGACCGAATTAAAATTATACTTGGGAAACTTAACATTAATAAATCACCGGGACCAGATGGCTTGCACCCGAGGGTACTTAGGGAACTCAGTCAAGTAATTGCCAGACCATTGTTCCTAAATTCTTCCGACAGTCTACTGACTGGAATGGTACCAGCTGATTGGAGAAAAGCCAATGTAGCACCAATATTTAAAAAGGGCCCAAAATACATCCCTGGGAACTACAGACCAGTTAGCCTAACATCAATAGTATGTAAGCTCTTAGAGGGGATGATAAGGGACTATATACAAGATTTTAATACTGAGAACATTATCTTTAGCAGTAAACAGCATGGATTCATGAAGAATCATGCTTGCCAGACCAATCTATTAACCTTCTATGAAGAGGTGCATTGTCATCTAGATAAAGGAAGGCCCGTAAACGTGATGTATCTGGATTTTGCAAACGCATTTGATACAGTTTCCCATAAACATTTACTGTACAAAATAAGGTCAGTTGGCATGGACCAAAGGGTGAGCACATGGATTGAAAACTGGCTACAAGGGTGAGTTCAGAGGGTGGTGATAAATGGGGAGTATTTAGAATGATCAGGGGTGGGTAGTGGGGTCCCTCAGGGTTCTGTGCTGGGACCAATCCTGTTTAATTTGTTCATAAATGACCTGGAGGATGGGGTAAGCAGTGCAATGTCTGTATTTGTGGATAATACTAAGCTAAGCAGGGCAATAACTTCTCCACAGGATGTGGAAACCTTGAAAAAAGATCTGAACAAATTAATGGGGTGGGCAACTACATGGCAAATGAGGTTCAATGTAGAAAATTTTCAAATAATGCATTTGGGTGGCAAAAATACGAATGCAATCTATACACTGGGGAAAACCTCTGGGGGAATATAGGATGGAAAAGGACCTGGGGGTCCTAGTAGATGATAGGCTCAGCAATGGCATGTAATGCCAAGCTGCTGCTAACAAAGCAAACAGAATATTGGCATGCATTAAAAAGGGGATTAAACCTCCAGAGATAAAATGATAATTCTCTCTACAAGACTCTTCTCCAGCCGCACCTAGAGTATGCTGTCAGGTTCTGGGCACCAGTACTCAGGAAGGATGTACTGAAAATAGAGAGGGTTCAAAGAAGGGCAACAAAGCTAATAAAGGGTCTGGAGGATATTAGTTATGAAGAAAGGTTGCGAGCACTGAACTTATTCTCTCTGGAGAAGAAACGCTTGAGAGGGGATGTGATTTCAATTTACAAATACCATACTTGTGACCCCACAATAGGGATAAAACTTTTTTGCGAAAGGGAGTTTAATAAAACACATGGCCACTCATTAAAATTAGAAGAAAATAGGTTTAACCTTAAACTACTTAGAGGGTTGTGGAATTCTCTTCCACAGGCAGTGGTCTCAGTGGGGGGCATCGATGGTTTCAAGAAACTATTAGATAAGCACCTGAATGACCACAACATATAGGGATATACAAGGTAATACTGACATATAATCACACACATAGGTTGGAGTGGATGGACTTGTGTCTTTTTTCAACCTCATCTATTATGTAACTATGTAACAGCAGGAGGGCCACCAGTTTGAGACCTCTGGCTCAGAGCGTTAAGGGGTGTGATGTTTCCCACCCCTTAATGGTGGTGGCCTCAGGAAGGCCACTGCCATCCTCAATTCCAGTTCTTCTGAAATGCCTTTGAGTACTCTATCCAAGCTTCCATCACCTTGGACATGGCTGCAGGGCCAAAGCAGGTTTACAAGCCATACTGGCTAGCCCATATATCTTGAGATCTTGATCTATTCTCCTTTCAAGCCTGTCCTTAAAGGATGCAGTGTCCTCTAAATGAAGAGTGACATGTTTGGCTAATCGCATCGATGCTGCGTCTATCAGGGGAGTGTTTTCCAGATGCTTAAAGCGGATGTCCGCTGAAAAAAAAATATTAAAAGCCAGCAGCTACAAATACTGCAGCTGCTGACTTTTAATATTAGGACACTTACCTGTCCTGGAGTCCAGCGCCGTCCGCAGCAGAGGACGAGCGATTGCTCATCACTCTGCTGCCCCCCCGCCATCCTCGGTGAGGGAACCAGGAAATAAAACGCTCCGGCTTCACTGCCCGGTTCCCTACGGCGCATGCGCGAGTCGCGCTATGCCTGCCGATTGGCTCCCGCTGTGTACTGGGAGCCGAGTGTTCCCAGAACACAACGGGGGGGACGGGAGGTGCCGTCATGCCCGCAGTCTGCCCAAGACTGTGTGGCCGGAAGTAGGTGCAAATACCTGTCTTTAGACAGGTATCTGCACCCCCCTGAAAGGTGTCAAATGTGACACCGGAGGGGGGAGGGTTCCGATCAGCGAGAGTTTCCACTTTACTTGCGCAATCCCTCTTCCCCTTTTTCCCTTGTTTAAATTCTGGTCTACTTTGCTTCATTTTTCATCAATATTATCCTTTAACTCTGAAAGGAGAGGGAAATTGGAGCGCTCCTTCCCCAAATGCTTAAAGAAATTCCTTTGTTTATCCGGGGGGAGTGGAAGAGTCTTCTTACTTAAAGGATCACTAAAGATTTTTTTTTTAGCTAAATAGCTTCCTTTACCTTACTGCAGTCCTGGTTTCATGTCCTCATTGTTCGTTTTTGCTTTGAAGTTGCTGTAATTCTGCTCTGATCTCCACACTTCCTGCTTGTCTGGCTCCTTATGAAAAATATCATGGCAACTTTTCACTGTGGTCCAAGCTGTGTGTCTAAAACTCCTCAGAACCATGCAGATTCATTTTAAAAACAAAACACTGTCCTGGATTTGTTTGTTTTTGTTCTGTGGGTCTCTTTACTTCACAGAAACATGAAACCAGTTTAAAAACTAAAGTGAAACTGCAGGTACATTATATGATTGAATTTAATCTATTTTTAAAAGGAATCAGTTAACTGTTATTTCTCTATACCCTGTAAACAGTCATTTCAGCAAAAACATTTTTTTCCTTTAGTGACCCTTTAAGGGCCTCCTTTTACCGCTTTAATTAGTGGTGAAACTAAGGCGAAGTCGAAGCCTCCAACAAATTTATCTCCCTCTATTTTGCTGTATGACGAACCCGGAGTAGTGGACTGGCTCAGTGTGCGGGCTGTACCCCACTCCTTCGGGGATTGCTGCACCACGCGCTTAACTAGCAACTCTATTTGATGGCTTTCGGTCTCTTTTTCCCTGACCACCTGAATATAGCATGTGTCATGCAAGGACTTTCCCTCCAGGACTCACGTCCCACATCCCCAGCAGGCTCTGCGATCAGAACGGCTGTCATGGCAGTGGGTGCAGTGTCCTCTTCTGTTGATGGGTCCTAGACGGAGAGTCACGTCTGGACCTGGATGAGCAAGGTTCCTGTCAACTGATATGATGAACTGGCGATACGACCTGGAAGGGCTAATAAAGGAAGGGTAGAAAAAAGGCATGACATTAGGGCATATGTTCATCCAACCTTGGACGTGGCCCCTCCCCCTTTCTTACACCCCCACGTACCTGGAGCATGAGGGCTGGCTGCACAGAGGCGGTGACCTGTCCATGGCACCCGGTAAAGGGTGAATAGGTGACGATCCTGCAGTCTTGTAGGAACACCAATGTCCTAAGAGAAAGACTGCCCACAGGAATTCCCAATGTGACAGGGGCTAGCAGGGATTTAAATCCCCCACTGTAATGACGTCACAGCCGTGCCCCATCGACGCCTGCGCAGTGGTGACCTGCCGTAGAGCCCCTGCGCAGCCACCGGATCCTTGGCCGAACTGCACATGTGCAAAACCAAGCCTCAGTTTCACCCGCAGATTGCACATGCACGGAAGGCTGGGCCTCGGGCTATTTCAACACTGCTGGAAACATATGCCCGACATTTGATCGATTTTGTACATCTGTAAACTTAAGTGCATCAATTGTAGGTCCAAAGAGGAGGACAAAAAAGGAACACAGTCTCTGGCTGTGAGATCAAATTTATGAGAAATGGGGTCCTTTAGCATTGGAGAGGAGACAGGGTTAACCCACACGTAGACTGCCATGGAGTCTGTCAGGGAAACATTTTTGGGGGTTTACATCCACTTTAAAGCCTAAAGAGGAAATTTACACATCACAACTTAATAAAAAATATTGTTCTTTGGCAAGGAAAATACATTCCTCATTAATAATTATGCTACCAAAATCAGTGTGTGCTGTAAATTGCCTCCAACATTGCTCCGGTTTCTTCTTGTCAGAGGCTACCATTTTGCTGAAGCCCAGAGCCCCTGAACAGCAGTAAATAATAAAGCAAACTAAACCGATTTAAATCGATTTAAGAGTTTCAAAAGACAGTTACATTACTGGAATGCTGATTGCTAACTGTCACATTTGCTTGTGTTCTCAACCAAACTGTCAAATTGCTGGTGTCATAACTGTTCATGTGTGCAGCACCATGGCAGTTGCAGATCAAACAGAAACAGCTTCCTTGGCTGTTAAGGATTTGGGGGTTTAGTTCCGCTTTAAGGCTGTCAGCAGATTAGCCTCTATAAATTTTAAAAATGCCTAAAAACGTAGAGCAACTGAGCATGTGCAGAGTAGGGTGAGACAGTGTATTATTGGATTTGAATTTAAACCGAATAGATACTTTTTTTTTTATGTTTTACATAAATATACCTGCAAAAGGAGCCATCCTTAAGTGATCTAGCATGAGCTAATTTTCTGACTAACGCTTCACTTTAAGCTAACTAGAAAAAAAAAAAAATTCTATTAACAATGTATCAATGATCAGCTATGAAGCCACTATTTTCATTGTGGTGGAAAGACCCAATCTGCAAAGGCCATGAATAGCTGTATGTTTCCCATCCTTTTACCTGTGTTTATATACAGTTTTCAGAAAAAAATTATTGACTTAACCTTTAGTTTGACATTGTACCCTACTGTAACAAATGCTGCACAATCATGTTAATCAGGGTTTTGTGAATCAATTTGATGGGCTTCTATACTACAAAATACAGATGGTGACTTGGCATGAGTCTGTACATGTATGGTGAGCAAATTAGATTCAGTGTATGCACTGTGTCTTCCATCCATGATGACTTTTCCAAGTCACATGTTAAAAAGTAGTTATGATACATGACAATGATCGTCTGCAGCAGAGCATATGGGATTACTCCCTGGTGATGTTTTATGAAAATGATTCTTCTAGACAGTTAATCAATATTGTATGTAGCTGGCTAACTTGCAGATAACATAATACATTTACCTTTGCTATAGGAAATGGAAATGAATCTGCACATTGTCATGCACTTTGTGTAGTCTCTACATGTTCACTTTAAACTTACACATGTATTCGGATAGGTATATGAAAACTATATTTTAAAAGTACACCTGGAGTTCATTTTTGTTGTGATTTTTATATTTTTACTGTATTACAAGTTAACATTTTATATTATTATTTCATACACAGATTTCTAGATTATCTTGTTTTTGGCTGCAGGTATGTCAGAAGTGTGCAGTTATTTAACATACTTAATAACTGCTGAGATAAAACCAATTACACCTTCTTACTCTACCCTCTATAGTCAGTTAAATTAGTATTATAGACATGTATTAAATGGGAGGGAAAAAAAGGCCAAACATTTTACAGCTCTTATGCCCCGTACACGCCATCACTTTATGTGATGAAAAAAAATGACGTTTTTAAAAACGTCACTTTAAATGACCGTGTGTGGGGGAAAACGTCGTTTTATGTCTTGTAAAAAACGACCAAAAAAAATTGAAGCATGCTTCAATTTTATGTGTCGTTTTTCAAAACGTCGTTTTTTACTTCACAGAAATTGACCGTGTGTAGCAAAAAACGTCGTTTAAAAAGACGTTTTTACACCCGCGCATGCCCAGAAGCGAGCTTCAATGGAAAAAGTGGTGAGAACGTAACCTCGCTTTGCTAGAACATTGTGAGAAAAACGATGGTGTGTAGGCAACTTCGTCTTAGAAAATTGAAGTTTCAAAAAGGTCTTTTTTTTCATCACATAAAGTGATGGTGTGTATGCGGCATAAGAAGCTGCCCTACCTTACATCAAATTAGTATTATTATACAGGATTTATATAGTGCCAACAGTTTACGCAGTGCTTTACAATATACAAGAGAGACAATACAGTTATAATACAAGAGGATTAAGAGGGTCTTGCTCAGAAGAGCTTACAATCTAATAGGGTGGGGCAGGTGGTACAAAAGGTTGTAACCGTGGGGAATGACCTGACGGATGTGGTAAAAGATTAGTTGGAGATGTGATAGGCTTCCCTGAAGAGATGTGTTTTCAGGGATCGCCTGAAGGTAGCAAGAGTAGGGTATGGCCGGACAGGTTGAGGTAGTGAGTTCCAGAGGATGGAAGATGTTCTGGAGAAATCCTGGAGACGAGCATGGGAGGAGGAGTCGAGAGAGCTTGACAATAGGAGGTCTTGAGAAGAGCGGAGAGGACGGTTTGGGATATATTTGGAGACAAGATTGGTGATGTAGCTCAGGGCAGAGTTGTGGATGGCTTTGTATGTTGTGGTTAGTATTTTGAATTTAATTCGCTGGGCGATCAGGAGCCAGTGTAGGGATTGAAGGAGAGGGTTGTCAGACATTGAGCGTTTTGTAAGGTGAATAAGTCTGGCAGCAGCATTCATGATAGACTGAAGAGGGGATGGTCTATGGAGAGGCAGACCAATGAGAAGGGAGTTGCAATAGTCAAGGTGAGAAATAACACTCTAAATTGCCAAAAGTATTGGCATACCCCTTCAAATCATTGGATTCAGGTTTTCCAATCACCTCCATGGCCATCAAGCACCTAGGCATGCAAACTGCTTCTACAAACATTTGTGAAAGAATGTTGGCTCTCAGGAGCTTGATAGGTTGCCACCCGTGAAATTTCCTTGCTACTAAATATTCCATGGTCAACTGTTAGTGGAAGCAACTGGGAACAACAGCAACTCGGCTGCAAAGTGGTAGGTCACATAAAATAGTCAATAGCTACAGACCTCCAAACTGTGTGTGACCTTCAGTGGGTAGAGAGATTTAATGGAATGGGATTTCATGGCCGAGAACCTGCATCCAAGCATTATATGGGTATGGCCCCTTCCTGTTCCAACATGACTGCACACCAGTGTACAAAGCAAGGTTCATAAAGACATGGATGAGCGAGTTTGGGGTGGAGGAACTTGACTGGCCTGCACAGAGTCCTGGCCACAACCTGATAGAACACCTTTGTGATGAATTAGAGTGGAGCCTGCGAGCCACGCCGCCTCGTCCAACATCAGTGCCAGACCTCACAAATGCGCTTCTGGAAGAATGGTCAATAATTCCCATAGACACACTCCTGTGTGAGTTGAAGCTGTTAAAGGCTACAAAGGGTGGGTCAACTCAATATTGAACCCTACAGACTAAGACTGTGATGCCATTAAAGTGACTTAGAAGCATACTTTTCACTTTGCTAAATAAAGCTGTATTTACTTCAATCAACAAATCATTTGCAAAGGAATTCTAACTGTTGTAAATTCTTGTGTGCATACATTGGAATTCAAAACACAGGCTAACTTAGTTTACTCTCTTAGTAAGTAGCCCCAATATTTTCTAATAGCCAGCATATCCTTGCAGTGTCTCAGATGTAGCTTTCTCTATTACTGTTGATCTTGGTCAAGGCCCCTGCAATGAAAGTGCTTTTAAACGTACCTATCCAGGGGCCCTTGTCTCATATGATCCCCCCATTGTAGAGATGCAGTCTTTACAAGTCTCCTTGGCATTTGTCACTCCCCACCACACATTCCATTCTCTGATATGTCCTTTAGTGATATACATACAAGATATGCACTCCAAATGGTTTCTGGACCTCATGTAGTGAATGTTATATCGACTTACAACAGATGGCCACTGTCAATACATCCAATAACCATAGATATCACAAGTATAACTCTTGTAGTGCACTCCTGTAGTGACATATTTGAAACACAGTATGTGGTATCCAGCACTTCTGGAAGAAACTGTTGGAGGCTGTAGCCCTGAAATGGCGGGAAGGTAGGATTGACATTCTGCTGGAGAGGTGGCTTCCCCTTCAGGGACCATTGTTCTGTATTTTTTAACCTGATGAAGAAAATTAAAAAAATTATAGTAGATGTTATTAAGCTTATGAAATCTTAGAAACAGGTCATGTAGCCAGGTGCTGGGCTACAGCAATATAGAGAAGGTGAAATGTACTTTTATTCTTCTCTCCCTCCACTGAAATGCTGATGTTATGCTGCACCATTCTACTCTGGCCAATAGGAGGAGAGCTAAAGCCAAGCAAACTCATAAAACTCTAGACAGAGCGCTGAGAAACCTGGGAGTTATAGTTTGTGACGACAGCCATATAATGGGATTAATAAGATTAATAAGACTCCTTATAATACAAATCCCAATAATCATTGCGCAGTAGGAGGAGTGGAGGCATGATTTTTTATTAAACTTCCCAGAAGACCTCTTCCTCTTGTCATCAAGAGAGTTAGAAAGAGAGATCACCGCTGAACACTGAAGGCTTTTGGGGAGAGAGATGGGGACTCTCACATTACGTAGAATCTTTACCACATCTAAACCCCATCTACCTTGCACCTGTGCCAAGACTATACTGTACCTATACTGTATCTATACTGCACGCAGGTTGAGTGGGACTGTCATTAAGTGCGCTGATGCTCTGAAAGGGCCCCAACGATAGCTGGCAGAAGAACATCTCAAAGTACAGCCCCTAATATAAAAATAATTTTGCAAGCCCCCTTTGTCCCCCTGTCCACTACCATCCTCCTTTTCTTTTGCACAATGCATACCCAGCTGGTCTAAGACTAGCTTCAATGCAATGAATGCACTCTGGTAGTATGTTTCTAGCACTCAGTAGATTAAACAATATCACTGCTCACTGTTGCACTTGAGGTGACCTTACTACTTTTTATGCTGATCTGGATGTCAAATTTTATCTTATGCCTGGTCCTTACTGTTAATCACTTTGTATGCTAAATTGTGTTATTACCATTGTTCATCCATTCTGTAACTAAGCAGCTTCACTCCAGGACTCTCCAACTAATTTTGTATTTTTCCCACCACTCAGTTTGTTCAGATTTAGTAAGTCCACTGCAAAAAAAAAAAAAATACTGTAACTCCTTGCAATTTCTCACAGCAGGATTTTTGCTCCGCTTTAGTAATGACCATTGATTGCAAATAATCACAAGCAATATTAAAATAATACAAGGAATTATAATCTCAATAAGACACATAAGGAGTAAAGCTTCAAACCAATTGGAACATCTTACTGTAAGTGTGCCAGTACTTTTCTCTATTATGGTGTATGGGGAAGGAGCAAAGTATCACTCTTATGCTGCTGCAGAATTGAGGCAAATTTGGTTAGGGTACCCAGTAAAATCTTTTACGGATGGGCAGATAACTCCTAAACCATCCTTACGATCAACATTAAATAATCACTTACACGGGTGTAACAACCTACTATCATAGGATTCTATGTAAATCTAAATTTTGTCTCCTTCTGTAATCAAGGAAGCAGTAATTGTTTCTTCTGGCCTGTCCAGGGTTTCACAGGCTGGAAGTTTAACTGTTTCCCCCTGCTGGTGGAAAAAGCTTTTAAAGCTTAGTGTGGGGGATTTAAATAGCCAGCCTGAATTGTTATCAAGCTCCAGCCAATCCCTGGAGAGAAGTGTCCAGAAGAGGGCTGGAAAGGTGATAAATAGTCCAAGGCATTGGAGAGTTGGGATTCTTCTCCCAATAAGGGTTCCAGAGCCTGAGGCTCTGTTGCACTTATGCAGCCTATGGACTGTGTTACTGTTCTAAAGGCCTCAGATGGATCAGAGCTGAGGGTCTTGGTGTACTGCTCTAGAAACTGATTGTTGGACCTCACCACAAGGAATCTGGTCTGGAGAAGGACTGTTTCACCCACTGGACAATGTCCAGAAAAAGCTGGAAGGTGGCAGCAATTGATCCCTGTGACTGTGCAATGTTCTGAAAATCGCATTGAATACCAGGAGCTGTGCATAGAAGCAAAATAACCAGATGCCAAAGAAACTTGCCTCATGGTTATGAGGCCTCAGACTGCAAAGAAAGTTATCTCACGTCTCATTGTCTTCAGCTGTGGAGCCTTAGACTGTCTAATTCTCACAATTACTTAAGAAGAAGGCTGTCTTTTTAATGCTATGTGCTAATCTTTTTGGAGTATCCCATACACTAATCCCTCTCCTGCTAAAATTTCTATAAACAATAAATCCTAAAAAGATATACCATAAACTGTGTTATGGGAGCCGGTATAAATAGACTGGTGCTTGGGTGACTAGCAGCCTCTGTACTGTTAGCGAAAAACCAGTGGCCTCTTTGAGGGTAGTGCTACACAAGGCAACTTTAAAGTGGTTGTAAACCCTTACAGACCACTTTTACCTACAGGTAAGCCTAGATTAAAGCTTACCTGTAGGTGCAAGAAATATCTCCTAAACCTACATGGTTTAGGAGATATTTCCAAAAGACATGCGCCATAGACAACGGCGCGCAGGCACACTGAGCGTGCCGTTACTAATGGCGATCATGCCGTTAGTGGTGGCACCCGCGCGCATGCGTGGGAGTGACATCATTGCGGCTCCGGCCAGTCACATCGCCGGAGCCGCGATACGAGGAAGACACTTGGGGAAAGATGGGGGAGGTGAGGAATGAGCACCGCTGCGGGGGCTCCGATCTCAGGTAAGTAATACATAATGAGCTAGTATGCTATGCATACTAGCTCATTATGCCTTTTTCTTGTAGGGTTTTTTTTGTTTTTTTTTCAGATTTTTTTCAAGAGGTTTACTTCCCCTTTAAAGCTTATCTCTTTAGGACCAGGGACTGAGGTATAAGCAATGTAAGATCTTTGCTATACAAGCTTGACTTATACAAGATCTAATGAAGTTGGGAAACTCTGTCCTGCTTTTTACCCTTTAGTAAAAATTGCCCTGTCAACAGACATGTAGGCAATTGATCATTTTAATATCACATCATTATTTTTCCTTTTCACTGACCTCTGGTCAATCAGTTCCCAAGCCTCAGGAGTAAACTTTACATTCCAATGTTTTAAGGCTGGTAACATTTGAATCAGTGAGTGCTTTGTCAGCATAATATAGGAAATAACTGTTATGGTTAGTATAGCTCAAAGGTTGCATCTAGGCCTGACACTGGATGATGTATCTTGTGCGCTAGTGGAAAGAGATTAATAAGAATATGGAGCTATTCAAAGATAAATTAGTGGAGGATAACTCTTTTATGTTTAATTTTTATCTGTACTGTGGATGGAATCCTATTAGGTGATCAAAATATAGTCTTGTCCTGTCTTGTCCATTGCTCAAATAATAGGCATTATCTGAATTAGCAATGCAAATAATACAAATAAACATAATAAAAAAAAACATAATTAGATGGCACAGTAAGTCTGATTACATTATTGTGTAAGGGGGGGCAAAGTGAACAACCCAATTGTAAACCCATAATAGTTACTATGTGCCACAGACACTTGTCAGTAATAGAATGCAAATTGCAAATTCACTAACAAATGGTGTTTACCAAGAAGGATAGGTCCAATAGGATTTTCTGTAATATTTTGGGGCTATTTGACATCTGTTCGATATTTTCACATTTCATTCAGAAACAGGACATTGTCTGCTTTCTTTAAATTTGAAGGTAGAATCTTAACAACACATTTCTTAGCACAACCTATCAGAATATAAATTGACTGCATAATATTTTAGCTGGAACACCGTAATCTTTATAAACAGCATCTTGTTATTGAAGCATTAGCAGAACTCAAATGAGAGAGTGACATTTGGAGTCTCACAGGACACCTTCATCGGGCAATGTGACACATGAATGCTTATCTGTATATACGACACAAAAACAGGACTGTTTGGAAGTTTTATGCAAACTTTAAACAGGGAGTGCGATACATACATTGAGTATGAATGTAGAGTTTAGTAGATCAGTAAAGGGATTGTGACTGCTGGTTGTGCATACATCTGCTGGTTCGGTGCTCATGTAAACCCATATTACAAAATTACCAATAATCTTTATAGTAAATTTTACTGCTCTTGTGCATTTCCTCTGAGTTAACCAGACCCAATGGCTTGTATAAGGAGTATCTTGGAGCTTTAGGGGTCTGTGATCAAATCTCATAAAGGACTATATCTCCATGAAATGTGTATGCTCTCCCCATGTTTGGTTTTCTTTAGTTTCCTCTGAATTTCCAACACCATACTAGTAGGTTGCTTGATATCTACCAAAATTGGTCAAAGATTGTGTAGGATGAGATAAAATTATAAGTTAAAGTTTTATAGTTATATTACTTCACTTTACTTTGCCGGGAGGCAATCACAGAGGCACGCTTTGTAATCGCTGGTTCCTTCAGACTCAGCTGATCACAGATACAGGTAAAGAGCCAATCACAGCACCCCTTTACCACATGATCAGCTGTGTCCAATGAGCTGATCACAATGTAAACACAAGCCAGTTATTGGCTTTTCATGAGGGGAGAAGAGAGCCAATAACTGGCTTCTGTTAAAGGGACATCTACACTCATAATCAGGGTAGTTTCAACAGTTCCCACCAGTGCTGCCCATCAGTGCCCACTAGTGCTGCCATTCAGTGCTCATCAGTTCTGCCTATCAGTGCCCTTCAGTGCCACCTATCAGTGCCCATCAGTGTTGCCTATCAGTACCACCTATCAGTGCCCTTCAGTGCTGACTATCAGTGCCCATCAGTGCCACCTATCAGTTCCCATTATTGCCAACTATCAGTGCAGCCTCATCAGTGCCCCCTCACCAGTGCCATCTATTTGTGCCCATCAGTGCCAACTATCAGTGTCCATAAGTGCCACCTCATTAGTGCAGCCTCATCAGTGCCCATCAGTGCCGCTTCATCAGCGATCATCAGTGAATGAGAAAAATTACCTGTTTATAAAATATTACAACAAACTGAATTTTTTTTTTTTCAAAGTTTTCAATCTTTTTTCGTCTGTTTAGAAAAAAATTTAAATAACCCAGTGGTGACTAAATACCACCAAAAAAAACTTGTGTGAAAAAAAAATTCAGTACAGTGTTGTATGACTGCGCAGTTGTCATTCAAAGTGTGACAGCACTGAAAGTCGAAAATTGGTCTGAGCTAAAAGGGGGTAAAAGTGCCCAGTAAGCTATTGGTTAAATTAATATTTTTCTATGTGATGCTCTCACACTTTATTATCTCTAAACGTGTGGACCTATCTTTCATTTTCCAACCAGCATCTTTCGGTGTTATATTGCAATGGATGCTTTGCTAAACAGGCATATTCTTTTTAAGGTGATTTGATAAAAAGGCAAAGAGGGAAGTGCAGTCTTATTATTATTACTGTTCCATGGTATGACTAAACAAAGCTTGCTCTGAACTAAAATGTAAAGAAAAAACTACAATGTAGAAAACAGCATTTAACACATGCAAAAGCAAGTGCTAATTGCCACAATTAGAAATTCTGTTGACAGGCTAGTATCATTACGTTGTCAATTAGAGCAAGAACATCTATAAATCGCAGAACGGTTCACCTACAATGTTTAAACAAGAAGTAATTCTAATAATTTATTTTTTTGCTTTTTGTGAAGCACTTGTTTATATTGTTTTTTATCAGGCAGAATATCAAATAGGATCAGGCCAACTTCATCAATGGGGCTGAGCTGAGTGATTTCGGTGAAATTGATTTTGCAGCAAAACTACCAATTTTGCTGTCAGTTTCAACCACTGAATTGGATGAAATATGCTGAAAAAATATATGCTTTTTTTTTCTTTATTTAAAGAGCGGGAGCTTCTTATTTGCCTGTATTTAGGATAGTTTAGCTTATTTCATTTTGTGTTTTTTTTTTCTTTTGTTTGGAATTTTCTTATTGATTCTCAAGTTACTCAAAATATAAATGCTTTATTCATAATCTCTTTCACAAAATTCTTTCCATTATGCCCCCCCCCCCCCCCCTTATCGCTTATTTTCTTTTACCATGTATTATATTTATTTCCCTCTCCTCTGTACTCTTCTCTTCTCTTCTCTTCTCCTCTCAGACTCCCACTAACGCAAAATATATTTTTATTGTACTTCTACATAACCACTTTAGCCCCGGAAGGATTTGCCCCCTTCCTGATGGCCCATTTTTTGCGATACAACACTGCCTGGTTTTAACTGACAGTCGTGCAATATTGTACACAAAGAAAATTAATGTCCTTTTTTCCCCACAAATAGAGCTTTCTTTTGGTGGTATTTGATCACCTCTGCTTTTTTTTTTTTTTTTGGCGCTATAAACAAACAAAACGCGACAATATTTTGTACTTTTTGCTATAATAAATATCCCAAAAATAAATAAAACAAATTTCTTCATCAGTTTAGGCCGCTATGTAATCTTCTACATATTTTTGGTAACAAAAATCGCAATAATGCCTTGTACACACGATCAGAATTTCCGATGAAAAAAGTCCGACAGATATTCCGACTGTGTGTTGGCCCCATCGGACTTTTTTCCGTCAGAGTTTAGAAATAGAACATGTTTTATATTTTTCCGATGGAGAAAAACACATGCTTGCTCAGAATCAAGTCGACGCATGCTCGGAAGCATTGAACTTCATTTTTCTTGGCCCGTCGTAGTGTTTTACGTCACCGCGTTTTGGACGGTCGGAATTTGGTCTGACAGCGTGTATGCAAGACAGCTTGAACGGAATTCCGACAAAAAATTCCATCGGATTTTATCCTATCGGCAATTTCCGATTGTGTGTACAGGGTATATTGATTGATTTGCACAAAAGTTATTGGGGCAGATCCACGTAAATCGGCGCATTTTTGCGTCGGGCGTAGCGTATCTAAGATACACTACGCCGCCGTAACTTACTTTTTTTTTGGAATCCTCAAAGAATTCACGCTGTAAGTTACGGCGGCGTAGTGTATCTTTGGCAGCGTAAGGGAGCGCAATTTAAATGGATGTGATGGGGGCGTGTTTTATGTAATGGATGTGATGGGGCCGTTTTTTTGAACGGCGCAAGCGCCGTCCGTGGGGGTATCCCAGTGCGCATGCTCGAAATTAAACCGGAACAAGCCAATGTTTATGACGGTGACGTTATTCTACGCAAATCCCTATTCGCAAACGACTTACGCAATCGACGTAAAAAATTTGACGCGGGAACGACGCCCATACTTAACATTGAGTACGCCTCATAATAGCAGGGGTAACTATACGCCGGAAAAAGCCGAATGCAAACGACGTAAAAAAAATGCGCCGGCCAGACGTACGTTTGTGGATCGCTGTAACTAGCTAATTTGCATACTCAACACGGAATTCGACGGAAACACTACCTAGCGGCCGGTGGAAAAATGCACCTAAGATCCGACGGCGTACTATGACGTACGCCTGTCAGATCGATCCCAGATGCAGTTGTATCTTGTTTTGTAGATACAAAACAAAGATATGACGCGGGAACTTTAAAATTACGCGGCGTATCAATAGATACGCCGGCGTAATTCTTTTGTGGATCTGCCCCATTGTGTCTGCAAAATAGGGGATAGATTTATGGCATTTTTATTATTATTTTCTTTTTTTACTAGTAATGGCGGTGATCTGCAATTTTTATCAGGACTGAACATTGCGACGGACAGATCGGACACTTTTGATACTTTTTTACTTTTTTTGATATTTATACATATTTTTTTGCATTTATTACGTGAGGAATTACCATATTCTTGTATTGCTTTATTGTAAATATATTATTATTGAAATAAATAGGTTACTGGTTCCTTAGGCTGGTTTCTTGTGTTTTTTTGTTAGTTACCCTCCCCTTAGACTGACATTGCTGCTGTCCAAATGTGCCCCCATTCTGGATGAAGGAGAAAAGGGGGCACATTTGAACAGCAGCAATGTCAGTCTAAGGGGAGTGTTAGATGTACTACCAGATTTAGAAAATATGTAGAATAATTATTTTTTATATATTTTTTGGGGATATTTATTATAGCAAAAAGTAAAAAATATTGTTTTTTTTTAAAAATTGTCGCTCTTTTTGTGTTTATAGCGCAAAAAAAAACGCAGAGGTGATCAAACACCACCAAAACAAAGCTCTATTTGTGAGAAAAAAGGACGTAAAATTTGTTTGGGAGCCACATCACACAACCGCGCAATTGTCAGTTAAATCGATGCAGTGCCGAATCACAAAAAGTGCTCTGGTCAGGAAGGGGGTAAATTCTTCCGGGGCTGAAGTGGTTAATGCCGCTTTAACTCACTTTAACTCAGATTTGCCATATCTGAAGATGTTGGTTTTGGTTATCCAGACAAGAATAGTATAACATGGGTGATTAACCACCTTAATAATTGGACACTTTTACCCCCTTTCTGCCCAAGACAATTTTCACATTTCACTGATCTCACACTTTGAATGACAATTACTCAGTCATCCAACACAAGAAAAGCTTTCTTTTGGTGGTATTTAATCAC
Source organism: Rana temporaria (assembly GCF_905171775.1). NCBI lineage: Eukaryota > Metazoa > Chordata > Amphibia > Anura > Ranidae > Rana > Rana temporaria. The sequence continues at coordinate 227,217,639 of NC_053489.1, forward strand.
CATTGTTTTTTTTTCCAATATAAACGATAAAATAATGAAAGTTTGAAAAAAAAAGTTTTTCTTAGTTTCTTTTTTTAACCAGTTGGTAACCGCCCTATAGCCAAAATACGGCTACAGAGCGGTTACTGTACTCTAGGAGGGCGTCAATGTACGTCCTCCCAGAGACTGCGTTGTGCGCGCCCGAGCGGGCGCGCACACGCGATCGCCGGTGCTCGCCGGGTCTACGGGACCCGCAGCAACAGCACTCGCGGTAAGGAGCCAATGGACGCGGCTCCTTACCACGTGATCGCGCCGTCCAATGACGGCGCGATCACATTTGTAAACAAACCCTGCGGCTGGGTCACATGCAGGTCATCTCTCTCCTCTCCTCACACCGTTGCAGCGTGAGAGGAGAGGAGAGAGATTTTTTCAAATCAATAGTAAGTGCCAGCAGTGCCCAGCAATCCCCAGCAGTCCCCAGCAGTGCCCAGCAGTGCCCAGCAGTGCCCAGCAGTGCCCCATCTTTACCCCAGCAGTGCCATCTGTCCCCTAGGAAGTGCCATCTGTCCCCCAGGAAGTGCCATCTGTGCCCCAGGCAGTGCCATCTGTGCCCCACTAGTGCCATCTGTGCCCCACTAGTGCCATCTGTGCCACCTGTGCCCCACAAGTGCCCCAACAGTGCCACCTGTCCTACACCAGTGAACACCAGTGCCACAAAAGTAAAACAACACTGCCACATCAGTGCCACAACACTGCCACCTGTGCCCATAAGTGCCACCTGTGCCCATAAGTGCCACCTGTGCCCATAAGTGCCCACAAGTGCCGCCTGTGCCCACGAGTGCCGCCTGTGCCCACGAGTGCCGCCTGTGCCACACCAGTGCCGCCTGTGCCACACCAGTGCCGCCTGTGCCACACCAGTGCCGCCTGTACCAAACCAGTGCCGCACCAGTGTCATCTGAGCCACACCAGTGTCATCTGAACCGCATCAGTGCCGCCTGTGCCCATCAGTGCCACCTGTGCCCATCAGTGCCGCCTGTGCCCATCAGTGCCACCTGTGCCACACCAGTGCCGCCTGTACCAAACCAGTGCCGCCTGTACCAAACCAGTGCCGCACCAGTGTCATCTGAGCCACACCAGTGCCACACCAGTGTCATCTTTGCCACATCAGTGCCGCCTTTTCCCATCAGTGCCACCTGTGCCCATCAGTGCCGCCTGTGCCCATCAGTGCCACCTGTGCCACACCAGTGCCACCTGTACCAAACCAGTGCCGCCTGTACCAAACCAGTGCCGCACCAGTGTCATCTGAGCCACACCAGTGCCACACCAGTGTCATCTGAGCCACATCAGTGCCGCCTGTGCCCATCAGTGCCACCTGTGCCCATCAGTGCCACCTGTGCCCATCAGTGCTCATCTGCACCCCACCAGTGCTCATCTGCACCCCACCAGTGCTCATCTGCGCCCCACCAGTGCTCATCTGCACCCCACCAGTGCTCATCTGCGCCCCACCAGTGCCATCTGCGCCCCACCAGTGCCATCTGTGCCCCACCAGTGCCATCTGTGCCCCACCAGTGCCACACCAGTTCCACCTGCACCACTGCAGTGACGCCTGTGCCCACCAGTGCCGCCTGCTAATCAGTGACCCCAGAGCCACAGCAGTGCAACCAGAGCCACACCAGTGCCACATTTGCCCATCAGTTACACCTGCGCCACTGCAGTGCCACTAGTGCCCACCAGTGTTCTGCAGTCCAGCCTCACTAGCCACCAGTATGGCAAAAAAAATTTTTACCACCGAGCAGGCCTTCCAGAAACTATGGGCGTCTGATGACAGCTGTGAGGAGTCTCTGTCCGATTCCGATTCGGCCTATGAGCCCGTAACAGGAAGCGGGTCTGATACTGATTCAGAGGAGGAACCTGTGCCCGTTAAAAGAAGGCGTTCTGGCGTGGAGCAGCCTACTACTAGTGCAGTGCCGTCCACCTCGCAAGCAGTGCCGTCCACCTCGCGAGCAGTGCCGTCCACCTCGCAAGCAGTGCCGTCCACCCCGCAAGCAGTGCCGTCCACCCCGCAAGCAGTGCCGTCCACCCCGCAAGCAGTGCCGTCCACCCCGCAAGCAGTGCAACAAAGGTCAGGCACCAGTAGGGTGTCCTCTCTGCCCCAAAGGGATAGGGGCCATGCCAGCCTTCCCTATGGCCTTCAAAACCCCCTGTGGCTGCCTTCGAATTCTGGAGCATCAAGTATCCCCCCTTTCACCGCCCAACCAGGTGTACAGGTGAACACCGATAATTTTGACACGATTGATTTTTTTCATTTAGTTTTTACAGACGAATTATTGTCATCTATTGTGGCCCAGTGCAATCTCTACGCTCAGCAATTTATTCTAAGCAACCCCGATTCCAGCTATGCCCGCCCCTTTCATTGGAGAGACCTGACCGTAGAGGAGTTTAAAATATTCTTAGGCCTGACCTTCAATATGGGTCTCTCAAAAAAAAACAAAGGGTACGCCTATTGGTCTACCAAAGCCATCCACCACATGCCCGTCTTCTCATCCCGTATGCCCAGATCCCGATACTTCATGATTCTACGGTTCCTCCACTATAATGACAACACCCAGTGCCCTCCCCGAAATGACCCTGCTTTTGACAAATTATTTAAAATTCGGCCACTTCTAAAAAAAAATTCTGAAAAATTCCCCCAGTTATATACCCCTCAACAAAATATATCAATAGATGAGTCCCTTGTAAAATTCCACGGCAGGCTGGGCATCAAACAATTCATCCCAAGCAAAAGGGCCCGATATGGGGTGAAGATGTACAAACTGTGTGACCGAGACACGGGGTACATCTACTCCTTCATTGTTTACGAAGGGAAGGACTCCCAACTACATCCCCCCGAATGCCCCGAATACATCGGAACAAGTGGAAAAGTCGTCTGGGAGCTCATCTATCCACTACTTGGAAAAGGATACCACCTTTACGTGGACAATTTTTATACCAGCTTGCCCCTGTTTAGAAATCTTTACTGGAGAGACACCCCAGCATGTGGCACAGTGAGAATAAACAGAAAGGGCTTCCCCCAAAAGTTGTTGAATCAGAAGCTGAGACGAGGAGAGACGACGTCTTTACGGAACCAGGAGCTATTGGCTGTCAAGTGGAGGGACAGACGAGATGTCCACATGCTCACCACCATCCACAATGACACCTACGTGGAAGTCCCCAAAAGAAGCGGCCCAGTGCAGAAACCATCTTGTGTCTACGACTACAATTTATTTATGGGTGGCGTAGACTTCAATGACCAGATGATTGAACCCTATCTTCCCTCCCGAAAATCCCGTCACTGGTATAAAAAAGTGTCCATTTACTTTTTCAGTTTGGCCTTCTATAACTCTTATGTTATCTACAAAAAAGCAACACAGAATCCCGTTCCATATCTACTATACCAAGAAGACGTTATCACCGCCCTTTTGTTCCCTGAAATGCCACCAGACATTCTTCGCACTGATTGCGTGAGCAGACTTCACGAACGGCACTTTCCTGACAAAATCCCCCCCCGTCGAACAGGTGCAGCCCGTCAGAAGAAATGTCGGGTGTGCGCCAGAGGAGGAGTCAGAAGAGACACAACAGTTTATTGTCCCGATTGTCCCTCCCAACCAGGCCTCTGTTTAGGTGCATGTTTCCGCCGTTACCACACTATTGAAAATTATTAGGTAAACAAAATTCAAATTCCCTGTCATTTTCCTCCACACCCCTTATGCCACTGCACTCTACATACCTCTGCCTTCTCCGGAACCGACCCTGGACTGTTTTATACGACCACGATTTTGCCTAATGCTAAAAATACCTCTGCTTTCTCTGGAACTGACCCTGGCTTGTTATACGACCACTCTTTTGCCTAACCCTAAACTGTACCTACATCTGCCTGCTCTGGAATTGACCCTGGACTGTTTGGCCACGTTTTTTGCCTGCCCCTTGGATTGATCTTTTACCCTGCTATGCTAGTGGGAACACAGGAGTCTCACACATGTGAGGGGCTCCAGAATTGTTTTTCTGGATGAAAAAACTAATTTTTTAGTTTTCTCATTCCCAGATTAGGGTCTGGTTGCCCGGAGGCTTCAAAGAGATTTGGGTGGGAGAAGCCTCTACCCCTGTCCCCATTCTTTCCTGGCCTTACTACCAGGACCAATATTTTGGCACTGCTGGCTATGTACCGACTATGAACAATATTGCTGCCTGGACAATTCCATTCATTGTCGCTGACCACGTCCCTGCCTGCTGCCTGGATCAGGGCTCTCCTCCTGTGGACAATTGCACTACTAAAAACACAGGTAATCCTTTTTTTTTGTACCCATTACTCAGCAGAATGTATTTTAGGGTGTAATTCTTGGTATGTACATGCTGTGTTAGAAATATGAAGGGCCTTCAAAAATGTGATAGATTGTAAGGAAATTGGATGTGTAATTTGTGTCCCTACAACACCTGATGGTGCTTCTTGGATGTTGGGTCTCTATGTGGCCAGGCTGTGTAAAAGTCTCACACATGTGGTATCGCCATACTCAGGAGGAGCAGCAGAATATATTTTGGGGTGTAATTTTTGCTATGTACATGCTATGTGTTGGAAATATCCTATAAATGGACAACTTTGTGTAAAAAAAATGCGTTTTCATTTTTTTTCCACATTTTCCAAAAACATCTGCAAAAAAATGAACTGTTCAAAAGACTCATTATGCCTCATAGATTATACGTTGGGGTGTTAGCTTTCCAAAATGGGGTCACTTTGTGGGCGTTTCCATTGTCCTGGTGCTCCAGGGCCTTCAAAAGTGTAATAGGTGGTTGAGAGATTAGATGTGTAATTTATGCTCCTAGAATGCTTGAAGTTGCTACTTCGGTGTTGGGCCTCTGTATGTGGCCACGCTGTGTAAAAGTCTCACACATGTGGTATCGCCATACTCAGGAGGAGCAGCAGAATACATTTTGGGGTGTAATTTTTGCTATGTACATGCTATGTGTTGGAAATATCCTATAAATGGACAACTTTGTGTAAAAAAAATGCGTTTTAATTTTTTTTCCACATTTTCCAAAAACATCTGCAAAAAAATAAACTGTTCAAAAGACTCATTATGCCTCATATATTATACGTTGGGGTGTTAGCTTTCCAAAATGGGGTCACTTTGTGGGCGTTTCCATTGTCCTGGTGCTCCAGGGCCTTCAAAAGTGTAATAGGTGGTTGAGAGATTAGATGTATAATTTATGCTCCTAGAATGCTTGAAGTTGCTACTTCGGTGTTGGGCCTCTGTATGTGGCCACGCTGTGTAAAAGTCTCACACATGTGGTATCGCCATACTCAGGAGGAGCAGCAGAATATATTTTGGGGTGTAATTTTTGCTATGTACATGCTATGTGTTGGAAATATCCTATAAATGGACAACTTTGTGTAAAAAAAATGTGTTTTCATTTTTTTTCCACATTTTCCAAAAACATCTGCAAAAAAATGAACTGTTCAAAAGACTCATTATGCCTCATAGATTATACGTTGGGGTGTTAGCTTTCCAAAATGGGGTCACTTTGTGGGCGTTTCCATTGTCCTGGTGCTCCAGGGCCTTCAAAAGTGTAATAGGTGGTTGAGAGATTAGATGTGTAATTTATGCTCCTAGAATGCTTGAAGTTGCTACTTCGGTGTTGGGCCTCTGTATGTGGCCACGCTGTGTAAAAGTCTCACACATGTGGTATCGCCATACTCAGGAGGAGCAGCAGAATATATTTTGGGGTGTAATTTTTGCTATGTACATGCTATGTGTTGGAAATATCCTATAAATGGACAACTTTGTGTAAAAAAAATGCGTTTTCATTTTTTTTCCACATTTTCCAAAAACATCTGCAAAAAAATGAACTGTTCAAAAGACTCATTATGCCTCATAGATTATACGTTGGGGTGTTAGCTTTCCAAAATGGGGTCACTTTGTGGGCGTTTCCATTGTCCTGGTGCTCCAGGGCCTTCAAAAGTGTAATAGGTGGTTGAGAGATTAGATGTGTAATTTATGCTCCTAGAATGCTTGAAGTTGCTACTTCGGTGTTGGGCCTCTGTATGTGGCCACGCTGTGTAAAAGTCTCACACATGTGGTATCGCCATACTCAGGAGGAGCAGCAGAATATATTTTGGGGTGTAATTTTTGCTATGTACATGCTATGTGTTGGAAATATCCTATAAATGGACAACTTTGTGTAAAAAAAATGAAAACGCATTTTTTTTACACATTTTCCAAAAACATCTGCAAAAAAATGAACTGTTCAAAAGACTCATTATGCCTCATAGATTATACGTTGGGGTGTTAGCTTTCCAAAATGGGGTCACTTTGTGGGCGTTTCCATTGTCCTGGTGCTCCAGGGCCTTCAAAAGTGTAATAGGTGGTTGAGAGATTAGATGTGTAATTTATGCTCCTAGAATGCTTGAAGTTGCTACTTCGGTGTTGGGCCTCTGTATGTTGCCACGCTGTGTAAAAGTCTCACACATGTGGTATCGCCATACTCAGGAGGAGCAGCAGAATACATTTTGGGGTGTAATTTTTGCTATGTACATGCTATGTGTTGGAAATATCCTATAAATGGACAACTTTGTGTAAAAAAAATGCGTTTTAATTTTTTTTCCACATTTTCCAAAAACATCTGCAAAAAAATAAACTGTTCAAAAGACTCATTATGCCTCATAGATTATACGTTGGGGTGTTAGCTTTCCAAAATGGGGTCACTTTGTGGGCGTTTCCATTGTCCTGGTGCTCCAGGGCCTTCAAAAGTGTAATAGGTGGTTGAGAGATTAGATGTGTAATTTATGCTCCTAGAATGCTTGAAGTTGCTACTTCGGTGTTGGGCCTCTGTATGTGGCCACGCTGTGTAAAAGTCTCACACATGTGGTATCGCCATACTCAGGAGGAGCAGCAGAATATATTTTGGGGTGTAATTTTTGCTATGTACATGCTATGTGTTGGAAATATCCTATAAATGGACAACTTTGTGTAAAAAAAATGCGTTTTCATTTTTTTTCCACATTTTCCAAAAACATCTGCAAAAAAATGAACTGTTCAAAAGACTCATTATGCCTCATAGATTATACGTTGGGGTGTTAGCTTTCCAAAATGGGGTCACTTTGTGGGCGTTTCCATTGTCCTGGTGCTCCAGGGCCTTCAAAAGTGTAATAGGTGGTTGAGAGATTAGATGTGTAATTTATGCTCCTAGAATGCTTGAAGTTGCTACTTCGGTGTTGGGCCTCTGTATGTGGCCACGCTGTGTAAAAGTCTCACACATGTGGTATCGCCATACTCAGGAGGAGCAGCAGAATATATTTTGGGGTGTAATTATTGCTATGTACATGCTATGTGTTGGAAATATCCTATAAATGGACAACTTTGTGTAAAAAAAATGCGTTTTCATTTTTTTTCCACATTTTCCAAAAACATCTGCAAAAAAATGAACTGTTCAAAAGACTCATTATGCCTCATAGATTATACGTTGGGGTGTTAGCTTTCCAAAATGGGGTCACTTTGTGGGCGTTTCCATTGTCCTGGTGCTCCAGGGCCTTCAAAAGTGTAATAGGTGGTTGAGAGATTAGATGTGTAATTTATGCTCCTAGAATGCTTGAAGTTGCTACTTCGGTGTTGGGCCTCTGTATGTGGCCACGCTGTGTAAAAGTCTCACACATGTGGTATCGCCATACTCAGGAGGAGCAGCAGAATATATTTTGGGGTGTAATTTTTGCTATGTACATGCTATGTGTTGGAAATATCCTATAAATGGACAACTTTGTGTAAAAAAAATGCGTTTTCATTTTTTTTCCACATTTTCCAAAAACATCTGCAAAAAAATGAACTGTTCAAAAGACTCATTATGCCTCATAGATTATACGTTGGGGTGTTAGCTTTCCAAAATGGGGTCACTTTGTGGGCGTTTCCATTGTCCTGGTGCTCCAGGGCCTTCAAAAGTGTAATAGGTGGTTGAGAGATTAGATGTGTAATTTATGCTCCTAGAATGCTTGAAGTTGCTACTTCGGTGTTGGGCCTCTGTATGTGGCCACGCTGTGTAAAAGTCTCACACATGTGGTATCGCCATACTCAGGAGGAGCAGCAGAATATATTTTGGGGTGTAATTTTTGCTATGTACATGCTATGTGTTGGAAATATCCTATAAATGGACAACTTTGTGTAAAAAAAATGCGTTTTCATTTTTTTTCCACATTTTCCAAAAACATCTGCAAAAAAATGAACTGTTCAAAAGACTCATTATGCCTCATAGATTATACGTTGGGGTGTTAGCTTTCCAAAATGGGGTCACTTTGTGGGCGTTTCCATTGTCCTGGTGCTCCAGGGCCTTCAAAAGTGTAATAGGTGGTTGAGAGATTAGATGTGTAATTTATGCTCCTAGAATGCTTGAAGTTGCTACTTCGGTGTTGGGCCTCTGTATGTGGCCACGCTGTGTAAAAGTCTCACACATGTGGTATCACCATACTCAGGAGGAGCAGCAGAATATATTTTGGGGTGTCATTTGTGGAATATACATGCCATGTGAGAGAAATAACCTGTTATAATGACAATATTGGTATGAAAAAAAAAAAAAAAAAAAATCTTAATTTTGCAAAGAATTGTGGGAAAAAATGGCAACTTCAAAAAACTAACTATGACTCTTACTAACTACCTTGGAATGTCTACTTTCCAAAAAGGGGTCATTTGGGGGGTATTTGTACTTTATTGGCTTGTTAGGGTCTCAAGAAATGAGAGAAGCTGTCAGTACTTCAGGTGTGATCAAATTGTTCAATTTTCAGAAATTGGTACCAAAGCTTGTAGACCCTATAACTTTCACCCAGACTAAATAATATCCAATTTTTTTTTTTTTTTTACCAAAAATATGTAGCAGTATGCATTTTAGGCCAAATGTATGAGGAAAATTACTTTTTTACAAAATGATATGATAGAAATGAAGAAAAATTCATTTTTTTACAACATTTTCGTTCTTTTTTCATTAATAGCGGGAAAAAAAAAACGCAGAGGTGATCAAATACCACCAAAAGAAAGCTCTATTTGTGGGAAAAAAAGGACAAAAATTTCATTTGGTTACAGTGTTGTATGACTGAGTTATTGTCATTCAAAACGTGAGAGCACCAAAAGCTGAAAATTGGTCTGGTTATTAAGGGTGTTTAAGTGCCCAGTTGTCAAGTGGTTAAATTTTGAAAAAAAAATTCTTTCTTTATAACTTCAGGCCAAAATGTATTCTTCTACATTTCTTTGGTAGATATAACCCAAATAAGTGTATATTATTTAGTATGTGTGAAAGCAAAAATCCTGTTATTCGATTTCCCTTCCACGTGATTGGATAAAAAAAAATATTGTCTTTCCCTTATTTTCTTAGCTCAGTAAGATCCCTTTCACACTGGGACATTTTTCAGGCTCTTTTGGGCTAAAAATAGCACCTGTAAAGTGCCTGAAAAAACACCTCCCATGTAGTCCCAGTGTGAAAGCCAGAGTGCTTTCACACTGGGGCACTGCGCTGGTAGGACGTTAAAAAATGTCCTGCAAGCTGCATCTTTGGGGATGTGAAGGAACGTTGTATACACCGCTCCTCCACCTCTCCTCCACCGCTCCTGCCCATTGAAATGAATGGGCACCGCTGCCAAAGCGCCTGCAACGTGCCTCGACAGTGGCGCTAAACGGGCACATTTAACCCTTTATGCGGCTGCTAATGGATGTTAAAAGCGCCACTAGAGGCCGAATAGTGCAGCTAAAATAACGGTAAAGAGCAGCTAAAACTAGTAGCGTTTTACTATTAACGCCCGTCCACCCCAGTGTAAAACGGCTCTAAATGTTTATTTAGCATTGGGGTAATTTACTTTAATCAATGGACAGAGATTTCTGGCAGCTGACTTTACTATCAGCTGCAATGGTTATACCTTCCTGTTAAACCACTACTCATCAGCATAGCTGATGAGTAGTGGATGTCATTGCTAGAGATGTACAGAACTGTCGGCCGGCGAATAATTTGCGGTGATTTTTGCGCATTCACGTTCGCCGATGCGCGCGAACATATGTGCTGTTCGATCTGCCTCTTATTAATTATCATTGAGCAAACTTTGACCCTCTACCTCACAGTCAGCAGACACATTCCAGCCAATCAGCAGCATACCCTCCCTCCCTGACCCTCCCACCTCTCGGATAGTGGGATAGTGTTGCTGCTGCTGAATTGATAGGGAAAGCTATAGCTAGACTAGTGTTTTCAGTGTCCACTCCAGTCCTGAAAGACTCATCTGATCTCTGCTGTAAGGACAGCACCCCAAAAAGCCCTTTTTAGGGCTAATAACCCCAAAAAGCCCTTTTTAGGGCTAGTATATCAGTCAGCTTTTTTTTCTCTGTAATCTAATTGCAGTTGCCTGCTAGGAAGGCAGCGTGTGTGTGTCAGGATCACAGCGTACACTGTGCCCAGTGCCACCCACCACTCATCTATCTTGGTGGCACAGTAGATAACATTTAAAAAAAAAATTATTACTGCAATATAATAGTAGTCAGTTGTCTGGCTGGCAACGCGTGTCATGGTACAGCGTACACTGTGCCCAGTGCCACCCACCACTCATCTATCTTGGTGGCACAGTAGATAACATTTAAAAAAAAAATATTACTGCTATATAATAGTAGTCAGTTGTCTGGCTGGCAGCGTGTGTCAGGGTACAGCGTACACTGTGCCCAGTGCCACCCACCACTCATCTATCTTGGTGGCACAGTAGATAACATTTAAAAAAAAAATGTTTTATTACTGCAATATAATACTAGTCAGTTGTCTGGCTGGCAGTGTGTGTCAGGGTACAGCGTACACTGTGCCCAGTGCCACCCACCACTCATCAATCTTGGTGGCACAGTACATAACATTTAAAAAAATATATATATATTACTGCAATATAATTGTAGTCAGTTGTCTGGCTGGCAGTGTGTGTCGGTACAGCGTACACTGTGCCCAGTGCCACCCACCACTCATCTATCTTGGTGGCACAATACATAACATTTAAAATATATATATATATATTACTGCAATATAATTGTAGTCAGTTGCCTGGCTGCCAGCGTGTGTCAGGGGTACAGTGTACACTGTGCCCAGTGCCACCCACCACTCATCTATCTTGGTGGCACAGTACATAACATTTAAAAACCCCAAAAAATTGACTGCAATAGAATAGTAGTCAGTTGCCAGCGTGTGTCAGGCGCACAGTGTAAACTGTGCCCACTTGCCCAGTGCCACCACTCATATATCTGGTGGCATAGTATATTAAATTTAATAAGAAAAAACACAATTTTGACTGCAATAGAATAGCAGTTAGTTGTCTGCAGGCGTGTGTCAGGCCTACAGCGTCTACTCTGCCAACTTCTGCCAGTGCACAGTGCCACTCATATCTGGTGTCACAGTAGCTTGCACGCATAGTACAACTAAACAAATTTAAAAAAATGACTGGCTAACACAGGACACCCAATCTTCTACAGCTTCCGCTCATAACCTTGACACACCATCCTCCTCCAGCTCAGCTTCGGGCACCTCTCAAGTTATTACAGACAGGGTTAGGGTTACAGATAGGGTTAGGGTTACAGATAGGGTTAGGGTTACAGATAGGGTTAGGGTTACAGATAGGGTTAGGGTTACAGATAGGGTTAGGGTTATGGATAGGGTTACAGATAGGGTTAGGGTTACAGATAGGGTTAGGGTTAGGGTTACAGATAGGGTTAGGGTTAGGGTTACAGAATGTAACCCTAACCCTATCTGTAACCCTAACCCTGTCTGTAACCCTAACCCTAACCCTATCCTAACCCTAACCCTATCTGTTACCCTAACCCTAACCCTATCTGTAACCCTAACCCTAACCCTATCTGTAACCCTAACCCTATTTGTTACCCTAACCCTATCTGTTACCCTAACCCTAACCCTATCTGTAAACCTAACCCTAACCCTAACCCTATTTGTTACCCTAACCCTAACCCTATCTGTAAACCTAACCCTAACCCTAAGCCTTACACTACCTGATCGATATAACATCATACTTGATGTTTTAAAGCACGTTATTCCAAACAATTTATGAATGTTAGGTGATTTATGCCCTTTATGGATTAAAAACAGACTCTGCGACAACTACGTAATTTTCCATGGGAGTTTTGCCATGGATCCCCGTCCGGCATGCCACAGTCCAGGTGTTAGTCCCCTTGAAACAACTTCTCCATCATTATTGTGGCCGGAAAGAGTCCCTGTGGGTTTTAAAATTCGCCTGCCCATTGAAGTCTATGGCGGTTCGCCCGGTTCGCAAACATATGCGCAATCGCCGTTCGTGAACGCAAAATTTTAGGTTCACGACATCACTAGTCATTGCATGCTTGTAGTGTAAAAAAGGCTTCTGCGCTACTATGTGAATATAATAATCCAAAAACAAACGTATAAATAATTGCAGCAACAACTACGCAGTGTTTACACAGCAACAATAGTAGATCAATAATTAATAAGGTTATTGCGCAAAATATACATAGACAAATAATCGTGATAATGATAATAAATGTGAAAAGGTGAAATAATAGAAGGTGATATAAGTGACCAAAAATAGGCTAAAAATATTAGCCAAAATAAACCATACAAATAAAGTCCATAAGTGAAGACGCAGTGAAACTGCTATAGAAAAAGATGTCCACACTTCCCAAGGAGACGTGGGCACTCTGGGAGACCAGACCGGTGTCTTTGGTGGAGCTTTTCCATTTCTCCTTGGGACTTGTGGACATCTTTTTCTATAGCAGTTTCACTGTGTCTTCACTTATGGATTTTATTTGTATGGTTTATTTTGGCTAATATTTTTAGCCTATTTTTGGTCACTTATATCACCTTCTATTATTTCACCTTTTCACATTTATTATTATCACGATTATTTGTCTATGTATATTTTGCGCATAGACAAATGCTAAAGAAGGAAACAATAAACAATGCTAAAGAAGGAATTTTTGCATTTTTGTTTGAGGAGAATACTGGCTTGTAATTTGTGCTAGGAGGGTGAGATTGTGAAAACTAGTAATGGATTTATTTTGGAGGAAATTGGGATCTTGCTGAGAGGGGAAAGCTGGGAAAAACATTGCTTGTATGAGGAATGTTGCACTCTCCTGATTCCTACACTCTGACTCTTGCACTCTGTGCATTACAAGCTTCTGACCCTTGCATATCTTGAGTTGCACGCCCTTGATTCTTGCACTTTCTGTGTTTGGTAGGAAGATGGTGGCGAGGATACTGCAACTGAAACAGGATAAAATTTGGGACCATCGGGGGTTGAAAAGAAGACACCAAAAATTAAAGTTTGTCATTAGCAAGGACTATGTCATGTAGTGCAGGAACAGTAGAGGTGGCACTGGGGGGAAGCTAGATGGACCATAGCATTGTTTCCAGATAATTTTGAGCAGGATATGTGGCAGTGAAGCTAATATTACTATTGGACCAGTGTCAGTGTTGATATGACTCCTATTTGGGGTGGTTAACTAAATAAACATTAGGGATTTTTAAACAAGCACTGGTGAGCAGGTGCTGAGGTGAGAACTCACATGATTTAATATGAGAGATTGATGTACAAGAGCTGGGTACTGGAGGCTAAGGGATTAACTCACATAAGCAGAATATTAAAAAATAGGACAAAGTGCTGAGAGACTAAAATTAATACAGTGAATATTACACATACAGAGAGATTCAAGGTGTTAAGGTGATGAGGTGTTGAGGGGATAACACACAAGGACTAAAATGTAAGGTGTTATCACTTGTCACATGTGTGTTCATATATTAGCTGGGGGCTGGGTCCTAAGAGGTTATTAATGATACTCTGGTGATAGAAATGTGAGGGCTTACTGCACATATGCTATACATTTGTCTAGAAGGGGATCACTGAGGAGAAAAAACAGACAGGTCATGGTTAAGGACCAAAAAGAGGCATATTACCCCAGGTGATGAGGTGAAAGTATACCTTCCTATTAAATAATATAGGATTAGAAACATTCACCGCTCTTCTGCATCATGTTTCTATTTCTGCTGCTGTACTGGTGTATCATGTTTCCAGGCACATCTTTTATGACAAAATCCAATGGTTTTTGTTGTGCACTTCAAGAGTGAGGGCTAATATACGTGTTTCACAACACTTGTTCATTGCTGTTATCTTTTACCTCCCAAGTTTCTATTAAATGTTGTGCCAGATACTGCCAGGTGAGCCATCTGTCCAGCACTGGACACAGGTGTCACTAGACCTGGAGCAAAGGGCAGGAGACCTGGAGCACCTATGAAAGGGAGCATTATTGCGGAACTTCAACACATTTCATTTACATTTCTATTGTTTAATGAATGGGCATAGCTTTGCAGTAGTATTTAAAACTTCACTGTTTCAATGTCAAGCTTTACAACCTTATACAGGGAGTGCAGAATTATTAGGCAAATGAGTATTTTGACAACATCATCCTCTTTATGCATGTTGTCTTACTCCAAGCTGTATAGGCTCGAAAGCCTACTACCAATTAAGCATATTAGGTGATGTGCATCTCTGTAATGAGAAGGGGTGTGGTCTAATGACATCAACACCCTATATCAGGTGTGCATAATTATTAGTCAACTTCCTTTCCTTTGGCAAAATGGGTCAAAAGAAGGACTTGACAGGCTCAGAAAAGTCAAAAATAGTGAGATATCTTGCAGAGGGATGCAGCACTCTTAAAATTGCAAAGCTTCTGAAGCGTGATCATCGAACAATCAAGCGTTTCATTCAAAATAGTCAATAGGGTCGCAAGAAGCGTGTGGAAAAACCAAGGCGCAAAATAACTGCCCATGAACTGAGAAAAGTCAAGCGTGCAGCTGCCAAGATGCCACTTGCCACCAGTTTGGCCATATTTCAGAGCTGCAACATCACTGGAGTGCCCAAAAGCACAAGGTGTGCAATACTCAGAGACATGGCCAAGGTAAGAAAGGCTGAAAGACGACCACCACTGAACAAGACACACAAGCTGAAACGTCAAGACTGGGCCAAGAAATATCTCAAGACTGATTTTTCTAAGGTTTTATGGACTGATGAAATGAGTCTTGATGGGCCAGATGGATGGGCCCGTGGCTGGATTGGTAAAGGGCAGAGAGCTCCAGTCCGACTCAGACGCCAACAAGGTGGAGTACTGATTTGGGCTGGTATCATCAAAGATGAGCTTGTGGGGCCTTTTCGGGTTGAGGATGGAGTCAAGCTCAACTCCCAGTCCTACTGCCAGTTTCTGGAAGACACCTTCTTCAAGCAGTGGTACAGGAAGAAGTCTGCATCCTTCAAGAAAAACATGATTTTCATGCAGGACAATGCTCCATCACACGCGTCCAAGTACTCCACAGCGTGGCTGGCAAGAAAGGGTTTAAAAGAAGAAAAACTAATGACATGGCCTCCTTGTTCACCTGATCTGAACCCCATTGAGAACCTGTGGTCCATCATCAAATGTGAGATTTACAAGGAGGGAAAACAGTACACCTCTCTGAACAGTGTCTGGGAGGCTGTGGTTGCTGCTGCACGCAATGTTGATGGTGAACAGATCAAAACACTGACAGAATCCATGGATGGCAGGCTTTTGAGTGTCCTTGCAAAGAAAGGTGGCTATATTGGTCACTGATTTGTTTTTGTTTTGTTTTTGAATGTCAGAAATGTATATTTGTGAATGTTGAGATGTTATATTGGTTTCACTGGTAAAAATAAATAATTGAAATGGGTATATATTTTTTTTTTGTTAAGTTGCCTAATAATTATGCACAGTAATAGTCACCTGCACACACAGATATCCCCCTAAAATAGCTAAAACTAAAAACAAACTAAAAACTACTTCCAAAAATATTCAGCTTTGATATTAATGAGTTTTTTGGGTTCATTGAGAACATGGTTGTTGTTCAATAATGAAATTAATCCTCAAAAATACAACTTGCCTAATAATTCTGCACTCCCTGTATTTATCAGAAAGGTGGAGTTGCATTGTAATTACAACTAAATGTTGCTATAATTTCATATTAAGTGCTTATACAAGCAATTTTCTAAATAGGATGCTTACATACCTAATGCATACGAATCATCTCATTGCGCAAACATCCCAAAAAAGGCAATTTATTCACATAAAATTGATGCAGATACACTCACATGATATCCAAAATAAACAAGCATTGAAAAAGGAAAGCGTCCAGCGCTCCCTACCAATAAGATGGTGACCACTCCTCCATCAAACAACAGTGCGTCTATAGTCCTTCACTCAACCCGACGGGGCGCCCCTGAAGACGCACGCTGGTGACAAAGCGTCGGGTTGAGTGAGGGACTATAGACATAAGTTTTAAGTGAATAAATTTCCTTTTTTTGGGATATTTGCGCAACGAGATGCTTTCTTTCATTCCCCCACATCGGTGCATTTCTGGAGTATCTTTTTGGTAGAACCTTTATTGTGATTAATTTCACTTATCTCTGGCTGGTTTGTGGCAGAAGGATCATTAGGGGATAGTTATAGGAGGAATCATCTGATGTTTTGAAAAATTGTGCCATCACCACATTAATTTCTTTATGTGTATATCCCATACACTGATGGTAAGGGTCAGTTTTTTTGGGTGTTGGTGATGGCTTTCTTCACTTTTCAACTCATGGTTTCTCTTCTTTGACATACTATATTTGAATCCATTTTTTTAGCTCCATGATTTTGGAGTGATTTCATATGAACTGTCTGTACAATACTACAATTTTTTCAGCGCTATACCTTTACCCCATAAAGACATACTTATGTTTAACTCACTGTAACAAATGAATCAAACTATTAAAAACAAATATAAAACATAAATCTAATACTAATAGAGGTACCGTATAATACAACATAGAAATACTTCAGTAATACTAAACATACCAATGCCCTTATCATAGTCTCAGATGAGTTCAATCATGTCACCATGAAAAAAACATTAACTAACTTCACACAGTGTGAGCTGCTGTATGTCATGTATGTGGAGAATGCATACAGCTCTTCCCCTCTTACACCTTTGGGAAGATCAGATCATAATTTGGTCTACCTCAATCCTTATGTGCCCCTGGTTAGGAGACAACCTGTGACCACCAGATCAGTAGAAAGATGATCTGAGAAGTCCTTTAAATTATTGTGGGGCTGTTTTGAGGGGACAAATTGAAATGTACTCTGTGAGACACATGAAAGGGGCATTGTTGAGCTTACTAAGTGCATAACATTATAATTTCTGTGTAGCTATTGTTCCAGCAAGAATTGTTTATTGTTATTAAAATAATAAACCAAGGGTAATAAGGGATATGAACGATATTCTTAACTCCAAGAAGATGGCTTTTAGAGTGGGTAATAGGGTGGAGTTATAAATGATTCAGAGGATGAAGATTAGAGAGGCTAAGAAGAAATGTAGAAGATAGTTAGAGTGAAAACTCCAGCAAAGCAACGTGAGAGAAGTCTGGAGTGCCATGAGAACCATTTCAGGTCTCAAGCCAGTTGGTGGAGGGACTGGAGGAGATGTGGAGAAGGCAAATGAACTGAACTGTTTTTTTTTTAATAGGTTTAATTTGGAGGCCCTTGCTTTGACTCCCTCTGATTTAACACAAAGTTGTAGGAAAGCACTTGTTTAGTGTGTGTTCTGATTCTTCACTAATGGGAACTTTCACCAGTTGTTCTTTTTATAAGAGCAACTCTCTTCCTCCCTCATAGGAAAGTGCATCAATGTCTTTTACAGCTGATTAGGTGAGTAGATAAATGAGGAGACTTAAAGTGGGAAAATCAGCGTTAGCACCAGGATACTCAGGGCATGTGCAGACTAGTTAGGGGGTGTCCTTTAACGGGTCTTTTTTTTTTTTTTCTCAAAAAGAATGTTTATTGACACATATGACAACAATCACAGGTACAGGGTATTTGTACTAAACTAGATCAGTCATTCCAGAAAATGTCAGCATTGCATATAACAACCCCCCCCCCCAAAAAAAAAGAAGGGGAGAACAGCATTACAAAACAAAATGTAGAGATTCCCTTCCGCATTCCATACAGTTGGCATTATTACACACATCACCCACCAGGCCCTAACTGAGCCCCATCCACCACTCCGGCACCGTGCTTCCGCCACCCGCCTCAGCATCTAAACCAATAGTCTCTCCAGGACCAATTCAAGAGGTGCCAGCCCAGGGGTATCCAGCCATGGAGCCCACAGGAGATCAAACTTCCCCCGCCGGCCCCTGTGCTGATAAATATACTTCTCCAGGCGTAGCGTAACGCCCATCTGTGTTATCCAGAACATTACCATCAGCTGAACACACCCGAGCTCATCACAGCTGACAAGGCTTAGCTGGATAATCAGTCAGTGTCAGTTCAGTGAGGGAGTAGGACGCTTCCCGACGAGTCTGCTCTCTCCAGGGACCAGAAAGATAGCCAGCTAGACACCGCAGACAGGCAGGCAGGCTCCTACAATCTTTGCTGCATGAATCAACTTGCAGCCCATAGGACCGGCTCCTTCCTTCCCTTCGTGGGCCCCTCTCTTCAGGTAAGACCCTGTCTTTCAGGGCCATCTTTCCACCCCCAGGAATCGCTAGTGACCGTCCTTTTCAGGACAGCCACTCCAGCGATCCAAATTGCGGCTGTTTACCTTCTCTTAGAGCCGCATGCACCCCAATCAGTCACCCATAATCACCCCGGCCACCCGCCGCGCATAGCAGCGTTTTTTTCTGGCGATCTGCGGCTCTTTCCCGCATCCGCGCCAGACCAGGCCTTATTTGTGGCCGCCGCAATTAGGAAAGACCGCGGCTTCAGCCGCGGCCTAGCGGCGCGCCGCAAAAAGGAGCACTGACAGCCTGGAAATTTTCCTGGAATTGTCAGGGATCATCCCCCTATCCCTGGAGGATCCCATCCTCCCCTGGATTAACAACCAGCTCATACCCACCAAGCCAAACTGCCCCCAAACCTGAGGCCTGTGGCCCGGTCGGCGGCCATCTTGGTACTCCTCAGCTACAGTGACACCCTTCTTCCCCCCCTTCCCCCCCCCCCCCCATTCCAAACAGTACTTGATCCAGGGTTTCGTCCGATCGCCTTTCAGGGATCAGGAAGGAATTTTTTTCCCTGCGGCAGCAAATTGGCTTAGCACTGCCAGGGTTTTTTTGCCTTCCTCTGGACCAAGGCCAAGCGAGAGGATTCAGCGAATCTTCCCTCTATTGCAATTAATCCCCCCCCCGGTGACTGGCAACAATGGTTAAACTGCGATACTCTGCAGAAACGATTTGGGGTCTGAGACAATTCGCAACAGTATTACCAGCCGTCACCAAAAAGGCCTTAAAAATAGACCAACTTTTGAGATTCGATCAACGATCGACCATCAAAAATTTCAACCATTTAACCCAGCTCAAGCACATATCATGTGCTTTGATCAACACAAGATCGGCAGTAAAACACCGATCAGAAATCCACGATTTCTTACTACAAAACGATCTAGACTGCCTCTTTATCACAGAAAGCTGGCTTTCAGACGACTGCAACACCATTCTTGGAGAATTGGTGCCAGAAAATTATCGAATTATAACGGAAAACAGAATAGGGCAAAGAGGAGGAGGCCTGGCGGTGATCCATAAGTTTCATATTGCAATCACTAAGCCGGTCCTTCAAAATCCTCTTCCATTTATGGAAACCCTTACTCTTCAACTTCAAACTAACCCCCAGGAGACTGTTCACATTCTCCTCTGCTATAGGCCACCTGGGCCAAAATCGCAGCTTCTACCATCATTAACGGAGTTCATATCCACTTATACCCTTAACAGCAAACATCTTTTGCTGCTCGGGGACTTCAATCTGTGGGCCAACTCCTCACAGGATCCCATTGCGGATGCCTGCATCGATCACCTGGAAGGATTAGGACTACAGCAACTTATATGCGGACCCACGCATGCTTTAGGTCACACACTCGACCTAATTTTCAGACAAAATCTGAAAATAAACATTTTGGGAAATGAACCTTTGCCATGGACAGACCACCATGCAATTAGTTTCATAATTTCCAAAATTCCACCAGTTATAAAAGCACCCAAGCCGGTGACAATACACTGGGCTAGATCTCAGAAGAAGCTCCATTCGGAACTCTTCAAATCTACCTTGGGAAACCGAATCGAAACTATTCATCCTCAGTTAACAGCCTCAGATACACCGGATGCCATAAATGTAGCTCTGCTACAATCAGCCGACTTAGTAGCACCGAAACGCAAAGTCCGCATCCGGAAAAAAAAGTCCGGCTGGTTCAACAACCAGCTGTCCCTACTGAAGCAAGAGCGCAGAAGGGCGGAAGCCGCCTGGAAAAGAAGCCCTTCAGAAGATCACCTCATCATCTACAAGGCAATAACAACACAATATCATAAAGAAATCTTCAAAGCTAAGAAACATAATTTTTCTATGACGATTAACAGCGCCATGAACCGCCCCCGAGAACTATTCAAGATGGTCACCCAGACCATGAATCCTGGATGTCTTGAAGTCCCCAATTCAGACACCCAAGAGTTCTGTAATGAACTATCGGATTTCTTCATCGACAAAATCGAAAGAATCCGGGTAAGTATTCTGCAAAATAATACCCCCCTCAGCCCCCTCTTCAATCAACTACAAAACACCAACAGAAACCTTCTACAATCAACTAAGTTCACTCTGGAACCCATCTCCATCGATACCACCAAAAATATCATTGGTGCGTTGCGGAACAGCACAGCACCCAATGACATCATTCCCACCAAGCTGCTGAAGGAATGCGCTGACATTCTGGCGCCTCCCATCACACAGCTTATAAATCAGTCATTTAAGGAAGGCATAGTGCCATCCCTGCTGAAAGAGGGCACAATCCAGCCCATCTTGAAAAAACCTAACTTGGATCCCAAGGACCCAACTCACCGCCGTCCCATAACAGGCCTAAATATTCTCTCCAAGATAATGGAGAAAATAGTGGTACAACAGCTGCAACAGCATCTAGATACCCACAATCTACAGGATCCATTACAATCAGGCTTTAGTCCCGGACAAGGGACAGAAACGGCCTTACTCAAAATATGGGACGATGCCCTCGAGGCCGCAGACGAAGGAGAATCTTGTCTCCTGGTTCTGCTGGACCTAAGCGCAGCCTTTGACACAGTAGACCACAAAATGTTACTTATGCGACTGGCCGAGGAAGCCAGAATCGCAGAAGGTGATTTACCATGGTTTTCCTCCTTTCTTGAAAACCGATCACAAACAGTGAAACTGGGATCTTTCACGTCGGAAAAACGCACGGTGCCATGTGGAGTCCCCCAAGGATCCCCCCTGTCACCGGTACTGTTCAACATCTATCTTCGCCCTCTCTTTGATATTATCAGTAGCCAAGAACTACTTTATCACTCTTATGCAGATGATACGCAATTGTATTTTCGCATCTGCAACAAAAAGGATCATCATCTCAGTTTAGAGAAATGTCTCTCTTCGATAGAAAACTGGATGACTAAGAGTTATCTTAAACTCAACAGTTCCAAAACAGAACTTCTTATGTTTCACGCCAGCCGAAAGAGTCAACTGGCAACAACCTGGACACCGCCGCCCATTCTGGGCCAAATCATCACCCCTAGCTCCAAAGTCAAAAGTCTAGGAGTCATTTTTGACACCTTCATGACAATGGACGCACAAATAGGGTCAGTAGTCAGCAGATCGCACAATTTTTTGCGCCTACTACGCAGACTTATTCCATTTATCCCCAAAGAAGACGTAGCAGTCGTGGTGGGAACAATCGTGAATTCCAGACTGGACTATGCAAATGCCCTTTACCTCGGGCTCCCAAAGTACCAAATCGCTCGTCTGCAAGTCGTACAGAATACGGCCGCCAGACTGGTGACTGGGAAAAGGACATGGGAATCAATCTCACCTTCGCTGAGAACCCTTCACTGGTTGCCAGTAAAAGACAGAATTGTATTTAAAGCACTCTGCCTGACACATAAGTGCATCCATGGGAAGGCGCCGCAATATCTTTGCGACAAGATAGAACCCCACAATTCTAATCGCATTCTGCGATCCACTGACCAAAATCTGGTCAAGGTGCCAAAAACCAAATACAAGTCCAAAGGAGAAAGAAGGTTTGCTTTTCAAGGTCCGAGACTATGGAACGCTTTACCAACCAGCGTTCGGTTGGAGGAAAACCACCTGACTTTCAGAAGACAGATTAAAACTCTGCTCTTTTGATGTCATGAGACACGAAACATCAAGCGCCCAGAGGCGATTCAGTTTGCATGTGCCGCGCTATATAAGTTTTTCATTCATTCATTAATTCATTCATTAATCTTGGGAGGCTCAACCGCCTTCCAATGATGAAGAATGAGTTTACGGGCCTGGAAGAGGGCCCTACCAATAGCCTGCTTAGGATTGTCCTCCACCGGTATATCGTCCAGGACCCCCAGGACACAAACCTTCGGGTCACGGGGGACCGTGGCCGAAAACCCCGCGGACAGAGTGCTAAGAACCCCACTCCAGTACAGGTGTAACTTGGGACACCTCCACATTAAATGAATGAGGTCCCCACGGTCTCGTGCACATCTGGAACAGATATCATCTTCCCCCAGGCCCATTCTAAACAATCTTGCAGGTGTGTAATGTACCCTCATCAAAATATACAGTTGTGATAGACGTTGTGCAGCGTTAAGTGAACACCCCTGTACTGCCTGCAATGCTCCCTCCCATTGATCCTCCTCAAAGGTCCCAACGTCCCTCTCCCAAGAAGACAGTACTTTTGCAGGAAACCCCGGCAGAAACGAGGACAGCAACATGGAGTATGAATCTGAGATAAAGCCCCGAAAACATTTCACTCCCGACATGTATTGGAAGATCGGGGCGGAGGAGAGGGTCCAGGGGTTATCTCCTGCTTGGGCCCTAACGGCATGCCTGAGCTGTAAATAATAGAAGTGCATGGACTGAGGGAGTCCAAATCTCTCCTGTAATTCCGCGAAGGAACGTAGCCTACCGCCCGAAAAAATGTGGACCAGATGTGTCACCCCCATCCTTCTCCATCTCTCCTCACAGGTCAACTGAGCCAATTCCTTATAATACTGATTCTTCCATATGGGGCTGTGCCTTGTGAAACCCTCAACATCCTGTAGCTGCCATGCCTTGTTCCAAATTTTTTGAATCAAAGCATAAGTAGGAAAGCGTTTATTAGATTTGGCAAATTGCAATGCTTCTAGGCCCATAATTACCGTATCTGCCCCAGCGGTGTGCCTCAACAAATCATTTACAGGATCCCTTCCACGACCTCCCGACACCCACCGGGCAATATGCTGTAATTGGGCTGCTAGATAGTAAAGCCACGGATTAGGGAGGGCAAGCCCTCCCAGCTCCTTGGGCTTTTGTAACTGTTCTAATTTGATTCTAGGGGACTTGTTAAGCCAAAGAAAGGCCCTGAATAGGGAATTTATTATCCTAAAGTACTTCAGTGGGATTACCATCGGGGTATTATGAAGGATATACAGGAGCTGTGGCATAAAAATCATTTTTGTAAGATTTATTTATTATGCTTAACCGCGTTAACCTCAGATATAAATATCCCCCTCAAGAATGCCTTAAAAGCATCCCATGTGACCCCCAGGTCGGGGCCGTCCGCATGAGCTTGCCAAAAGGCTGTTATTTCACGGTCAATTTTCGTGTGGGATGGAAAGAGATTCAGCCAGAAGGCGTTTAGTTTCCACGGTGCCCTTGGTAGGTGTGGCTCTGGCCTGACTCTCAAATGAAGCAGAAGGGGAGAATGGTCCGAGATACTTCTAGGAAGGTATTGCACTTTCTCGATGTACTGGGACGCATCCTGGGAGCATAAGCATAAATCGATCCTTGACAGCGACATGTGGGTTTTAGAAAAGCAAGAGAACTGTCTCTCCAAGGGGTTCCTATTTCTCCAGGGATCCGTCCACCCCACCTCGTCCATGAACTTAGCCAAAGCGGGCACCCCACCTCGTCCATGAACTTAGCCAAAGCGGGCCTAGCCCTCACTTGTCCGCCCAAGGGGGAGGGTGCCTATCCAGAACAGGATCAATTATCCCATTAAGATCCCCCACCAGGACTAGTGGTATCCCCGGGTGACTAAGCTGAAATGCCAGGAGAGTGCGCAGTATCGTGGGGTTAAATGGGGGCGGGACGTACACCGCCGCTAATATTAGGGTCAATTGGTACATTCTACATAGCAGAAACACAAACCTGCCCTCCTGATCTACCCTGGAGTCAATCATTTAAAAATCTAGCGCTCGATGAATCAGTACACTCACCCCCCTGGAGTAAGACGTGTGGGTAGAATGATATGTCCATCCCGCCCAAGCAAATCCCATCCATGATACTGTCTCTGGGGTCAGGTGGGTCTCCTGGAGAACACACACCGCCGGCAGGTGCTTTCTAAGTGCAGTGGATACCATGGTGCGCTTGAGTGGTTCACTCAATCCCCTGACATTCCACGAGACCAACGCAGTACATGCCATCATGGAACATCTGGGGAGCAAAGGCCCCCCTGCAATAGGTTGGATAAGGGTGCCCACCTGCCGAACTCGGCCTGTGATGGACCCCCGTATCCATCATACCAATACACATATTCATCACACGTTATTATACATAGCCCCAGTTTCCCAGCATAGATCCGCCTCCCTATCCCTTCATTCCTGCAAGCTACAGTACAAATCACAAACGGCCCAGCAAAAATTGTGGAAACAGTCAGCATATCCCAGTGTAAAAAGTAGCAGGGGGAAATAAAGAAAAAAAAAAGGAAAAAAGGGTTCTGTGAAGCGTGATACAGTACCGGTAGGTGGGACTGGCGGCATCCAGCACCAATAGCAGGGCCAATCATCAGGGACCCAGTCTCAAAGTAAGGAGGAAAATTCGTAGGTGTTGCCTGGTGACCTCTGGTTAGAGATTCTCTGGAATGCAGAAGCGAAAAAAACAACAAAAACAAATAGAAATAAAACTCAAATCTGAAAAACTTCTGGGTGTAAACAAGAACCCACGTAGGCCTTCGATGCAACAGGCATTCAACCGTCCAGGCCATGTACCTCTCTGGGTACTCCAGCTGCAAGTCTGGTCGCATGAGAAATACACATGCTCAACACCTGTGTGAATAGAAATATTGTTCTCCCGGTCGCATGACCTTGTTCATGAATAAACATGGCTCCTAGGAGCAAAAAAAAAAAAAAGAGAGGAAACAAAACAAAAAGGATGAGAAGGTTACCCCCATCGGGGAAAGAAGCCGGAATAGTGACGAATGCAAGCCATCTGTTCCTCTGTAAACATCTTGGGACTCATCGTGCTCGGAGCTCAATCCGCATCTGCCGCTGGGCCATCCGCTTGTCTCACCAGGTGTTCGTTGGCATCCAGCCATCCAGAGGCCTCCGCCGCCGACTCAAAGAACTGAGCTCTGCCTCCAGCAATAATTCTGAGTTTAGCAGGATACAACATGGCATACTTGGCGCGCAGGCGGTACAGCCTTTTCTTCACCTCCCCAAACTTGGCCCTGCGCCTCTGTACTTCCGCCGAGAAGTCGGGGTAAAAAGAGACTCTGGCCCCATTAAATTGTATATTGCGCTTTTCTCTGGCAAGGCGCAGGATTATTTCCTTATCTTTGTAGTTGAGGAGTTTAGCCAGCATGGTGCGGGGCGGGCTGCCCGGAGGTAAGGGCCTAGGTGGAACCCTGTGCGCCCTCTCAACTAAAAAGAAAGGCGTAAAAGCCTCTTCGCCGAATACCTCTTGCAGACAATGTTCCACAAATGCAGTGGGGTCCCTACCCTCCGTCTTATCTGGCAGCCCCACTATACGAATGTTACTTCTCCTCAGGTGATTCTCGATATCTTCGTTCCTCATGTCATTGGCCGACGCCATCCTGGCTGCTACTTGTAGTTCTCTAATCATGGGAGCCATTCTATCCTCCACTTCACTGACGCGGCCCTCCACCGCAGTGGTGCGCTCCCTAATTTTCTGGATATCATGGCGTATCAGTCCCACCTCCTCCTTCAGGCCCCCAAAGTGTACCTGTAGGGTTTGAACTGAGGCAGTGCACTTATTAACTGCCTTGAGGATCTCTGCCAGAGTGGGTTGCTCCACGTCCTCCCCCCCTTCTTCCTCAGGCAACTCCAGGGGGAGCTGGGCCGAGGCCTGATGTGAGGCCTGCATGGAGGACACCCCTGCCTGCAGCGTTTGGAATATGGCCGGCGTAGCATCCATCTCCTCTTCATCTTTTGCGCATAGTAGAGCATATATTTAGGGGCTTCCCTCCCCTGTGCTCTGGGAGTCTTGGGCGGCTGCTTACCCTGGTCTTTCCTGTCTCCTCGAGGCCGCTGCGGCGCCATTTTGGACATCCAGCATCTCGTCCCCCTTCAGCTGTTTTCGGGTCATCATGCCGGTACAGCTGTCGTACGAGGCACCGGATCGTTCCCGAGGTGATTAGGTACCTTGTAGTATGTTCCGGGGTCCGTTCTGGGGTGTAGTTCGGCCGGGAGAAGGATCGTTTTCAGGATGCTGGTAGGGAGCTCTGTGAGGCACGTCTGCTCACATGCCGCTCTTGGCCACGCCCCCCCTTTAACGGGTCTTTAACCTGAGCCTGAGTTTATGAAAGGTCACTGAGTTGTGGAAGACATCCTGCCTTATTTTTGTGCTAAAGATACCGTATCCTTGTGGCTCCAAGGATTACAGACCAGTGGCTTTGACCTTCCACATTATAGACCTTAGGGAGACTTGTTTTACATCAGTTATGGTCAGTAAATATTTAGACCCTTTGCAGTTTGCCTACCAGCAAACATTAATCTTAATGCTAAATCACATGTATGAACACCTGGATAAGCCAGCGAACACTGAGAGGGTCATGTTTTTTTTACATCTCCAGTACATTTGATACTATCAGGCCAGATCTCTTTGGCGAGAGGCTAGCAGCAATACAGGTTGATATTTCCCTTGTGTCATGGATTGTAGACTACGTATCAGAAAGTCCACAGTATGTGTATTTGCAAGGCTGTATGTCGGATAGGGTGATTAGCAATTTTGGGGCTCCACAGGAGACAGTTCTCTCTCCCTTTCTTTTTACTGTTCTTACCACTCATTTCAGTTACCAGATAGAGTCTTGCTATCTTCAGAGGAGAATGTTGTTCAAGGTATGTTCAATCTTGGACAACTCCTCCCACCACAATAAACTGGTCAGTCTGCAGAATCCCATCAGTGACAGATTGTTAAAAACCACAATGCACAATACACAGAAAATAATTTTTGCCTGTGGCCATCAAATTATATAATTCTTCTCTGTGAGTGCTGGATGTGAGGATTTAATCTGGTTTATGACCAGGATGTGTATGTAGTTTTCATAGAATGTTGGTATTGGGTTAATAATGATTTTGGGTATTGCTAGAGAAAGTGGTATACTATATGCATTTTGGTTCTTTGATTTTCTGTTATTTTTCTATGCTATTTATTCTATGTTGTATTTTAATAGTATGGATGGTTTATTAGAGTATAGTTGTAATTTAAATGTATTTGATACTAATTGCTGTATTGGTAATTTTATTGTGTTATTGTGTCTTGTTCCGTTCGTTACTGTAATCATGTGTTGTCTTCGTTGAATGTAACTGTATCCTAATAATTTTCCTTTGGGATAAAAAAAAATTCTGATTCTGATTAAAAATTTGAATCACTGTGAACCTTGATGTTAGAATTATTGGTAAAAAAACAGTAATGTTACAAAGTTATCAGAAAACAATGATTAACTGTTATCAAAAAATCACAATATCAAATATATAGTTTAACATTTATAATAAAAACATCTACAATAGTAAATGTATAAAGGATATTAAGACTGACTTACAATAAATTATTTACATATGATAAAACTCTATAATTTAATAATATGGTAAAATATAACAGTGGCTCATGTCTCTAAAATAATGTTAATAATAATAATAATAATAATAATAATAATAATAATAAAAAAAGCACAATGATATACTGTATAAATAATTTCCCATTACTGACATATAAATAAGTTGTGCACAGCCAGCTATGCTAGTATCAAAATTTAGAATTTGAGTCTGTAACAGGTTTTTATTCAGCTTCACCCTCATGTAAAATTATAGCTTTTTATCATATGCAAACTATTTATTGTAATCCAACTCATAAGCTCAAAAGGTTTCCTACTCCTGATCTACACACTTTTAAATGTTTTATTGAATTATGCTAGCCACAATGAAATCGATAGCAAAGCTTACCAATATCTGTGTATTATAAGGGCCCACCTGACCACAGTAGACATAATTTGAATGAAATGTTTAGATAGGCCCTTAGACTTCATAGGTGTTGTTAAATGTTGTGAAGGGGTAAAACTGATACACACAGAATCTGGTGCAGCTGTGCATATTAACCAACCAGCTTCCAGGTTTTATTTGCAAAGAGCTGAAGTTAGAAGCTGATTGGTTACTATGCACAGCTGCACCAAATTATATGTGCTCCAGTTTTAGTAGATCTCCCCCAGTGTGTATGACCAGCCTGATGCAGAACACCAGGCAATCAGCTGAATACCATAGGGCAGATCCACATACATCTGCACCGGGTGCAGCGCATGTAAGATACGCTACGCCGCCGTAACTTACTTTGATTTGGTTTGAATCCTCAACGAATTTGCGCCGTAAGTTACGGCGGCGTAGTGTATCTCTCGCGGCGTAAGGGCGCGGAATTCAAATTTGGCGGGTAGGGGGAGTGTTTCATTTAAATGAAGCGCCTCCCCGCGCCGAACGAACTGCGCATGCGCCGTCTGTAAAAACTCCCAGGGTGCATTGCTCCAAATGACGTCGCAAGGACGTCATTGTTTTCGACGTGAACGTAAATGGCGTCCAGCCCCATTCACGGAAGACTTACGCAAACGACGTTAAATTTTCAAAATTATACGCGGGAACGACGGCCATACTTAACATTGAGTACGCCACCATATAGCAGCTTTAACTATACGCCGGAAAAAGCCGAACGGAAACAACGTTAAAAAATGCGACGGCCGCTTGTGTGTTCGTGGATCGTCGGAAATAGCTAATTTGCATACTCGACGCGGAATACGACGGAAACGCCACCTAGCGGCCGCCAAAAAATTGCATCTAAGATCCGACGGCGTACTAAGGCCTGTCGGATCTAACCCAGATGCCGTCGTATCTTGTTTTGTGGATACCAAAACAAAGATACGACGCGCAAAATTTGAAATTACGCGGCGTATCAAGAGATACGCCGGCGTAATTTCTTTGAGGATCTGCCCCCATATGTTTTCCTATGATGTATAGCCAATCTTTTGATTTGCATACACACACATACAACCAGACAAGTGACATTCCTATCTCCTTTTTGAGGAGTTTGCTAAGTAACTCCTCTACCTCCAACTACAAATCTTTTGTCAGGTTGAACAATGAACATGTGTATTTCAACAATATATTTAGCTGATTTCCTGGAGTTCCACTTTAAGTCTGATGGCAATGATAATAATGAAGCTACGGCAAGCAGCTAGTTTGCATGTAACTTTTTTCTCTAGAAGTTGCCATCTCACTACTACAATATATGTGTACATATGGGAAAATGAAGCTGTGAACAGCTATAATTAACACATGAATGTAGTAATCTGGTATAGTGTCCAACACAGAACCATAAGATCCAATGTACTGAAGTCAGAGAGTAAATTAGGTTGTTCCGCAGCAACTCACACCAGGTTCTCCAGAGAACGCATTTAATGGATCTTCCAATAACATACAAAGTCCACAGACGATACAAGAATCCAACAGAGTAATGTAGTGTCAAAGTTTCATCTTAGAGAATACATGTTCTGATCCCTTCTAGATCTATGCCTTCACATGTTCATGCAGAGAATACGTGGGGGTATATTCTCTAACTGGTAGCCAGAAATTCCCAACATTATATATTGTTTCTTTTGAATAGCTGAGCAATTTGATTGGTTGTCTCTTAATTGAAAGACAGCAGGACATATTTACCTGCCACTCTTAAAAGACAGGATGTGACTTCAGCCGAAGTCACTAATTAGTATGCATCCTTGCATACTAATAAGCCCCCCTCTAATAAGTAATTAGATTGTATGTGATCTGAATAATGGTTCGATATGTAAAAACGGCTCCATCCTGTCTCTGCCTTTTTTGACAATAGACAAACCTCTTTTGACTTGCAACTTGCAATCACATGCCTGATGTGTAAACTAGACTTATCATTTAATCTAATTCAACTGATTCAGTAGTGGTTTGAGACTCTTCCTGTCTCTTTGAATCACAGGTTTGAAATCCGGCCTGTATATGTTAGACTCATACAATATAGATATATATATATATATATATATATACACATATATACATATATATATATATATATACATATATATATATATATATATATATATATATATATATACATACAATATACACATACATATCCATATATTACAACATATACTACTACAATGAACTTCTGCTAAATGTTTTCACTCCATATAGAATTAGAAGCGTGCATATACCAAGATAGCTCCTCATTGTTTTTACTTAAAGTTAAATATATCTCGCCTTGAAGTCAAAACTATACGTATCTTACCCTTTATTCTATTAACACATACTCCCTTATTAAAGAGAAAGTACAGTATACAATGTTTTTTCAAACATACATGGGAAATAAATAACAGTTTGATCCTCAATATGTGTTAATGTATTCAAAGCTTTGTTTATATGTAAAATGTGCAATATGTAATTACATATGTGAATGGTTTGACATTGTATTTCAACAGTTGTAAAGCAGAGTAATGAAAGTACTTTTAGTAGGTGTAAACCCTAAATGGCATTTAGTTTGCTGAGGCATTTTGTATTATAACAATTTCAATGTCCTTTTTTTTTTATATATATTATTTTAATGCCCTTTTTAATCAAAACATCCCTTGTACACGCCTACCAAGTTATTAGGCTCTGTTGCATAAACAGAGCCCAATAACACAACATCCGGGAACTGTTGGAACGATTGATGATTATATTGATGCATATTGTGTGTGTAAAGACTATGGCCCGGATTCACAAAGCACTTGCGCCGACATATCTCCATGCGCCGGGCCCACAAACTAAGATACACCTAAAAACAGGCTTCATCCCACCAACCTAACTTGCCTACGCCGGCGTAAAGTGGGCGCATATTTACGCTGGACGCATTTGGCGCTCCCGTTGATTTTCTATTCAAATATGCAAATGAGGGAGATACGGCGATTCACGAACGTACGTGCGCCCGACGCAGTGCGCGTAAAGTCATACGTCTGGCGTAAAGTTATGCCCCATAAAGGAGGTGTAACTCAGCAGCATCCATGCAAAGGGCTGCACCAGGGAACCCAAGCCGGCGTAATTTACGTTGGACGTGGGTCTGGCTGGGCGTAGGTTACGCTAACGGCGTACACAGTGATCCGGCGTAGCATAAGCATTTGTTCCGACGTGGTTGTGAGCATGCGCATGGGGATGCGTCTATGGCCCAGCGCATGCTCAGTTTGTTTTAAGTACTTTTCTGGCGCTTGGCCCATCATTTGCATGGGGTCACGCCTGATTTGCATGGCTCACGCCCACTTCCACCTACGACGGCTTACGCCTGAGAAACCCAGCGCAGTTTTGGGAGCACTGGCTTTGTGAATTCCGTGCTTGCCTCTCTGCGCTGCGTCGGCGTAGCGTACAGGAGATATGCTACGGTGGCATAAATGTGCGCCGCTGTCTGTGAATCCGGGCCCATGTGTGAGTATTTTATTTTTCCTTTTTTTTTTCATAAAATTTAGTTCTTCTGCCATGTGCAATATTGTTCATTTTCTTCTGAGTATGAAACATGCACTGGAATTATCTTTCAACTTATCTGGTTATTGAGCTTTGTGGATTTTAAGCCTATGTGACCTACTGTATCTAAAGCCTAGGTTAGCTTTAGAAGGTGAAGTGGAATTACACTGGAAGTGCACCCTAGGCAGAACCAGCTACTTATACCCCACCCCCCAAAAAAAGAATAAAGACTGCAAATACAGCCTGTGCAGGGTCCCTAGAGCCCCCTTACATCAGTGTCCCTAAAGTAACCTTACATCAGGGTGCCTAAAGCCCCCTTACATCAGAGTCCCCAAAACTCCCTTACATTATGATCCTTAGAGCATATTCCCTTTCCTCTCAATCATGTTTATTGAATTTTTAATGCAAAAATAAGGAAGACTGCCTACAGCTGTTAGAAAGGAGACAGATGGAGTAACAGAGATAACTAATATGAAGCAACTACAGTAACATGTTAGGTAATGTCAAGCCGCTGCATAAGTACTCAGTAGAAGTCAATAAAAAACATAGGAAAACAAGCAAACAAAGCATCAGGCACAGGTACAATGATCATTATCTATTAATTCAAGTAGACCAAGGTTTCCAAACTCTATCAAAGGCAGTCACATTCCCTTTCCACGGTGCAAATGTACGGTCATATGAAAAATGCAGATTAACTAATAGAATAGCTTCTGATGGATTGCAAAAAAATTCCACGCTATCTGAGATGGTAAGCAGCTACAAAACCAATAGACAATTGGAGAATAACAAACAGAACATATAAAGTGTAGCGATAAAACAATACACCAAGTGATATAAAACGCTGTGTTCAATAATAAATGGAAATGATAATAATAATAATGGATATATACCGGTAAAAAAATATGAAGAAAAAGTCTCTAATGTGAAATAAATTGAAAAAGTGGCAGTCGTGGTAAGACGATGCACCATCTTGCGAAACGCATTGGGGAATTCCACTGTTGCCGTTTATATTTGATCAGCGCTTTTTTTTATCTTTTAATGTAAGTGTTCTTACCTACATTAAATAACCCTTTATCTACAATATTACGCTATGTGCTTTTCCTTTTTCCTTTCCGTATACCGAATACCATTCCGAATACCATTCGGTTCTGTTGTTTGACCTCCGGTGGGTCATTGCCCATAAGCACCCATATACCTATCTACCCTGGGCATAGCGGATTGAGGTGTTGGATGTTGTATGATCACTGCAGCTGAGGATTTGGTCTTACAGCATTTATATCAAGCTTGGTTGACCCTTTTGAACATATGTTATTCAGGGTTCAATACTTCCGGTAAGCCTCTCTCTATTTGGTAGCAGCCTTTTTCACATCGTGTGTCACATTCGGATTGTGGGAACATTAGCACTTTTGCTTTCATTGGACTGCCACTTTTTCAATTTATTTCACATTAGAGACTTTTTCTTCATATATTTTTACCGATATATGTCCATTAACATTATTATAATTTCCATTTATTACTGAACACAGTGTTTTATATCACTTGGTGTATTGTTTGGCGCTACAATTTATATGTTCTGTCTGGTTATCATTAGCCTGGCAGCAAGTAATATGTGCTTAACAACTGTACAAAATGGACTAGGTACTTTCTTGATATCAGACTCAGGATAGCCAGAGCAGGGTTAGGTGACAGTAAGACGCTCCGTTACCTCAGGAATCATTAGTTATATTTTACGGTAGAAGCTAACTATACTCATGCAGGACCATAGGATGTACGTTAGATTCCCCATTTGGCCACATGTTTGCCAGCAGAGAGATGAGTGAGAGGGGGAGATTTGGGCTAGATGGCAGGGAGTTGGATGCCACCAGAGAGAAATTTGTTGTGCCTACTCTCAATGTTGTACCGTACACAATGCATAGGATATAGAGGTGGACAGAAGGTGTGCTATTTGTAACTAGATATAGTAATCAGTAAGCTTCAGCCCAAAATCCTCCCTCAATGTCTCCATGCTTTTGTGTGAGCCAGCACGTCAAATGTCATCTAGTGCAGAAATGCCCTAATCAGTCTAACATTTGAGAGAGATATTCAGAATAAGGGGTGAAAGGGCCATTAGGGGAATTGGTAACTTGGTGTAAAAATGTGTGAACTAGAGGAAGAGTGGAGAGTGCTACATGCTTGGAGGGACACCTAGATTGGGCTAGAATGGTTGACCAGTTTATAGGGGTGCTTCAGATTATCCATTAACAGAATATGGAAGTTGTGAGCGAGGATTACATTTCATTCTATATCTGACCAAAGTAGAGGGAGGTTGAAACCACTTCTTAAAGCGGGAGTTCACCCAATTATATATTTTTTAATCTTTTCCCCTTAGATGGATGCTCGTTTTGTCTAGGGGAATCGGCTAGTTGTTTTAAAATATGATCCGTACTTACCGTTTTCGAGATGCATCTTCTCCGTCGCTTCCGCGTATGGGTCTTCGGGAGCGGGCGTTCCTTCTTGATTGACAGTCTTCCGAGAGGCTTCCGACGGTCGCATCCATCGCGTCACTAGTAGCCCGAAAGAAGCCGAACGTCGGTGCGGCTCTATACTGCGCCTGCGCACCGATGTTCGGCTTCTTTCGGAAAATCGTGACGCGATGGATGCGACCGTTGGAAGCCTCTCGGAAGACTGTCAATCAAAATAGGAACGCCCAGTCCCGCAGCCCATACCCGGAATCGGCGGAGAAGATGCATCTCGTAAACGGTAAGTACGGATCATATTTTAAAACAACTAGCCGATTCCCCTAGACAAAACGAGCATCTATCTAGGGGGAAATAGTGTCATGTGCGGGTGAACCTCCACTTTAAGTTGTTCTAAGTGGGCTGTAAGGCAGTAATCCGTGAGGTCCACATAACCCATGCTCTGTCTGTGTTTGAGGAGTAGCAAGTGTGAACTTCTAGCCCTTTTCTTTTGCCATATGAATTGCGTAAGTAGTTAAAGGTTTGGAAATGTTTAGATTTAATAGGGATCGGCAGTGTTCCATAAAGATAAAGGTTTTGGGAGAGAATGAGTATCTTAAAGGATCACTAAAGGATTTTTTTTTTTTAGCTAAATAGCTTCCTTTACCTTACTGCAGTACTGGTTTCATGTCCTTATTGTTCGTTTTTGCTTTGAAGTGGCTGTAATTCTGCTCTGATCTCCACACTTCCTGGTTGACTTTTTCCTTATAATCATCGTACTGGGAGCTTTTCACTGTAGGTCTAAGCTGTCATTACTGTGTGTCTAAAACTTAACAGAACCAATCAGATTCATTTTAAAAACAAAACACTGCCCTGGATTTGTTTGTTTTTGTTCTGTGTGTCTCTCTAGTTCACAGGAACATGAAAACAGTTTAAAAGTGAAACTAACCTACAGGCACATTATATGATTGATTTTTTATCTATTTGTAATCATTTTTAAAAGGAATCAGTTAACTTTTATGTCTCTATACCCTGTAAACAGTAATTTCAGCAAAACATTTTTTTTCCTTTAGTGACCCTTTAAAGGAAGTCAGTCGTCCAGGATAACTCAAATTTAGCTATATAAGTGCGCTCCTGAGACACTTTTTACTAAGAGCATTAAAGTTAGAATCTGCTAGTTGGGCTGTTTTTGGTGTGAGGGTGATGCCTAGGTAAGGGACACCCCCCCTGAGAGTTTCAAGAGTAAGGAAATTATTGCAGTAGAAGCTGCTTGACCAATGCTGGGATACTGAGGTCCAGAATTAGGGACTTCACTTTATAATAGGAGATACCACTAAAATGGGATAGAAGTCAGTGGGCATGGGGCAGAGGGGTAGACGAGTTCATGATAAAAGGAAGATGTTGTCTGCAAATAAGAAGTAAAAAATGCAGAATACAGTAGTAGTATTTGCACTATACAGTAGTACGAATGCGCTCATAGAAAAGGGAAATGGAGTCACTGTGAACCGTCAACTGATACTCCGTGTGATGGTGTGATGGTGTTGTATCTTCTCTGGTATGGATGTATTACGTGCCGACCTGGAGAGGAGCGAGATGGAGCTCAATAGACACCGCACAGCTGGAAGTAGCTATTCAACGGCGTGCGTTCTAGCCTGAAGCACACGCGGCTCTCTGCGACAGGAAGTAACGTCGGACTGGGCTCAGGATGATGACGCGTTTCAATGCTTCTGCATTTTCATCAGATCTAATAGGAGGAGGAGGCTGTCATTCTTTTATATGCTTGACAGCCTCCTCCTCCTATTAGATCTGATGAAAATGTGGAAGAATTGAAACGCGTCATCATCCTGAGCCCAGTCCGATGCCACTTCCTGTCGCCGAGAGCTGTGTGCGCTCCAGGCTGGAACGCACGCCGTTGAATAGCTACTTTCGGCTGTGCGGTGTCTATTGAGCTCCATCTCGCTCCTCTCCAGGTCGGCACGTAATACATCCATACCGGAGAAGATACAACACCATCACACGCAGTATCGGTTGATGGTTCACAGTGACTCCCTTTTCTATGCGCGCATTTGTACTACTGTATAGTAAGTAGCCATTTGGCTGTTTTTATGAACACATTTACCACTGCCTGACATACTGCCCTTAGTAGGCACATTTTTTATTTATTTCTTGCCATTCCAGAGACCTGCTTCACTCTTTAAGTGCTGACAATGGTGCATATGTCATTCTGAACTCTTTTACAAATACGGACTTTATTCCATTTTATACATTGGGACTCTCATTACCATTATCATTAGTATTATTACCTACCCATTTTATACTTATCACTATTACCATCCTGTTTCCCCCGTCTTTCATTGTGTACTGGTTACACATTTTTATTTTTTATTTTTTCATTCATTATCTATTTATTATTCATTTTTTATTTTATTTATTATTATTTTTTTTTTGTATTGTGTTTCTGATTTCCCTTTTGCGCCGTCATTGTGTCTGTGTTGTCTGCAAATAGATTAATCTTTTGGCAGATATGCCCTATTTAAAAACCTATAATTTGGGGGTGGGAACAAATTGATTCAGCCAGTGGTTTTATTAACAGGTTAAATATGGAGGGGGACAACAGCCAACCCTGGCGGGTGTCATTTGTGATATCAAAGGTTCTATACCATAGTTGAATGATTAAACTTGGGCAGAGGATGCAGGAGTAAAGGGCTGAGATGGCCAAGAGGATTAGTCCTTGGAACCCAAATTTCTCTAGCACCCGGAACATATACTCCCAATTAAGTCTATTAAATGCCTACTCTGCATCTAAAGACAAGAGCAGAGAAGGCATTCAGTGGGATTCGGTGCCAGTAGCCTGTCTCCCTTTAATGAATCCCAATGTAATCAGGCCAGGCAAGATATCCGCCCCACGTGACCTTGGTACACGGGTGTTTGTTGCTGTTTTTAAGATTCCCGGCTGTTTTTACTTATCATGCGGTTGTCACTGCTTGTCCTTTTTAAAAGCAATAAAGGCTTTTTATATACAATATCACACTATTGGAGTTCCTTGTTCCTCTGCACTTGCAGCTTTTTGGGCAGAGTGTGTTACCCCTAGATCGGAGTCCTTGCTCCTTTATACTGAGCAGCCTCCAATCAGTTTGACATATATCTTAATATCTGCGTTGAGTAATGAGATAGGCCTAAAATTTGCAGGAGTGCTAGGATCCTTTGCCCGTTTGGGAATGGTGACAACATATGCTTTCAGCATCTCTGGTGGGAAGGCGGCAGTAGATACTGTAGCCATAAACATCTCACCAAGATAGGGTGATAGAGAAGTTTAAATTGTAATAATCTGTTATATCATTTAATCCAACTGCCACCAGTCTGCATCAAGAAATGCCTGTACCATGTTCCAACTTATGATATACCGTATCTAAGGTGACCGCAGTAGTTTCTGATGCCTCCAGAATGTAATGTATCGCACTCTCAGACTCACCCTGCACAAAGATTTTTCCAGCCCATAGGACAACAATCTAAGAGCCAGAAGAGTGTGATCTGTAAATCCTGATTAAAACATTTAGAGATTAATATTAATGATTGTAAAATATAATTTTCATGAAAAGAAAGATAGTGCAAGACGATATTTATAGAAAAAATATAAAAAAATGTAGTTATGGGGTTTGTCAAGCCTCATTTTTGTGGGGGGTGTATGGTGATAAGGGGGCGCTAATGAAGAAAGGGCTAAAGTGCAATTACTCTATAAAAAATTGACTAGTAATCATAAATATTAAATATAATACTGTGAAAGCAATATAGGTGAATAATACATAAACCATACAATAACGCAGTGTTTTAACCTTGAATAAAGTGCATGTGCTTCATACTTACAACCCAGTATTGAATTGACAAAAGGTACAAAAACAAGTCTAGTGTGTAACAATAATCAATCAGCCGTGAACAATTGTAAGTCCATTCATTGAGTTGAATTTCTTGATGTTTAACACTGTCACCACTGCAACTGTGAGCGACACCCATTGGGAAATGGAGGTAAGTGCCTACTTACCAGACCACCATGACCTCTTTTTTAAGGAAGGTCAAGTGGGGCTTTAGTACAGTTTATTGCTCAAGGTCTGTACTGATATCTAGAGGGACAAGCTAAGGGGTGGACTCCGCACAGGTATTTTTTAGGAAAGAAATGAAGAAAAACGGACCATAGTGTAATTCCGCAATTTAATAAAAAATGTAATAAAAACACAGGCCGAGTGGCCGCTTACTTTTAAAAGTGCCCAAGCCTTGGCACTGAAGTAACAAGCGTGATTAGAGCCAGAAATGTCATGGAGAATGTGTCTCACTTGTGTCTCACTTGTGATGACGTCGTCAGGAAGCGCATATCGCACATTTTTTACCATAGCGCGGAGTCCTTTTTCATCATTCAAGCCTCATTATTGTCACATTGACTTCTAGTAAATATGCACCAAAAGTGACTAGACCAAGCTCAAAAGGCACCCAGATCTTTCTGTTCTATTGCATCCTTATGGTCCAACATTGGGGAGAAAGCTAAATAGTATCCATTGCTCCAACAGTAAATCAAAAGGTGGTTTTTCCATAACCATATGCAAGTAGGCAGTTTGAATCAAAGCATTGTAACTGATTTGTCCTTGTGTGACCTCACCTATGCTCCCTAATATCCTTTTTTTTTTTCTTTTTCTTTTTTTATCTTAGAAATCTTAGTAGCAAAGGTAATGTTTTCCAATCTATTTTCATCACATTTTGTATCCCTCCTTTGACATATAATCAAGTTAAGAGTAACTTATAAAAGACTAAAACAGGAATGTCAGATGTTGGTTGCCACTATAATTTAATATCAAATCTCTATATTTTTAACATGGTTTAAAAAAATCCCTTTTCCTGTCCCCTTTATCGTATCATTGAGATTGTTTTAAATAATTTTGATCCTTAATACATAGACAGATAGATAGAGATATATATATATATATATATATATAGCCAGATTCAGGTATCTTTATGCTGGCGTAGCGCATCCCATTTGCACTACGCCAACGTAACATAGTGAGGCAAGTACTGTATTCACAAAGCACTTGCCTTCTAAGTTACGTCGGCGTAGCGCAAATGGCCCGGCTTAACCCCGCCTAATTAAAAATAGGCAGGTAGGGGGCGTGCTCCATGTAAATTACACGTGACCCCATGTAAATGAGGGCCGTTTGTACGGCGCATGCTCAGAATTACGTTGCAAATACTCATTGCTTTCGACGTGAACGTAACCTACGCCTAGCCCCATTCACGTACGCTTACGCAAACGATGTAAAATTTGACGGCACTTCCAACGTCCATACCTTGCATGGGCTGCGCCATCTTTTTTGGTGGTTTATTTTAACGCCTGAAAAACGCCTTACGTAAACAGCGTATCGGGCGCAAATACGTTTGTGAATAGGCGTATCTTGCTCATTTGCACATTCTAGGCGTAAATCCACGTACACGCCCCTAGCGGCCAGCGTAAATATGCAGCTAAGATACAGCGTAGGAGACTTACGCCGGTCGTATCTTAGCAACAGTTAAGCGTATCTCAGTTTGAGAATACGCTTAAAGATACGACGGCACGGATTCGGACTTACGACGGCGTATCTACTGTTACGCCGTCGTAAATCTTACTGAATCTGGCTAATAGATTCTGTATATGTACCATACTCAAAGTGCTATTATTTTTGTATTGCAAACAACACAGCAACATATGCATTCAGAAAAGGGCATACATTTCATAACAATCTGCACTTTCCAATGGGTAGCTTCAGATGAAAGGAGATAAAGAAGCAATTTGTCTGAAATCACTTAGATGCTACAGGTACATCCATTGACGTCAAAAGGAAAGCCATAAATTTCACAAAAAGTCCCTTGGGCTGCTGAGAGATTTGAAATAAGGTTTAAAGGTGTTTTGAAATTTCCCCTTATCGCTTTTCTTGGTAAATCCCTGGTCAGTAAATTTACTTTTTTGAGTCAAAGATTTGTGCTGTAGGCAGGCATTGCTTAGTGTTTAAAGTAAATAACAAAGGAGAAAAAAAGTAAAAAAAATATTGATTATTTGCTTGTCTCTAGTACGTTCCATCAGTGTTATTCCTGGTATTGATGGCCACATGGTAAAAATTCAAACAGCATCAAGGAAAAAGTGGCCATATGCATTTAAATGAAGCTAAACTTCTAGGCATAATACAATCTTGTCTATATGTATGCATATGGAAAAGGAAGGAGATGAAAAGGGAAACATGCTTAAACTACTGCATAGCTGGCTTATCAGACAAGAGAAATCAATGGCAAACATTAAAATAGACAGCACATCCTATCTGTTTTTTTGTCTAATGCACACAAGCAGGATTACATTTGACTGTAGTGGGCAATTATCATCTCTTGTCTATGATCACCTTCAAAAAAACAAACAAATCTTCCCATAGCTTTAGATTTGTATATCTTTTTTAATTGCTTACCTTTCTTAACATGTTACACATAACACCCAAATTCAGGGTGTAACATGTAACATGTTATGAATGCACTGGATCCTCTCAACCGCCAACTCCCCGTTCCCCATTGTGACAGCCAACCAGGTATCTACTCACCATTAAGGGCGCAATGGCACCGCCTCCCCTTTCTATGGCCGCCGCCATAGATGCCAGGCACATGAATTAACCTGCCTGGCAGTGTTCCCGAGTCTGACTCTGGGTTAGATTTTCCTGCTGCGAGCGGTAACCCCGAGTCAGACTCGGGCTTGCCTCGCTAGATCCACAGGCAAAGTTACTTACCTTGTCCCTGGATCCAGCGATGCCACCGCGCTGTGTGAGCGAGCAGGACCTCGCTCGATTCACACAGTGCCTCCGTGTGACGCCGATCTCCGTTCCCTGCGACGTTACGACGCACGGGGACGGAGAACGGCGCCAAATTCAAAAAAGTAAACAAACACTATACATATAGTATACTGTAATCTTATAGATTACAGTACTGTATGTAAAAAAAACACACCCCCCTTGTCCCTAGTGGTCTGTCCTGTGTCATGCATGTCATTTTATATAATAAAAACTGTTCTTTCTCCCTGCAAACTGTAGATTGTCCATAGCAACCAAAAGTGTCCCTTTATGTCAAAAATTGTTTTAGATCAGCTAAAAAACAGCGATAATAAATTATAATCACTTGCAGAATTGTGCGATAGCGATTTGTGGGGAAATTCGTCATAAAAAAAAAAAAAAAATGACAGCAACAATTCTGCAACTTAGCAAATTTCAGTGATTTTGATTTGATTACATTATTGAATAATTTTTATTATAATTATATTATTATTTGTTATAATTATTTATAATTATTTATTATATTATAATTTATAATTTTGTTTTTAAAAAAATGTCATACCCGGGATGCCTATTAGAAGCTTGTTTGGTCAGATTTAAGTGAGTTATTTCTAAAAATGACAGACCTACAATATAAAACGCCAAATTTCCTTGCAAATAATGGTACCGCTTTCAGCATGTTTTTTCTGAAAGAATCATACCGCCAGGGAGGTTAAAGTGGCTTTTTTTTTTTTTAAGCACCCGCAGAGCACTGAGTTCAGTGCCCACTCAGGTGTGTTAGAATAGCGAATGAATATTCGCTATTTTACACTGAATCGCCTCTCCACCTATCAGGAAGCGTGGGTCTGATACCTGTTTTCCGATTGGCTGAAAGGACAGGCACTCCTATTGGAGGAGGATGAGGAGGAAGATGCATGGCAGACACCAGCATGATCCACGGGAGGAGAAAAGAAGGAAGCTGCCGCCTGGCAGACACGCTGCCCGCTCACCTGCTTTTTAGATGGGGTAAGTGCAGGGCTTTGATGTCCCAATCATCCTCCTGGGGGGGTTGCTGCCGACCGTCCCAGGCCCATCATAAAAAATGCAATACCCTATTATCTTCACTTTGCAGATGTTAGTAAATGGTGTTCACTTTGTTCAAATATTTTATTGATAGACCATGAGGTAACATTACAAGTAGTAAACAGAGGTAGAAATATCCTTATATTAAGTATATTACAGATTAGAACAATACTAGGTGTACATTTCTTATACGATAAAAATCTGTATAACTAAATTTAAGTCAAAGCAGTTAGATTAAGACTTATCAAGTTATTCAAGGGTCAATCTTAAGTATATACAGTGCCTTGCAAAAGTATTCACCCCCTTGGCATTTTTTGTGTTTTGTTGCCTCACAACCTGGAATTAACATGGATTGTTTGAGGATTTGCATCATTTAATTTACAGAACATGCCCACATATTTGAAGTTGTTTTTTTTTATTGTGGAGCAAACATCAAATAGGACAAAATAAAAAAAAAGTCAATGTACATAACTATTCACCCCCTAAAGTCAATACTTTGTAGAGCCACCTTTGAGTCTATCACAGCTCCAAGTTGCTTTGGATAAGTCTCTATCAGCTCGCCAAATCTTATCACTGGGATTTTTGCCCATTCCTCCCTGCAAAACTGCTCCAGCTCCTTCAAGTTGGATGGTTTGTGCTTGTGAACAGCAATCTTTAAGTCTGACCACAGATTTTCTATTGGATTGAGGTCTGGGCTTTGAATAGGCCATTCCAACACATTTACAAGTTGACCCTTATACCACTCAAGTGTTGCTTTAGCAGTGTGTTTGGGGTCATTGTCCTGCTGGAAGGTGAACCTCTGTCCTAGCCTTAAATCACACGCAGAGTGGTACAGGTTTTGCTCAAGAATATCCCTGTATTTAGCACCATCCACCTTTCCCTCAACTCTGACCAGTTTAACAGTCCTGACTGCTGAAAAACATCCCCACAGCATGATGCTGCCACCACCATGTTTCACTGGGGATGGTGTTCTTTGGGTGATGTGATGTGTTGGGTGTGCGCCAGACATAATGTTTTCTTTGATGGCCAAAAAGTTAAATGTTAGTCTCATCAGACCAGAGCACCTTCCTCCATACATTTTTGGAGTCTCCCATATGCTTTTTC
The DNA here is from genome assembly GCF_905171775.1 of Rana temporaria. NCBI lineage: Eukaryota > Metazoa > Chordata > Amphibia > Anura > Ranidae > Rana > Rana temporaria. The sequence continues at coordinate 227,260,871 of NC_053489.1, forward strand.
GCAAACTCAAAATGTGCCATTTTGTTTTTTGCTGAAAGTAATAGCTTTCTTTTGGCCACTCTGCCATAAAGCCCAACTCTATGGAGCGTACCGCTTTTTGTACAGATACTCCAGTCTCTGCTGTGGACTGCTGCAGCTCCTCCAGGGTTACCTTATGTCTCTGTGCTGTCTTTCTGATTAATGCCCTTCTTGCCTGGTCATGAGTTTTGGTGTGTGGCTGTCTCTTGGCAGGTTTACTGTTGTGCCATGTTCTTTCCATTTGCTTATGATAGATTTGATGGTGCTCCTAGAGATCATCAAAGATTTGGATATTTTTTTATAACCTAACCCTGACTTGTACTTCTCAACAATATTATCCCTTACTTGTTTTGAAAGTTCCTTGGTCTTCATGGCAGTATTTGGTTAGTGGTGCCTCTTGCTTAGGTGTTGCAGCCTCTGGGGCCTTTCAAAAAGGTGTGTGTATATGTAATGACAGATTATGTGACACTTAGATTGCACACAGGTGGACATCATTTCACTAATTATGTGACTTCTGAAGGTAATTGGTTGCACCAGAGCTTTTTATGGGTTTCATAACAAAGGGAATACATATACACATGCCAATTATTTATTTTATATTTATGAAAAATAGTTTTATGTATATATTTTTATAATTTTATTTCACCAACTTAGACTTTTGTGTTCTGATCCATCACATATAATTCAGATTAACAAAAATAATATGTTTTTATTTAATTTTTGCTGTCACAATGTAGAGTATTAGATTTCCTATCATCTGTGCCCAGTCTTGCCACAAAGAGTTAATCCAGCTCTGAGCAATCCTCTTTTCTTTTTTCAGTGAAATAAACGGACAAACGGGAGAAAACTTTTGTCCGTTCTTCCCCCTTGCTGTGAATGACATGTTATTTACATATCTCATGCACTAGCCTGAGACAGGCATTTTTTTTTAATTCCCACCCTCACTCCTTTTCTGAAGTCATTTGGTTACTTTTCTGGATTTTTACTGGATGTTACTGATCACAGGAGAATTCAGTGTAAGGAATACATAGGAGAAAATGCATGTTGACAAAGGGAGTATAGAGGTGGGTGGGAAGTAGAGGTGAGCTCCAGACAACAGATCCACCCACAGAATCTGCAGTTTTTCAGTTCTTATAACAGACAGAGGGGAGATCTTATAGATCAGCACTATGGCAGTAGTTTTGAAAGGATGAGAGTGGGTTTACTGTACATCCACTTTAAGTTTAAAAATACCATTTATGGATCTGGTGTAATAGAACTTTCAAACATTGTCGAAGCAAGCGTGACATTTAAAAAAAAAAAAAAAATCTTGCACAACTGGGCAACTCCACCAGATATGCAAATGTGTGCCCAGCTCAGAACAACAACGAAAAGAGAGTGATTAGGTGCAAATTTGGTGATTCTAGCAGGGACCAGCGTGTAAGTATGCAGCTTCAACTGCTATTACATTTGGTGAGGAAGACTTTGTTACAGACCATATCTCAGACCATTCCGCTGTTTCAAGATTGCGACCTAGGTCATACTTTCATTTAGCAACATATGATGGCGGATCGGAATCTGGTTTAGATATTAATTGGGAGTAGAGCTTTGATATTTTTCCTCTGATGTGTGGATCATTTATACAAGTTTGTTCGAACTGAGAAAGTTGGTTCAGTGTAGCATTTGTATTTATAAAAGGGATAAAAAAAATTGTATTTGTAAATAATGCAAAACTTCAGATTGCGGGAGCCCAAAGGATGTAAATAGTTCAGGAAAGAGTATTATTGATGTCGCAGAGACCATGTTATATAGACAAGTGTTGCCGCCTGCGGATTAAGCAATGAAAGGAGTAGGTTATGTTTAGATTGTAGTCCATTTATGTTTTTATTTGAATCAGAAATGGGCTGGCGACTCGGATGCTCTTGAATAAAAGTCCTTTATTTAGTTACATGGCTACACAGGTACAGGCTACGTTGATGCGTTTCGGATAAGAAGCCTTCATCAAAGCATGCTTTGATGAAGGCTTCAGCATAGCCTGTAGACATGTGCATTCATTTTCCTCCGAATGCATTTTTGGCCGAATTTCAGGTATTTTCGTTATTGTTTTAACAAACGAAAACCAACGCACAGAATCCGAAATCCGAAAGATCTGACATAAAAAAAATGCTTTGTTTTCGTTGCTACAACAGTTCAATATAGATAGGAGATTTGACAAGGCGCTGTCTATCGAAACTGTGGTCGAATGTGCCTAACCTTAACTCTATTAGTCCAAGATTATTCTATCTAAAGAGGAAAGATTCGACATAGAGAGGAAACATTCAACATTATAGAGAAAGTGTTGGGGTAGACAATTTGACATGAACAATGAAGATTCGACGAAGCAGAGAAAAACATGCAAACGTTGAATCTGTCATTGAAGGCTTATGGTGTCTGTCGAAAGTTCTAAGAAGATTCGACAAGCAGCTAAACTGTACGACGCTGCAATCATACTTTTTCGGTCAAATGCTCTGCCCATAGGCGATAGAAGAATTTGAATGTTAGTTGACTAGTAATAATAATTCATAAATAAGCTTGTAGGCAGAACATTCGACTAGAAATGTATGATTGCGGCATCGTCCAGTTTAGCTGCTCCGTCGAATCTTCTTAAAACATTCGACAGACACCGTATGCCTTCAATTGACAGATTTGACCTTAATTCATTTGGATTTTCGGACGAATGCATCTTATAACGAAACAAAATAACTAAAAACGAATTTCGGACGAAAACGAAATTCCGAAACAAAATATTTCAGTGGACTAAAGGACTAAAGGACTGTTATTCAAGAGCATCCGAGTCGCCAGCCCTTTTCTGATTCAAGCATTGCATTTTGGGGCCTGAACGTCCTGGCTAGAGCACCGGTCCACAGTTCATAGATCACCATATTGGCAGTGGAGCTGGGGTATAATTTTGCTTCTCATATACGTTTTTAGGTTTGTCCCATATTGATAGAGAATGTTTAGTGATTGGGTTGAATAAAGCCTTACGATCAGCAGGTCATAGCCATAGAAGGTTGGATACTGAGAAAGGATCACAGTCCACCGCTTCTATCATAACACATAGAGGGATCTTTTTGGTAGCATGATATTTAGACAACTGTGCCAATTGGCCAGCCTTGTAGTAAGCCGTGAAATTAGGGAACCTCGGGCCTCCACGTTTTGTGAAAAAAAGGGGGGAAAAACTGTGCTAATAAAATGGTGAAAGAACACGTAACTCAAACAGGAAAGTGTTGGCTAATGAACCAAATGTAAAGCTGCACCTTACTGTGTGACATTAAACAGTGATACAAATATGGAAAAAAAACAAGTTGCGCTAAACATTATAAACAATTGGTGAGACCAAAAATGAAAAGTGTGTCATATGGTCAAATAAAGCTTGACAATCATGTTACGATCATATAACATACAGAAACATTCAAACAAAAGTCCATGAATAAAGTGATTGAGATGTTGAATCACAAATTGATCAAAGTGAGATGCTGTTCCCCAGTGACGAATGAAAGTCCTCAAAAATAATATAACCAGATGAACCACCAGTATGGAGTGACAACCAGATAGCTAGAATCCTCCACCACCAAAGCAAATATGTCTGCTTACCAGAGCCCGGCGGTCCCTTGATTATAGGGGACCCCAGGTAGCCTGTAGGTAAAGGGATAATGAAGCCACGAGCTGGATGGAGCCAATCTATTGGAGATCATCACCTTGTTCCATTAATCCAGGGAATAAACGACCATGTTTCATAGGTTGGAAAAAGAAGAAGAGGGGGGCCTCGATAGTGTAAAACCTTTAAAACTTTTATTTTAAGAAATAGTACATGCTATTACACTCACATTTAAGTAGTAAAAAAGAGCCTTGAAGTCCGATGTCCCGGCCGGATACATCCAGACAACCCGTCCAAGCAGGAAAACAAAGCAGTCCAGGGGGGTGATGCCGATGTACTGCGCGGAACATGACGGGTATGATCGTAGATGTCAAGATTTTAGGTACCATCCCAATGGTTAAGAACGCATGATCAATTCATGAAAATGAATTGTGGGGGTATGAGTAGTGTGCGTGTCGTCGTGTGGTCAGATTGATCTCACAGTCAATATTGTAATTTGAAATGAGTTGCGAAAATGAAAGTTTATTTGGTCTGCTCTACGAGGGCACTGGGGATTTGTCTAGAAAGGGAAATAGGACCTGATTTGAGTCTCCGCAGATAATTACCATGCCTATTTCATGAGAATCCACCACCTGTAAAAGATGTGAAAGGAAAGGTGTAGGTCTTTTGTTAGGAGCATAATATGACATTATTGAAACAGCAGAGTCTAATAAATGACCTGTAAGGATTAAGTATTGACCTTCAGGGTCTTTGATTTTGTTTGAAAGTGTAAATGGGGTAAAGCAATGGAAAGCTACCATTACTCCACATTGCTTAGTCAAGGCAGATGCTGTATATACTTGAGGATATAGTGGGCTAAAAAATTTAGGGGTGGATTGTGCCGTAAAGTATGTCCCTTGAAGGGATAACATGTGTGCCTTCTTAGAGGCAAAGAAGCGGAAGGCTTTGGTGCGTGTTTGTGGAATATTAAATTCCTAAACATTCAGGGATAAAATGTTCAAGGGGACCATGGAATTGTAGATTTGTAAGATTTAGTGTCAGGTAGCCCAAAACAGTATCAGGAGGAACCTACCTTTGGGGATGGAAGGTTAAGAAAATAATAAGAGGAGAAAAATTAGAGAATCAAGAAGGAAAGGTCTTGAATTGAAAATCCAATAAGTAAAACATGTATATCCACATAACCTGTCCATTGGAGGGGGAGAAAATCTCCCTCCAAGGGTACATTAGCTACTGTCAGGCTCACTATTAAAATAAGCAAACTGAGGGTAGCAAGTAGGGAGCACAGTGAACAACCCTGGAGGATATGGAAAGCCATATACTATTTAAGTAAAATAAATATTTTATACTAGAAAGAACATTTTTGCTCAAGCAGGACCCGTGGATTTTATGATTCCGATAAGGTATTACTAAAAAATGAAAAAAAAAACATAGATATAGTGATACATACCAGAGGGTATATTTGTTATGTATCAATCTGACTAAGGCCGATATAAACATATCAATGATGTCTATGACACAATACTTTGTAACGATAAAAAAAAAAATACTAAGTTAATTAAAAAAAAGGTGGTAAGGCAGAAAAATGGAAAGGACAAAATAACCTAATACCTGCTTTCCTGAAGTACAGAGTGAGGTAACGGTTCATAAAGGTGTAAACCAGTGATGCTAGATAAGTGGTGATCATAAATAGGATCACATTAACCAATAGCAACTAACAGGAGGCCTAAACTAAAAAATATAAATGGTTTCTAACATTTGTGAATAAGGTTAAGTTTGTAATAAGGTCATGAAAGGGTCAACCGGTATGGGTTACCAACCAGGGGTATCATCGGTCCATTAAATCTTCAGGTTCTGGATCTGGAGATCCAAAGCATCCACACATATTTGGACTCTGATGATCATTCTTCCCTGAGAGAGTTGATGACTTGTGTGAAGAACCCGAGGCTGGTCTGCGGCGTACACTTTCTGGAACCTGTGGAGGATCCATCAGGTATAGATCTTGGAGGGTGTTTTGCAAATCATCCGCTGATCGACATAAATATTTGGAGCCTTGATAGGCAAAGCGCAGAGAAGGGGAAGCCCCATTGGTACAATATTTGGTTACGCTGTAATACTTGAAGCAGGGGTTTTAGTACCCATCGTTTGTTGATCGTTGTAAGAAAATAAATGGCTGCATATCCAGGAATTCTGATTGCTTTTTATTGTTCAAAGTGATAACACCAAAGACACCAACACAAGGTCACGTAGATGTGTTTCACACATACATCTTGTGCTTAATCATTACAATGACTAAAATAACTGCTAAATCTTAAATAGACCACCCCAGTAACTGCAGGTGTTCCAGGGGCAGTGATAAACAGCAATAGTACACAGCCTGATCAATCACAAAACTTAACCCCCGAAGAGCATCTGAGTAAAGATTCAAATACAAAATCAAACTGAAGGTCCAAGTTCCCGTGCATATCGAGAACTCTCCCATACACACAAAGACATGGACCAACAATCGCATAGAAACATTGTATATAAAATACATGAATAACACCAGTAAATAATTTGGAAAAATTAATGGGGAAACCACCAGAAACCCCCATTGTGTCAGAGCGGGGCAGGGTCACCCGTCCACGTCACGGGTGGCCCCGCCCTTGGTTATTCAAGAGCTGTCAGACGGGCCACGCATTATTTGGCCGGGCGCCTCCTATGGAGGCTGTATCGTTCGTGGCGGGCGGGTCGTAGAAGGATTACAGCGCTGGATTTTTTTCTTATTAAAGGACTTGTCCCAAGCTGTGTGTGTGTACCTTTTTTTTGTCACTTTTTTGGGTGAAATGGTAGGGGTACAATGTACCCCATTACCAATTCACATGGGGGGGGGGATCTGGGGTCCCCTTTGTTAAAGGGGGCTTCCAGATTCTGATAAGTCACGGACCCCCACAACCACTGGGCAAGGGTTGTGGGGATGAGGCCCTTGTCCCCATCAACATGGGGACATCCTCCCCATGTTGAGGGCATGTGGCATGGTACGGTTCAGGAGGGGGGCGCTCTCTCGCTCCCCCTCTTTTCCTGTGGCCTGCCAGGTTGCCGTGGAGTTTTAATTTGGCGCAGGGTTCCCCTCAATATCCATACCAGACCTGAAGGGCCTGGTATGGAATTTGGGGGGACCCCCACGCATTTTTTCTTTTTTGGTTCGGGGTTCCCCATAATATTTATACCAGACCCAAAGGGCCTGGTAATGGACCTTTTTCCTGCAGGGACTTTTCTAAGCACGGGAAAAGATACTTTACAGGCATACTATAGACACCCCCAGGTACGAAATTTAAAGGAATATTTCACTTTTATTATTTCACTTTAAGCATTATTAAAATCACTGCTCCCGAAAAATAAAACGTATTTTTGCATTGATACATGTCCCCTGGGGCAGGACCCAGGTCCCCAAACACTTTTTATGACAATAACTTGCATATTAACCATTAAAATCAGAACATTTGATTTTTCATGTTCGTGTCCCATAGACTTTAACGGTGTTCGCGTGTTCAAACTATTTTTTTGCCTGTTTGCATGTTCTGCTGCGAACCGATCCGGGGGGGGGATTGGTGTTCAGCTTATCCCTATTATCTACCAGTGTTTCAGGTTCTGAAATGACTCAGTTTTCTAATCTCTTTTTTTTTTTTTTGGCTTTTTGTTATGTGGTCAGAGGTGCTCTTTAAAGTTATTTTAAACATATGTTCTATGTGTTTCATTACAGCAGGGAAAGGCCTTTCATCCAGTGATGTATTCTGCAAATATTCAGGGTCAAAATCCTATTCCTCTGAGTAAACTTGAATTTGTGTGTTTGCCTTTCACCACGTGAGGTAATTAATGAAACCTGGCACCGGGGTTATTTTAGCTGCAGCACAGACCTGTGCATCTTTGGCAGCTTTTGTCCTCATTTTTGGCCGAGGACCAACAGGAACTGTGCCACTGTGTCCCAGAATGCTGTGGGCACAGGTAAGTGTGTCTGTCACTCAAACCGCCACTATTATGCAGCTTTTACCTGACTATGGGAGCGGAGCTTCAAGCAGACATGTCTGCTCTGCTTTGCTCCACGCATGTGCCCCTAAATCGTGGGTCTTCAAACTACGGCCCTCCAGTTATTCAGGAACTACAATCCCCATCATGCCTAGTCATGTCTGTGAATGTCAGTGTGTTACAATGCCTCATGAGATGTGTAGTTCTACAACATCTGGAGGGCCGTAGTTTGAGGATCCCTGCCCTAAATGGTGTTCACTTTGAATCATGTGCAAGGAAAATGTGCAAAGTGAACAGTTTCTACTGCTTAATAAATCAACTCCATTCTATTCTAAACTATCACAATGAAAAATATTATAATATAACAGAAATTTGGTGTGAGAGGGATATCTCTTAAAAAAAAAAATATGATAAAAGCTTTGGCATCTAAAGCAATGTGCAAATTATTGTTACCCAGAAACTTAAGCCAAAATCTTTAAAACAAACAAAACCATTGCAATAATATATTCTTAAAATCTAAACTCCATGCAGACAGTTATATATATATATATATATATATATATATATATATATATATATATATATATATATATATATATATATATATATATATATATATATATATATATATATATATATATATATGGGACCTCTCAATCAGTTGTTTTTGTCCATCCAGTTCTTATGTTTACATATGTAGGATGTACACTGGGTCCCCCCATACTTGTTCAGAGGCTGTCTGCCTTGTATCCAGTCCCAAAAGCACAAAGACAAATTCAGGCTCAATCTGCAGGCTTTTATAAAAATGCAGGGAGGAGGGTTTAGGGTGCAGGATACCCAAGTCCTTCACAAATCTTAGAAGATAGCTTCCTTAATGTCTTTGTTCCAGAGAGGAGTCACAGTCTTTGAGCAGCAACTTCTGGCATCTTGCCCTCTCTAAGTACTTCCATACCTAGAGCTACAGGCCAAAGGGCCTCCACCTCTCTGGTTGGGCTTTCAAAAGGCTAGTTTTTAAAAGGCCCCCAGCCCAGAGACCTAGTAGCAGTAGCTTCTCTGGAGCACACACACATTTTCCTGGGGGGAGGCCCTGGGAAGATCTAGACTCTTCAGATTCTGGCAAATAGTTATCCTTTCCTTAGTTACACCTTCTGGGTCAGCATCCCAGGGATTGGCTAGGGTCAGACAACTAATCATAACTTTAGTGACTGACCCTTCCACACTATTGTTAAAAAATTCTTATAAAAGCATACAGGAACAATCAACCACTAGGTTTTGGGAAAGCCTGAACAGACATGAAAGATGAACTTTAGCTCAGCTGACTACAGAAGATCCATATATTTAATTTAGCCAGCCCAGGATAGGGGCCCTAAACACAGCTTTGCAACACCACACACCCTTTAATAACACTTACAGGTCCTCTCCCCACACCCACCCTGTGATCACACAGCTCATCTCTTGTTCACTTCATTCTCTCCTGCTATCATCATGCTCCTTACACTGTAACATAGCCTACTGGCTCCTGAGGCTTCTTCTTCCTCCCCAATCCAAAGTTTGCTATATTGCAAGAAGCTGATGCTAAACTGCATGAGTTACATTCATGTGTGCCTTTTGCCTGGGTACAATTTAAGCCCAGTACCGTGAACCCTGGCTTATTTTAATGTGTTTCAAGCCATTTTAATGTATTTTATACCTAGCATCTTGTCACCACCAATAAAACTAATACGATCTAGTTGAAAACTTGAAAATAGTACAGGCAGCTGTAGTAAATGTACTCCACTGCATATGTGTACAATCCATAACATGCAAAACAGTTAAGTCAGCATAGTACTTAGTAACTCCTGCTCCTCCTCATAGTGCTTCAACAATGCAGCAGTACACACATGAAAAATACTGTACCTAATTAATTTGAACAATTCCGCAATAAATCATAGCTACGCTTGTTTTATAAAATGTAAAACACAAATTGATGCCTAGTCTTTCATTTTTCATGTGCTGTGAAAAATTGAGATAAAATATGCTTGCAGGATTTGGTGTCATTATCTTATCAGGCTAACATGTTTCCTAAAGAGAACACTTTACTTTAGCCCTACAGTCGAGCTGTGACTGAGGCACATACACCATACTTCTTAATTTCTTTTCATTTTCACAATGTTAGCAGTGATCACGTTAGGCAAGCAGATTGCTTGATTTTCAGCATCATAGTAGAAGCACGCATACCGCTTCACATATACTAATCTCTGCTGGAAGAGTGTGACAAACCTTTATCATATAATTTCACTAGTTGTCTAACCACATTAAAGCTTCCAAATTCAGAAAGCTGATCTGCCCCCAATGTCCCTATTTCCCTCGGATTTGTATCCTTGGCAACGCCTCCACCAGAATCCAAACTGATTGCAATGGAAAGCCTCATCTAAATTAGAAGAGATTTCATCTCTCCTCGAGCCACTGCATCAGTAATGAGATTGTAATTGATTAACCACAGCGAGAAGAATCAGATTTTTATAAAATTGGTCATTTGTCTCCGGAGCAATGTTGGACACCATCTTAGAAGAATCTTTTGGATGTTTTAAAATGTTTTATGTACAAAATTTAGCCCAGAGCCCTAAAGGATACCGTGTAGTAACATGCCATGTGTAATTGTTAATAGTATTTAATTATTTCATATTACCAGATTATTAAAGGTGCTGACTGACATTTCTTGTTAACTATACAATGCATCTTCTTTTTCATTTGCCCTTAATAAAAATCCCAATACTCTGGCACATCAATAAGAGATTGAAAAATGTCCCTTATTCCCCTTTCAAATTTCTGGAGCAGTAACATATCTATATGGGCTTATATGTTAGCACCCCTGGTGCTCTAAAGCTACAGTATAATTTATTGAATGACTGCAAAGTACAAAGTGAAGGCTTTTTTACATGATATCTGTCATTTATATTCTTAGAAATGCAGTTTAGGCTTCAGATACTTAGTCAAGTTCAATAAAATTAAGATTTTATAACCCAATGTATCTTCCCTATCCATGTAATTAATTTTCTACAACAGATCTATTGCCAGTTAATGAAGAACACGAGTGAGTACTGAGTGATAGAGTACACAGAAATAACCGCAAATGTATTCAGTATATTTACATACATGTATAGACATAAATAAAAAACACAACTTAACAGATCAGCTTTCACAATGCTCAACTGTTGCTACCCAGTGCTTTAATCTGTTTCTAAAACAAATTGCATATCTATTTGTCCAGCAAATTTGCATGTACAGTTGTTCTGTGTGAATTAGGCAAAAACAAATGCTCTTTTGGTTTATATCTTGTTGGAAGTCAACATACAATTGATCTCATCCAAATATTTAACAGATCTTTTATTATGGTCAGAATTAAAATACCACATTATGGGCACTAGATGGTGTTGAGGAGCATGGGAAATACATACGTTTTGTAACAAGAGATAAAATGTAACAATTCATCATTAACATGATGTAGCAATTATAGTATAATTAAAAGGAAAACTTCTTTTAGTTTTGGATAGCATGGAGATGGTTCAGAACATCGCTTTTTAATTGTGACCTCTGCCAATGTTAGGGAGATTTACTTGCTCTAATTGTCCTGTTTACCATTATCATTGAAAATGAAAGTAAAATAGAATTTCAAATTTTGGGTTAACCTCTAGAAAAGTTAAAAAGCGGAAATCTTCCAATGGGCACACTAGTTCTGATAAATTAAGGGGGTGGGGGGCGGGAGGGCTTAGGATTCCCTTAATTTGCAGGGATTTCCCCTCGCTTCCTGTTTTGGCTATGGGACTCAATGGGACTTAGATGACCAAAAAAAACATGTCATGGGTTATATCCTTCCCTTTACTCTATCCAAAAAAATTCAAAAGTTGATAACATTAATTAGCTTGTTCCTTCTAACATTCTCTAGAATTGTTAAATTTTAACACTTGTTACAAAGACATATGTATTTCCATTCTTCTCTGCTCCATCTGAGGGGGATATTGTGGTATTTTACTACTGCCCTTAATAAAGGAAGATTTGTTCAGAAGAGAAAACAGCGAAAAAAAGTATTTGTTTCTGTCCAGATAGAATTAATGTACATGAAAATTTCCTGGACAAATGGCTATGCGTTTTTTTTTTATAAATAGACCCAAACTGTAATGCCGCGTACACACGATCAGTTCGTCTGATGAAAACGGTCTGATGGAATGTTTTCATCAGACGAACCGATCGTGTGTGTGCCCCATCAGTTTTTTATTCATCAGTCAAAAAAATAGGAACTTGTTTTAAAATGATCTGATGGTTAAAAAAACAATAGAAAAAAAACGATCGTCTGTGGGTACGTCCATCGGTTAAAAATCCACGCATGCTCAGAATCAAGTCGACGCATGCTTGGAAGCATTGAACTTCATTTTTTTCAGTACGTCGCTGTGTTTTACGTCACCGCGTTGGACATGATCAGATTTTTAACCGATGGTGTGTAGGCAAGACTGATCATCAGTCAGCTTCATCGGATATCTGATGAAAAAATCCATCAGACCGTTTTCGTCAGATGAACTGATCGTGTGTACAGGGCATAAGTAAATACACTTTTTATTTCCACGATGTTGCTATGGTTCTTCATCTGTATTCGGTGACAAAGATAAATGACAATTCATAAGGGCTGATGCTCTAAAAGAGCAGAAAATGTTTACTTTGCCAAGTCAATGTTCACTTAGATTAGCTAATAAGGTAACACAATGTTCATTTTGATCATCCAATCAAGTGCAAGCAAAAATCCAGTTTTCTTTATTCAGCTTGCACATGATTGGGTACTCTGTATCATAGTATTTAGTAAACGGACATATACATTGCTAGTGAACAGTATCTGCCTGTTTATTAACACCAAGCAATGCAGTAACCCACAGGAACCAATAGAATTTAGCTTAGTATATTCACATTAGCGGAAGATGAATTCCTATTAGTTTTTATGGATTTTTGCATTTTGCTTTTCTTCCTTATTAGCTTCATTATCTGTATTCATACAAAATAAGTGCTGCAATGTTCCATTTGTAGAAAAATATGATTTATTGTTCACTTTATTAAGATAATGATAAAAGTATGTAAGACTAATACCTGTTATGCCTTCAAGTGCATAACACAAAGGGCTACCAAAGTTAATTTGTTTAATGAGACATAACAGTTATCTAATTAAATGTGTCACTAGCATCTTTGACAAGTTATTCGGATCAATACTAACCCATAGATGCCATAAGAAACAAGTCAGCCAAGCTAAACTGAGGTGATCTTTCTGTATGGTCAGGACCTCTAGCTGGATAATACTTGGACAAACAAAACCAAGAATTACTAAGAATAAATAATTTAGGTTTGTCTACATACAATGTTGATATTTATTGCTGCAATGTATGAAAACATTTCATCACTACAAAATGCATTGCATAATAGAAATGATGATATCTTGAGGTCATCCCAAATGGACAATTCCTGTTTTCTGATTGTTAGTTCTTAGAGTATATTGCTTCTTCTGCTGTGTCAACAGGGATGAGTTATGGTAAGTTGGACTCTAAGACAAATTTGGTCTGCAATAGTTTTAGTGTGCTTTGCCCAGTAGGTATTATAATATGGGGACACTATGGCAGTTAGTGGTGGATAATGCCTACACTACAGCTGACATTGATAAATAGTACCCTACCTGTGCTGTCCAGCAGGCAGTCTTAGAGGAAATCAACACAGTCTAAATTTCAAGCCCTAAGCTACGCATGAAATATAATGCAGTAGATGCAATCTAGTGGGTCTGGATAACCAAGGCCATAATATTACTTACAAGGATTTGATTGATGCTCGAAGGTATAGTACTGATGTCTTACTGGGATTTTTATAAAAGTGAATGTTATAATCCTTTTTCTACTCTTGTTTTACATGAAAATTCACTTAAGTTGAGCATGCATACACATGGTTTTACCAAACCAATATTCTAAAAATATCTTTATAACCTCTAAAGAGCAGGCAAATAGGGTTTTATCAAAAATGATTCTTACAATGTCTTATAGCAACTGCAATAATACATATATTCTTGTACAAGATTTAGGCTTAGAAATTTGTTATTACAATTAAAACTGAAATAAATGTTAGCATTAGAGATGGGCTGAACACCCCCCTGTTCGGTTCACAGCAGAACTCCCGAACAGGGGAAAAGATTTAACTCGAACGGCGAACCCCATTGAAGTCTATGGGAGACAAACAGGAAAAATCAAGTGCCCATTTTGAAGGCTTATATGCACGTAATTGGCAATAAAATGGATTAAGGGGGTCTGGGTATCAATCTATGTATCAATGCAATTTTTTTTTGAAAACTACCGTATATTTTTTTCAAAGGCAATGATTTTAATGATGCTTCAACTGCAAGAATAAAAATGAAAAATTCCTTTAACCACTTCCCTACCGTAGGATGTCATATGACGTCCTGGACATTAGGGGGGACATCTGAATGATGCCTGCAGCTACAGGCATCATTCAGGTATCCATCTTTTCAGGCAGCGATTCTGCACACCATAAGAACAATCATAGTGGCAGTTCCACCGCTTGATCGTTCTTATAGGCGACGGGAAGGGACATTCTCCCCTCCCGCCGCCATCCGATGCTTCTCCGGGCTCTCCCGTGCCATCTGAGGCCCGGAGAATGAATCGTCCACTGCCAGATGAGGAGGATAGAGATTTCCGGTGACCAAATGGTCTCTATGACCATCGAAAGCCCGGGCGTGACATTATGACGTCACGCCCGGGTACTCGGAAGTAAACAAAGCCGCAATCGCTGGTGAAAGCATGAGATCAGTGAATTATTTTCCTGATCTCATTCTTTCCAGCCTGGAGGACAGATGTGGGGTCTTATTGACCTCGCATCTCACCATAAAGAGGACCTGTCACACACTATTCATATTACAAGGGATGTTTACATGAAATATAACTCATGAGAGTATATTGAATTGGATACTTTCTAAACAACAGTTGCACACCTTTAGGCACAGATTTTATTTTTCTGTGACGCAAACTCATTTGTAATATCAGGACTTTTTCTTAATATAATGGATTTCCAGAGTGGGGGTGAAGGTAAGTAATTTTACTGGGTTACACTGGGTGTAACTTCAGCATGTCCTCTTTCACCCCACGCTGAAGAAGTCCCGCCCATCGGGACGTGACGCGTACGAGGGGGAGGGGCTACGCATGACGTCACCCGCTATCGCTTTCCTAGGTGTATCACGATCGGATACACTGTGTTCTATGCCTGTACCTCAGCACTCAGACGAGAGTGCTTTTACATGTGAGTTGTTCTTTGTTTTTACCTACAATAAATGATCGTTTTGTTTCAGAGAGCACTAGATTTCCTCTTCCTTTCTTACATGCCCTGAATGCTTCATGTATCCGCTTATCTGGCTGCTGTTTGGAGATCGAGTCTCTACATATTGCTGACATCCCTGAGAGCAGGAAGCTTGCTGTGCTTTATTTCATGCTGATTGACCCTTTGTTGGTCTGAGTAGTAAGGTGAGAGGCCATCCTTTTTCATTTGGTGGAGGTTCTTCTATCTTGGACATCACTCCTGGATTGTGTTTTGCACTTACTTATATTTTTGTTTGCACCGGAGCACATTATGGACTTTATTTATATTTTTTGTTATTATATTACTTAATTATCTTTGTTTTTTGCGCTGCACTATTATTCACTGTATGTCCTATAAGAATGCAGGACCCACGCCCTCTGTCTGGACAGTGCTGGTTGGCCCTGTGTTGATCACATGCACTCTCCCAAGAAAAATAAAAACTCTCTATCAGTGAAACTGATCAAATCACCTGTAAGAGATAATGGGAAACCTAAAAACATGACCTGTTGGGGCGCCTTGAGGACTTAATTTGAGAAACACTGGGCTAAGGTATTGGTGCAGGATAGTTTTTAAAATGAGCAATAATTCTTCCAAACTCCATTCCAGTCAATTAGTTCAATAATGCACAATACTGTTTGCATATGGCTGCAGTAAGATTCACTCATAGGCACTTGATGTTCTGAAGTACTAAATGACAACTGAGCTTGTCTCTTCTACTGGTTAGCCCAGTATTGCTGCCATGGTAACAGGCGCATAGCATGGAAGAACGCAAGCCTTAAACTTGATGCTTCGAAAATCCTCTAAAAGCTCTCTGGAATAAATGAGCACAGCATCTACTTCCTACACCTCCGCCTTGAAAGCATTATTTTTATTACAAGAATACAAGTACTCTTTAGGGGTAAAGCCCTTAACCTGAGACCCCAAGAGGAAGATTATACTGCAAGCTTGCTTAGATGGCATATACAAATTTGCAATACATAGTTATTCAGTCCCTAATATTTTATTTTATCTTGGTTCATATATTTTCATGAGTTTGCCCTGGTTTTTCCTTAAAGACTCCCTGAAACTTGTTAATATGGGAATGCATGATTCAGTGCATGCTCTCTGATGCCTCTAAGAGAAAAAATTAAAGTTATAAAACAAAAAATATTGTTACTGTATGTTTATTGAGTCTGGCTGGTTCAACAGAGATATTTATCACATAATATTTTACCTTAGTGTATGACTGTTTATGTTCTGCAGAATTCTGCTTCCACAAAATGCTGACAGTGTTCCTGAGGAGAAACTCTCAGCAAAAATGTGGATAACAATATTTTGATATAAAAAAAAAAAAAGATATGAGTTTTGTTTTATAAAGCTACTCTTACCTGAATGCCTGATTTTGAGAGCATAACATAAATAATGTACTGTATTTGAAAGTTAAAACTCTCATTTACAGAAATACCAAAAAATGTAAGTTCTAAAGAAAGACACTTTACATTTGTACTTATTCCCTCATACATTTTATTAGGTTGCAAATGCTTCTATGAAATCATATGGTCATAAATAATGGCATCTGCTCAAAAATGTAATTTCTCTATAGCTTTTTGAATACAAACCCCCTTGTATAATATAGATTGGTTGTTTTAGGCTCATAGAAAAGCCATCTGCTACAACCAATCCAGACTGCGTCTCGTACAAAATCACTTCTGAAAACCATCATTCTAGGAATAGTCAGTAAATGATGTTCTACCATTACCAGGTGAGCTATTTCTCATGTACCTCCATGGGCATGTTGTCCTCAAATCTAAAGGACCTAAACAAAAATTAAACCTATTAAAAAACAATATTTTGCCATATGTTGTACAAGTCACTTATGTCTTGAGAATTGTGTCAACCATTTTCTAAAGTGGGTTTTCTGTCTTTGGACACAAGATTGAAATGCAGACTAAAGACAATGGGTGAACATTTTGATAAAAGTTCCCCCCTGATATTGTTTTCAGTCAGTCTAATCATCATTCAGTCCTTGGGGCAGATCCACATACATCTGCGTGGGCGCAGCGTATGTGAGGTACGCTACGCCGCTGTAACTTACATTTCTTTTCTTTGAATCCTGAAAGAATTTGCACCGTAAGTTACTGTGGCGTAGTGTATCTCTCACGGCGTAAGGGAGCGGAATTCAAATTGGGCGGGTAGGGGGCATGCCCCGTCCGTCAAAACTCCCAGGGTGCATTGCTCCAAATGACGTCGCAAGGACGTCATTGTTTTCGACGTGAGTGTAAATGGCGTCCAGCCCCATTCACGGATGACTTACGCAAACGACGTAAAATTTTCAAAATTATACGTGGGAACGATGGCCATACTTAACATTGAGTACGCCACCAGATAGCAGCTTTAACTATACGCCGAAAAAAACCGAACGGAAGCGACGTAAAAAAATGCGACGGCCACTTGTTGGTTCGTGGATCGTCGGAAATAGCTAATTTGCATACTCGACGTGGATTACGACGGGAACGCCACCTAGCGGATGTCGAAAAATTGCATCTAAGATCCGAAGGCGTACAAAGACGTACGCCTGTCGGATCTAACCCAGATGCCGTTGTATCTTGTTTTGAGGATTCAAAACAAAGATACGACGCGGGAATTTTGAAATTACGCCGGCGTATCAATAGATACGCCGGCGTACTTTCTTTGTGGATCTACCCCCTTGTGTTCTGTCATCTGCTGGCAGGACTGTCCAGTCTCATGGCAAGTATGAACTTGATTGTCTATAATTTGACTAGCCAATGCATTCTTCTTAACTCATTGGCCAATTTAATTTGATCACATATTGACCACAAACATGTCAGCAAATCTTAAACAAAGATTAGTATAAAATAATAAAGATAATAATTACAATATTATTACAATTATTAAGTAGCACATTGTAGGAGGCAGGGGGGCACTGTATAGTATCACCAATGAGACGGTTGACTACTGATTTCACAACAGGTACATATGATATAAAGTACAGATTTTAAAATTATAAATGACTGTATAATTTAATAAATGTTAAATGATATCCGTTCATTTTAGAGAGATCTCCTTTCATTTCGGGCTTTAAGCCTAGGTTCACACTGCTGCGAATTCAAAATCGCGGTAAAATGCGCGATTTTACCGCGATTTCGCGGCCGCGATTTTGGCCGCAATTTAATGTAAATCGCGGCCAGAAATCGCAAAAAGTAGTACAGGAACTACTTTTTGAAATCGCAGATGCGGCATCGCACTGATTAGGACAGTGCCATTGCCAACAATTGCCGCCGATTTGAGATGCGATTTGACATGTCAAATCGCATCTCAAATCGTTCCAAATCGTACCCAGTGTGAACCAGGGCTATATCTCAAAAAGGAAATAAATTCAAATAATCCCGATGGGTCACAGGCAGAAAAAATATGCCATATTTTAGCTTAACTACTTAAAACCTGGACCATTATGCAGGTTAAGGACCTTGCCCCTTTTTGCGATTCGGCACTGCGTCGCTTTAACTGACGATTGCGCGGTCGTGCAACGTGGCTCCCAAACAAAATTGGCATCCTTTTTTTCCCCCACAAATAGAGCTTTCTTTTGGTGGTATTTGATCACCTCTGCGGTTTTTATTTTTTGCGCTATAAACAAAAATAGAGCGACACTTTAGAAAAAAAATGCAATATTTTTTACTTTTTGTTATAATAAATATCCTGGCGGCGCGCTCTCGACCCCACGGCTGGGCTTTTAAAGAGGATGTACAGGTACGTGCTTGTGCCCAGCCGTACCATTCTGCCGACGTATATCGCCATAAAGGGGTCCTTAAGTGGTTAGACTAACAATAATAATCACATGGCAACATCTTTATTATTTGAATGTAAAACTTTAGTTTCATTAACCACTTGCTAACCAGCCACCATCATTATACTGCGGCAGGTCGGCACGATCCTGCAAACCGTCGTAACTGTATGTCGGCTCCTTTAAGCATAGCAGGTGCGCTTGTGTGCCTACTGCACTGCAGGGGTGCCGTTACACATTGCCAGCTAGGAACAGCGATCTGTCATCTCCTCTACTCAGTCCCATCCCCCTATAGTTAGAACACACACTAGGGAACACAGTTAACCCCCTTCCCTGCCAGTGACATTTACACAGTAATTAGTGCATTTTTATAGCTGTATGTTTGTCAGTGGTCCCAAAAATGTGTCAAAAGTGTCCGATCTGTCCGCCATTATGTTGCAGTCCTGAGAAAAATCGCAGATCACTGTCATTACTAGTAAAAAAATTATAATAATAAAAATGCCATAAATCTTTCCCCTATTTTGTAGACCCTATAACTTTTGCGCAAACCAATCAATATATGCATATTGCAATTTTTATTACCAAAAATATGTAGAAGAATACATATCGGCCTAAACCATGAACAACATTTTTATTTTTTTTAAATTGGGGATATTTATTGGGGCAAAATGTACAAAATATAGTTTTTTTTTCAAAATTGTCGCTCTTTTTTTGTTTATAGTGCTAAAAAATTAAAAATAAAACCGCAGAGATGATCAAATACCACCAAAAGAAAGCTCTATTTGTGGTAAAAAAAGGATGGCAATTTTGTTTGGGGACAGCATCGCACGACTGCATAATTGGGAGTTAAAGCGACGCAGTGCCGTATTGCAAAAAATGGCCTGGTCATTAAGCAGCCAATTCTTTCGCAGCTGAAGTGGTTAAATAGGAACTGCAGTCTGCTCACATAATCTACAATAAAAATATCTTTGTCATTCTGAAGCTTCCCTCCAACACTTTGCATATTATTTTATATATACTGTGATTCTGTACTTGCCAAATATGCTGCAGAAATCTCCCTCCACTGAGTCTGGCTGCATCCATTTTAACTGTGGGCAGCTGAAGCTGCTGCCTGTTCACTTTCTGGATGTACACAGACACACAGAGGCACATCTCCAGCTTTGCAGCTCTCATTGACCCGCGTATGACATAAGCCTAGGCTGTTTACCAGACAAGAAACAAGAAGTGGGCTGTATAAGGTATTTACTGGCAAAAAAAAAAATGTTTTACTATACAAAGTAAAAACAACAAGGGCAGAAGATGGAAAGATGAAAAAATTACTAAAGTTCTGCTTTAAGGCTAAACTCTAGGAAGATATAACAGACCCAAATTAAGTAAATTTGACCTGTAATCATACAGTGCAGAAGTATGTAAGGCCTTGTACTCACGGCAGGACATGTCCGATGAAAACGGTCTGCAGACCGTTTCCATCGGACATGTCTGGCCGGGGACTGCCCAGGGACTTCTGTTCGATGGCTATACACACCATCGAACAGAAGTCCGCGCGTAAACAATACGCGGGGCGTGTCCGCGGTGTCGCCGCGTCGATGACGCGGTGTCGCCGCGACAATGACGCGGCGACGTGGGTGGCCCGCCTTTAAAATGCTTCCACGCATGTGTCGAAGTCATTCGACGCATGCGAGGGATGGCGGGCGGCAGGACATGTACGGTAGGTCTGTACAGACGACCGTACATGTCCGGGCGGACAGGTTTCCAGCGGACTGTTTTAAAGCAATGCCAGGAAACAGTTGTCCGCTGGAAACCTGTCCGATCCGCCCGAAAATGGTCCGCTCGGGCCAACACACGGCCAAACATGTCTGCTGAAACTGGTCTGCGGACCAGTTTCAGCAGACATGTTTGGTCGTGAGTACGGGGCCTAAGAGCGCCAGCAATAGAATGCTTTCCTCAACCTAATGAAATAATATTGTGATACATTCCTTTATTGTCATTATTTCCAAACATGTTTGTGCAGTACACAAGAAATGCTTAAGTCATTTTAGATTATGTGAGTGAGTATGAGCTCAAAGGGCAGACTATATAGTTCTAACAGAAAGGATGGTGATAATGGTACCAAACAAATTAGTATAGTGATTTTTGGGCAGAGCAGCTGTTATTTTTAAAAAAAAAATCTAATTTGTAGAAGATATTCCACTTTCCATTCCCCTTTCAATTGCATAACATTTGTTTTCATTTTGTGCTATGTTGAATAGCAGTAAAAAAACTTTTCTATAGTGTTTGAAATTCTGTGATTCGCTCCTTTTTTATTTCCAATGTTAATATGGTGTTTAAAACCTATGAAGAAAGCAGCAATAAACTAGAATCTTTAGCAGACACCTTTAAACATATATTTTTTTGTTATCATCAAGTCCTAATAGGGAGGCCATTACCCAGTGAGTGTGAGCTAGGTAATATGGAGAATGTGAACAGTCAAAGGTCATTGCCTGGGGTAACCAAAGTATAGCATTAAAACTAGAGTATGCAACATGTCATTAGAAGCACACCAAAGGCCAGGGCAGATAAATTTCTATCAAGGTCAAGCAAGAGGTCAAATCCAAGAAAGAGTTAGAACTGAGCAGGATCAAGGTGATCAAGTGTTAATAGTTAACAGGGTCTAGGAAGGTTGGAAGCATCCGAGCAAGCTAGGAGACAAAACCAAGAATAGAAGAAATCTAACTTGGCTAGGACAGAGTGCCCAGGAACACTCTGAGGACAAGTCTAGTGAGAATAGCAACAAGAAATGAGAACTAGACTGTGGGATTTATAGGATAACTGGATAACATGGAAGTATGGTGGATTCTGGTGTATGTGTGAACAACTCACCTGATGAATAAAATGGCAGGTATGTTTATGCTGTGAAAAAAAGGGCACCGAGACGGTGCACATGCACCCTACCTGAAATTATATGTGAGACCCCCATAAGGGGTTCCTACAATTATCTGAAAGTAGGCAGACCCATTGTAAGCAATTGGAGGTTGCTAGCTTATGCAGCTAATCGTACCCACTCAAATGTGAACTCTCAAGCATAAACATGAGCGTGATCAACCTGGAGTGCACTGCAGGTGGTTCTCATTGCTTGAGGGCATCCCAGTTGGGGGTCTTACCTATAATCGCATGGAGGGTCCATTTACAGGTGTGAATGCACCAATATAATACAGAATTGCAATAAAGGACTGCAGGAGAAGGTCAAGTGAAACAGAGACAAACAGACTTTAGGTCCAAGAAAGAACATGAAGGACAGCAGCTAAAAAGAGAAACCTCAGTAATAGGACACTGCTGCCAGAGCTAACTGCTAGCCAAGCACTTGACACACAATCATATTACAGATGGGAATTGGTTTCTTGTAGAAACGAAAAAACACAGTCTGCAGCTCTATGGAACAAAAAACATGCAAAAGGTGCACAAAAGTTTGGCTGAAAAACAAGTTCAAAAGTACAAATAGTTCCAACTTATATGCAATTCAATGTGCTATATACTTTTTTAAAGAAATAAACAAAAAAAAAACACAAGAAAATGTGTGTATGTGTAAGGGGTTTAAAATAGTAATAAAGATGAAGCACGATGAGTTCCCTTCTGTGGTCTCTTATATATATATATATATATATATATATATATATATATATATATATATATATATATATAGGCAGATAGATAGATACATATATAGATGTATATATATGTGTTTATTTATATATATATATATATATATATATATATATATATATATATATATATATATATATATATATATATATATATATATATGTGTGTTTATTTATATATATATATATATATATATATATATATATATATATATATATATATATATATATATATGTGTGACTAGGACTACCCCCAAAGGAGCTGCTGGTTTAGATTTGGCTTCTGAACGTTACCTCTAAGTTTGTTGTCAGGGGAAGAAAGTCTATAGAAATTGTCCACACAAGATGTAAAACCTTCAAATGTTAGGTTTTATTTTTGCTGCATAAACTTGTGAAGAAAGTGGAGAGCATAGAGAGAAGAGGAAGGTTCAGGTACGCGGTACAGAATGCACAAAAATATCTAAAGTTCCAATCAGTCAGTCCGCACTCCCTCTTGAGTGGGTATTGCTCACCCGGATAGACCCCTCTCATTTGGCCTAGCAGCTGGAATGATGCACAAACCAGTATGAGAACAGTCTCTGCCACAGACCGTCTGAGAATGATCATGGATAGCCAGGAATATATATCTATATCTTTATCTATATATATATATCTATATATACAGTATATATAGATATATATATATATATATATATATATATATATATATATATATATATATTTATATCTGACCCATCCCAGGCTGAGAACTTGGATTGAAGCAAGGGGGCCAGAGTTGGTGGAACATTGTGACAAAGCTGGTCCACCCATTTTCAAGCGATGTTTGACCCTTAAAAATGGGTCATAAACTTCTGGTGAGTGCATGGGGGGAAGGAGGTGTGAGTCACTATCACATTTGTTGGAACACTTGATGTCTTTTTTTGCATATCAGCACGTGCACAAGAAGGAATTGTTTTGTCAAAACCACTAAAGATCTTGCACAGGCACATACAATGGCCACTTTGCTTATAAGACTTTTTCTCGGCTTTTGGATCATATAATATGTTTATTGCTATACAAATGTATATAGCATATTACACTGCATTATAGTTGGAACTATTTGAACTTTTTAACTTGTTTTTCAGCAAACATTTTTAGAGTGCACCTGTTTCTGTGTTGTTTGTACCATGGTGCTGCTGATTGTGTTCTTCTTTGTTTATACACTGGGTGGTTATTTTTTATCCACATATGGAGTGCAACTAGCTGTGGTGGACACGAGTTACACATATTGCTTGGGTTTTTGTTGAATACAATTAAAACGTTTTTTGATTCATGCAAATTTTGTAACTTTTTCCTGGGCAGCGGGAGTGTTATTTTACTTGTTCTTAGAAAAGCTTTGCATCACCATGTAAAAAAAAAAAAAAGGATTGCTGTCATAATCATATTGTTATAAAAACAAAAATCACAAACAAACAAAGTAAGCAACATCCTAAATAATGAAAACATATTTAAAACCATGCATGTCCCATTATAGAAGTTTTGGTTGTTACCGGTATTTATATAATAGATCGTGAGCAGGTCTTAGACAAGTACAGAGGCTGCAGCCAGGCGAACCCAGGAAGGCTCTTGACAGAAATGGGGAGATTTACTAAAACTGGTGCACACAGAATATGGTGCAGCTGTATATAGTAACCAATCAGCTTCTAGATTGTATTGTCAAAGCTTAAAATGATTGTAAAGGCAGAACGTTTTTTTTATCTTAATGCATTCTATGCATTAAGATAAAACGCCTTCTGTGTGCAGCTTCCCCCCTAACACTTACCCGAGGTCCCTCTCTGTCCAGCAAAGTCCATGAGTGTCTCAGCCATCTGAGATTCTCTCTCCTGATTGGCTGAGACACAGCAGCGGGTTCCATTGGCTCATGTTGCTGTCAATCAAAGTTAGAGAGAGAGGGGTCAGGGCTCCGTGTCTGAATAGACACAGGGAGCTGTGACTCGGCTTGGGTGCCCCCATAGGAAGCTGCTTGCTGTGGGGGCACTGAACAGGAGGGAGGGGCCAGGAGCAGTGAAGAGAGACCCAATAAGGGGAGGATCAGGGCTGTTCTGTGCAAAACCATTGCAACAGAGGAGGTAAGTATAACATGTTTGCTATTTTTATAGGGGAAAAAAATAGACTTTACAATCGCTTTAACCACTTGCCGACCGGCCACCGCCGTTATACGTCGACAAGTTGGCTCGGCTGGGCGAGAGCACGTAATATGACGTCCTCTCTCCCAGCCGCGCGCTCCCCCCGCTCGCCCCCGACTCCCGTGCGTGTGCCCGGCGGGCGCGATCGCCACCGGGCACACGCGATCGCTCGGTACAGAGCGGGGACCGGGAGCTGTGTGTGTAAACACACAGCTCCCGGTCCTGTCAGCAGGGGAAATGCTGATCTTCGGTTCATACAATGTATGAACAGAAGATCAGTGTTTCCCCTAGTGAGGCCACCCCCCCCCCCACAGTAAGAACACACCCAGGCATACTTAACCCCTTCCCCGCCCCCTAGTGTTAACCCCTTCACTGCCAGTGGCATTTTTATAGTAATCCAATGCATTTTTATAGCACTGATCGCTATAAAAATGCCAATGGTCCCAAAAATGTGTCAAAAGTGTCCGAAGTGTCCGCCATAATGTCGCAGTACCGAAAAAAAAAATCGCTGATTGCCGCCATTACTAGTAAAAAAAATATAATAAAAATGACATAAAAATACCCCCTATTTTGTAAACGCTATAACTTTTGCGCAAACCAATCAATAAACGCTTATTGCGATTTTTTTTACGAAAAATATGTAGAAGAAAACGTATCGGCCTAAACTGAGGAAAAAAAATGTTTTTTTATATATTTTTGGGGGATATTTATTATAGCAAAATGTAAAAAATATTCATTTTTTTCAAAATTGTCGCTCTATTTTTGTTTATAGCGCAAAAACTAAAAACCACAGAGGTGATCAAATACCACCAAAAGAAAGCTCTATTTGTGGGAAAAAAAAGGATGCCAATATTGTTTGGGAGCCACGTCGCACGACCGCGCAATTGTCTGTTAAAGCGACGCAGAATTCAGAAAACCGAAATATGATAGGTTGTTTTGGGTTATAGCTAGAGTTGAGCGAACCCGAACTGTAAAGTTCGGGTTCGGTACGGACTTTGGGTTTTTCCCGAACCCGGACCCGAACCTCCTCTCACCGCTGGACTATATAAGTAATGTCACAGCTTCAGTGCGTCATTCGCTGGGCTGTGTCCAACGGTGAGAGGAGGTCGGCAAAGCTGCGCTCTGTATGGATGGATCTTCTCATCGCTGGAGATCACCCGCACCCGTCGCTGGATCAGGACAACGTTGGAGCAGGAAGCCGGGAATGAGTGGATTATCACCGCTAGAGTTTTTTTCTTTTTTTTTTTATTAATAAAGGACTTTATTCTACGGTGTGTGTGTGTGTGTTTTTTTTTTACAAGAATTTACACTTCCTTCATGAAATGGTAGGGGTACAGTGTACCCCATTACCATTTCACACAGGGGGGGTCAGGATCTGGGGGTCCCCTTTGTTAAAGGGGTCTTCCAGATTCTGATAAGCCTCCCGCCCGCATACCCCCGCAAGGGTTGTGGGGATGAGACCCTTGTCCCCATCAACATGGGGACAAGGTGCTTTTGGGGGCACCCCAAAGCACCCTCCCAATGTTGAGGGCATGTGGCCTGGTGCGGATCAGGAGAGGGGGGGCGCACTCTGTCCCCCCCCTCTTTTCTGCAGCCGGCCAGGTCAACGTGTTTGGATAAGGGGTCTAGTGTGGATTTTAGGGGGAACTCCACACCATTTTTTTTTTATTTGGGGTGGAGTTCCCCCCTTAAAATCCACACCAGACCTGAAGGGCCTGGTTATGGATATTTAGGGGGAACCCCACGTAATTTTTTTTTTAAATTGATGGCGGGGTTCCCCTTAATATCCATACCAGACCTAAAGGGTCTGGTTATTGAATTTGCGGGGACCTCAGCGCATTTTTTTCTAAAAGTCCGTGTCCCATTGACTACAATGGGGTTCGGAGTTCGGGTTCCCGAACCCGAACTTTTTTTTTAAAGTTCGAGTTCGGACCCGAACCCGAACATCCAGGTGTCCGCTCAACTCTAGTTATAGCACTCTTTACTGCCTTATTAAATCAGCCCACTGATGCTTCTATTTAAATGCCAAATGACAATGACAAATTTTCCTTTAATGGATTTGTTCTTAAACAATTGTCTATTTGTTCTTTTGGGATCTGTCATGTTTACTTCATCACACTATTGTATTTGATGTTGTAGCTATAGTAACAAAAACTGCAGTTCGACAATTATGTTTAAACCTGCACATGTTAATTTTACTAGATGCACAAGGTTTCCAATTGGTAGTCATCATGCATTCCTATAAAAGAAAATGTGTAAAAAATGTATTAGTCAGCCAATAGTTAAGAAAGGCTCACGTTATCAGCATTGTATGGCCTTTGGGGAAAAGATGTCGTCTTTTTGTCTGCCAGTGGAAATGATGCAAGCAGCTAGCAGTAACACTATGCTCCAGCACTAGTAACATGCTCTGCTCTCAACAAGGTTCTGTGTTTTGAATACTAAAAGTAAAATTGTCTCTTGGGACTCATTACCAGTTCCTTGGCCATCACTGAGTATGTGGCGACAATGCGTAAAACTACTGTACTGCTAAATGAGCTTTCATTTATTACCAAACACCAACAAGAATGCATGTATCTGGCAGAAAGGTTAACATGGTGCCTTTACAATGATCATCAGTCTATCATTGTAAACTCTTGCAGAGTCCTGGGGCCTGGTAAACTGCCAATTTGCTTTCCTATGATTTAATATTATACAGATACACAAGTGTAGATTAAACTATGCTTTTTAGCTAGCCATTAATAGGCAGATCTCCTCAGAGGTTATGAGACCTACCCACCCTCTTCATAATTACTAAGCACAACTTTCTTTTCTGAGTAGTACACAATTTTAGTTCACGCATGCTAGCAAATCTTTCTGACATCTCCTCCCTACACCCATTATCAGTCTTTTCCTGACGTCTGCACTACCCAGTTATTACTAGCAGGGCAAAAATAGGCTGTAGGCTACAAAAACAGTAAAGAAAAACCCAGTGATAAAAATAGGGTAGAAAAAGTTAAAACTGGCTCCTTGGTCTTAAAAAAATAATTGTTACTATACAGGAGGAAACCCGCCGGGGGGGTGGGGGCTTTTTTAAAAGCCACCCCCCCCGGCGGTGGAAGAGAACCAGACGGCGGCCCCCACCCACCCGAAGACGTCAAAGAAGAAGCCCCCCCTGGTAAAAGAGCTAATAAAGAAGACAGGGGGCGGCCTCCGGAGCAGAAAAATAAAATATTTTAATACACTGTGTGGTTTATTTGTGTTTTTACCACTTTTCTTGCAGGTGAATGGGTAGGGGTACGATGTACCCCATACTCATTCACTTAGGGTGGGGGGGCCGGTATCTGGGGGCCCCCTTATTAAAGGGGGCTCCCAGATTCCGATAAGCCTCCCGCCCGCATACCCCGACAACCAACGGCCAGGGTTGTCGGGAAGGGGCCCTGTCCTCATCAACATGGGGACAGGGTGCTCTGAGGTGGGGGGGCCGCAGTGCGCCCCCCTGCCCCAGAGCACCCAACCCCCCCATGTTGAGGGCATGCAGCCTGGTACGGCTCAGGAGGGGGGGGGCGCTCGCTCGTCCCCACTCCCTTCCTGGCTGGCCGGGTAGCGTGCTTTGGATACGGGTCTGGTATGGATTGTAGGGGGACCCCCTACGCCGTTTTTTTCGGCGTAGGGGGGCTCTCCTTACAACCCATAACAGACCTAAGGGCCCGGTATGCTCCTGAGGGGGGGACCCATGCCGGATTTTTATTTAAAATCCGGCGGGGACTTCCCCCTCAGGATTCATAACAAACGCCGCACACGTGTAGAATTGGCGGGAATCCAAGTCGGATCTCCCGTGGCTTCTATGACGCGCTTGCTGGGATGTGCTGTCACTATTCCAGTGAGTGTGAGATGTCGGCGAGATCTCGGCACCCTGTCGCCGAGTATCAGCGCGACGCTGTCGTGCTAAAAGCACAATATCACAAACACCTACTGTATGAAACCGCAATATAATGTTTCTCTTGCAAGGAAATATTTGTTTTTTTATTATTTATAGAGGTTATGTAAGAGAATCGTCTTACTTTAAATTCAGAATGCATGCTTGTTTTATACGCCCATAAGCAGTAACCAAGGCTATATAGTTTCTGCCCCCTAGGTTAGCTATTGTTGCCACCCCATCCTACCCCAGTGGATTTGCTAATGTGATACTGGTACTCATATAACCAATCATATAAGAGTAGGGAAAACTGTAATGCCACGTACACACGATTGGTTCATCTGATGAAAACGGTCTGATGGATTTTTTCATCAGATATCCGATGAAGCTGACTTTCATCAGTCTTGCCTACATACCATCAGTTAGAAATCCGTTTGTGTCAGAACGCGGTGACGTAAAACACAACGACGTGCTGAGAAAAATGAAGTTCAATGCTTCTGAGCATGCGTCGACTTGATTCTGAGCATGCATGGATTTTTAACCGATGGACTTGCCCACAGACGATAGTTTTTTTCTATCGGTTTTTTAACCATCAGGTAATTTTAAAACAGGTTCTACGTTTTTTACCGATGGGGAAAAAAAAATGGGGCCCACACACGATCAGTTCGTCCGATGAAAACGGTCTATCGGACCGTTTTTATCAGACAAACCGATTGTGTGTACAGGGCATTACTGTGATAGATGTTCATGGCACATATAATATTCCACCAACAGGACACAAATAAGAATGCTGTGCAGGAAAAACAATCATGCGGACAATGAGGACCCTGCCTGCACTGACAGTTGGGCTGCAGTCTTGAACCTTTTAGTATGGAATGTGTTACTGAAAGGCAGAAACGTAATGTGTGAGTCTATCTATGCCACTCCTGTTAATTACTATTATTATTATTATTATAATACAGGTTGTATATAGTGCCAACAGTTTGTACAGCGCTTAACATAATAAAGGCAGACATTACAGTTACATTACAATTTAGTACAAGAGGAATCAGAGGGCCCTGCTCAATAGAGCTTATAATCTAAAAAGGGAGGATCAATTGATACTTAATCCTGTCCCTCTAGGGCACAACCTATGCTGGCTAAGCAGAAATTCAGTCCTGTTAGTAATATGACATGTTCTTTCTTATACTGGGCATTATTTGCATTCAAATAGGCTAATATATCTAAAATAGGAAATAGGCAACAGGTATGACAAAAGTTAAGCAAGTCTTTATTTTAAAAAAAAAATAGATTTACGGGAATAGTTAATGCATCTTTGGGGCTCAGGAGTCCACTTCTATCAGGATTAAAGGTGAAGGGTGCAGCAAAATGTCCCCACCCCACCACCTATGGGATCATGACAGACAGATAAATTAATACATTTGATAAAGGTTATTAAATATCTATCTATCTATCTATCTATCTATCTATCTATCTATCTATCTATCTATCTATCTATCTATCTATCTATCTATCTATCTATCTATCTATCTATCATACTTACCATTGATTGGAAGTTGTTCCGAAAGGTACCCAAATGACGGTCCCCTGTCACAAGCAAGCACCTATTTAAAGCAGAGGTCCACACTAAAAAATAAAATCACATAAACGGGCTATTTAAAATACATAAAAAAACATTTGAAAAAAAAAATTATTTACCAGAAATGCCTGTTGCTAGGCAGTCGTCCTAATCTGCCAGTTCCTATACCACGGCGCTCTCCCTTCTTGTCCTCCTCGCATTTTCTTCTGGGGAATGGGGCGCGCTGTTTTCTGGGACCTTTGTGTGTCCCAGAAGACAGCTGGACATTCACAAAGCGCAGCGCATCTCGTTCATGCACAGTAGGAAACGGGCAGTGAAGCCGCAAAGGCTCCACTGCCTGTTTCCCCTAGTTCGAATGGCGGCACCAGGACCCGATCCGATGGATTAACAGTGTTTGTAGCTGCTGACTTAAAAAAAAATTCAGTTGGAACACTGCTTTAAAGAACCTTTCAGTCCAGATTCTTAGATTTGCAAGGTTAATTATGGAAAAAGGTTTCATTACCAGCATTCAAATACTTAGGCCTCGTACAGACGACCGGATCTATCCGCTGGGATTGATCCGCGGATCAGTTCCAGCAGATAGATCCGGTCGTGTGTACGTCCGAGCGGACATTTCCCGGCGGATAAAAATCCAGCTGACGGATTCCCAGTGGATAAAAATTTTGTAGCATGCCGCATCTCTGGAGTGGCGATGCCGGCGTGCATTCAAATGGCACAAGCAGGATTAGAACTCGTGCCATTGCTTCAGTGAGAGTGACATCATTGCGGCTCCAGTGCCGGAGGCTGTGATACCCGGAAGTAACTCCGGTAGTGTTGTCGCTGGCCAGAGCGGGGTCCGAGGACGGCTGCGGGGACTTCGATCTAAGGAAAGTAATTCATAATGAGCTAATGTGTTATGCATACTATCTCATTATGCCTTTGTCATGCAGGGTTTTTTTTTTGTTTGTTTGTTTGAGGATTTACAACCACTTTAAGTGAGCTTTGTTAATAGTATAGAGCAAATAAAAATGTTTTTCAGTAACAAGTAGCAACAATCTTCTATCATGGTAGTGTGGACTGAAGAAATCTGATTACTAAATATTTAATTACTGTATTTATTGGCGTATAACACTCACTTTTTTACCCTGAAAATAGAGGGTAAACTGTGTTATACGCAGGGGGCTGTGGAAAGTTTTTTTCCTGAAACTTCCTTCTTAAAATTAGGGTGCGTGTTATACGCCTGTGCGTGTTATACGCCGATAAATACGGTAACCACTTATCAGGCTTAACCTGTAATAAATACCTCATTGTTTTTATTTAATGTGCTAGAAAAAAAAACTATAAAAATAAAATATTTTTTAACATGAAGGATCAAAAATGTAGAATACTAAACCTTTATTGAAAGAATATTCTATTGGATTTTAGGCAGGATGCCTGGACATACCAAAAAATCCAATAAACACATATCCAGTACTTCTTTAAATAAACTTATTTTATTTGAATAAACACATTTTTTTGGGATAAAATTTGGCCGCGGCATATACAAGTAGTTTAATTTTAAAACACATATTTATTAAAACAGCATCATCAAGTTTTAAAATAACTCAAACTAAATATTTAAAATAAAATACAGCTCAGCCACTCATGCCGCATACACACGATCATTTTTCGGCATGAAAAAAATGTTGTTTTTCAAAAACGTC
Organism: Rana temporaria; assembly: GCF_905171775.1. Classification (NCBI taxonomy): domain Eukaryota; kingdom Metazoa; phylum Chordata; class Amphibia; order Anura; family Ranidae; genus Rana; species Rana temporaria. The sequence goes on from NC_053489.1 coordinate 227,292,618, forward strand.
ATTTAAAATGATCGTGTGTGGGCTACACATAATTTTTCAGGTTCTGAAAAACGCCCCCAAAAAAATTCGAACATGCTGCATTTTTTAACGTCGTTTTAAACTATGTCGTTTTTCGGGTTGTAAAAAATGATCGTGTGTGGGCAAAAACGACGTAAAAAACCCACGCATGCTCAGACACAAGTTATGAGACGTGAGCGCTCGTTCTGGTAAAACTACCGTTCATAATGGAGTAAGCACATTCATCATGCTGTAACGGACAGAAAAGCGCAAATCGTCTTTTACTAACACGGAATCAGCTAAAGCAGCCCAAAGGTGAATGGAACTTCCCCTTTATTATAGTGCCGTCGTACGTGTTGTACATCACCACACTTTGCTAGATCATTTTTTAAAAACGATGGTGTGTAGGCAACGTCGTTTTAACCTCCCTGGCGGTATGATTCTGTCTGGAATTACGTACCAAAAGCGGTACAATTATTTTGCAAGGAAATTTGGTGTTTTATACTGTAGGCCTGTAATTTTTTAGAAATAACTCACTTAAATCTGACCAAACAAGAGTCTAGTAGGCATCCCGGGTATGATTTTTTTTTTAAAACAAAATTATAAATTCTAATATAATAAATAATTATAAATAATTATAACAAATAATAATATAATTATAATAAAAATTATTCAATAATGTAATCAACTCAAAATCACTGAAATTTGCTCAGTTGCAGAATTGTCGCTGTCATTACTTTTTTTTTTTTTATGACGAATTTCCCCACAAATCGCTATCGCACATTTCTGCAAGTGATTATAATTTATTATCGCTGTTTTCTAGCTGATCTAAAACCATTTTTGACATAAAGGGACACTTTTGGACAATCTACAGTTTTTAGGCAAAAATGACATTTTTTATTTTTATGAAAGTACATGTAGGGCACTGGGCAGACCACTAGGGACAAGGGGGGTGTGTATTTTTTACATACAGTACTGTAATCTATAAGATTACAGTATACTGTATGTAAAGTGTTTGTTTACTTTTTTGAATTTGGCGCCGTTCTCCGCTCCCGTGCGTCGTAACGTCGCAGGGAACGGAGATCGGCGGCACACGGGGAGACTGTGAATCGAGCGAGGAGGTCCCGCTCGCTCACACAGCGGGGTGGCATCGCTGGATCCAGGGACAAGGTAAGTAACTTGCCTGTGGATCCAGCGAAAGGTAAGCTGCGCCGCTGCACACTCTGCACGTCCAGCCCGAGCGTGATTTGGGGTTACCGATCCTAACATGAAAAACCAACCCCGAGTCACGCTCGGGTTTACCGCCAGGGAGGTTAATGATGAAGTTGGGAAAACTTTTTTGGACATGCTGAAAAACAATGTTTTTTTTCATGCTGAAAAATTATCGTGTGTACGCGGCATAAGACTCAAGCTGAAATGAATCTGCCTTTAAATATTCCCCCTTTGCCGTATTGACAAAGTGGACCTTACCACATAGTGTAGCCGCGACAAAAGGAAAGGGGGGTGGGAAGTTCCGCTGTTGATCCTCTTCAGAACAACTGGACCTGGACCTCCTGGACTATCCCTTTAAATAGGGGCTCCTTAAGCTTCTGGACCTATCCTGTGCCCAGGGGACCCCAAGATTTCTCCCCAGTAACTGGCCGGCTACACCAATCCCCAGCTTTCCTGCCTAGCTGACCTTGCTGACCAATCCTAAGCTCAGGAATTTTTCCCCAGCAACTAGCTAGCTGACCCAATCCTGATCTTTCCCGCCTGTTTTAAAAAAAAGGGGGGGGGGGCATGGAAACTGCTCCTGCCAAGAATCCTATAAGGAAAAGGGAAGCCTTAAAACAGTCTAATCCCCTTTTCCTCACATTCTTAGTATAATGCGCAATGTATACCTTCCCATTCTCTGTTCCCCTCTGGTATTTTCTTGGAGGTCTTGATATTTTTCATATTCTTCGACACTTCCATAGATATTTACAGGATTTTTTCCTCTCAATTCTAGTTCAACTAAAACATATTAATAAAATATAATATATTTGCCAATGGCAGTGACTTTAATAAAGCCCTGTGTGACTTTACAAACATCCATATACCAGAGATGTTTTTTAGTGACATTACAATTTATCAAGCAGCAGGCTTATGAAGAGACAGGATATCTGTGACGATATCATGAATCTACCAATGCTGTTATAGTCTAGCCTTAATCCTGATACTGAGTTCATTAGTTTGATGGCCTGTCATGCATCACAGGGGAACAAATCATACATTATAAAATCAGAAGAATGTCACTACACTGGGGACCTTAAAACCAAACGAGCAACACTATATATATGTTATTGGTAGGAAAATGAAATAGGGATATGGAACTGTGAGAGAAAATACATTTTCTTTTTCCACTTAAACCAGTGTTGATCTGCTGCTAATCCTGCTATCTTTGCCTCATTTCTATAGTTGCCTTGTCACTTTAACATGCTTACCTCTTCTCTACCTGCAGACATATAGGAGTTAAAGGGATTGTAAAGGTTTGTTTTTTTAATTTCTAAATAGGTCCCTTTAAGCTAGTGCATTGTTGGTTCACTTACCTTTTCCTTTAATTTCCCTTCTAAATGTTTTTTTTCTGTGTTTTCTTTTTCTGAATTTCTCACTTCCTGTTCCTCCTCAGTAAGCTGTTCAGTAAGCTGTTCTGACTGACTAACCACCGCTCGCATGATGGTGGCAAGTTTACTAAGGAGAAACGGGAAGTGAGAAATTCAGACAAAGAAAAAAACGTTTAGAAATGGAAGGAAAAGGTAAGTAATCCAACAATGCACTAGCTTAAAGGAACCTATTTAGGAAATAAAAAATGCTTGGTGCAGTTACAGAGACTCAGTGGCAGGTGACTGAGGCACATCAAGTGGAGTGAGATGTCCTGAAGGAGGTGTTCCAACACTTGATCAAATTAAAGTGGATGTAAACCCAACATTTTTTTTTTTTTGCTGTCACGATGTAGAGTTTAAGATTTTCTATCATCTGTGCCCAGTCTTGCCACAAAGAGTTAATCCAGCTCTGAGCAATAATCTTTTATTTTTTCAGTGAGATAAACGGACAAACAGGAGAAAACTTTTGTCCGTTCTTCCCCCTTGCTGTGAATGACAGGTTATTTACATATCTCATGCACTAGCCTGAGACAGGAATTATTTTTTAATTCCCACCCCCACTCCTTTTCTGAAGTCATGTGGTTACTTTTCTGGATTTTGACTTGATGTTAGTGATCATAGCAGAATTCAGTGTAAGGTGAATGTAGAGGTGGGTTGGGAGTCTACTGACATCACGACTCCACCCACCGAGCTCCAGACAACAGAGCCACCCACAGAATCTGCAGTTTTTCAGTTCTTATAACAGACAGAGACATTTGACAGGTAAGGATACATGCAGGAGGCATCTATATCCTTATAGATCAGAACCATGGCAGTAGTTTAGAAAGGATGAGAATGGGTTTACATCCACTTTAAGCAAGAACACAAGGTGGCAACAGTGCCTGCAGAGGCCAAGGCAGTGGGTTTAATAAAGATAACAATGGCTGACGATTGATGGCCTATCTCACCAAAAAGTTTCACCAAGGGCTTGCAAATTTGCCTTCAAAAAGACCAGCAAAAATGATAATATTTGGCTCATATAGACTTCAATAGGGTTCCAGCACTATGTTCAGCATTTTCAGATTGTAGACTGGTTTGTGAAGCCTACAACAAAACAAACCCAGGCCAGTTTGCCCATCACTAGTGCAGGCTATGTAAGATACATTATTGTGTTAAGAGTGCAGTGGTCAGTAATATCAAGGCCTTACTGCAAAGTGCTGCTTTTTAGGATGAAAACTGCATGCGCTGTGTCCTTTTTAAAATGCAGTACATTCAAAGTGCTTCATTAGTGTCTAAGGAGTCAGTACAATATTTCTGCATTTTGTCTGTTAAATATATACAGCAAACTATAATGTGGAATGTTTAATCCAAAGCTGTATTTTGTTGTCTTTTTTTTTAAATGTGACATACTCCAGGTTTCCTAAATACCATGTATAGTGTCTGTGCAATATATCTAGCTGTTATCTTTCGAATAATAAACTATTTTTATATGATACCCACCATACTTCATTTTTTTTATTTTTTTTTATACAACCCTGGCCTATTAGGCCTCGTACACACGACCAAGGAACTCGTCGTAAATGAAACATCGTTTTCCTCGACGAGTTCCTTGTTAGGCTTGTCGAGAATCTTGACAAGCTTTCTTTGCGTACACACTGTCAAGACAAAATCTCGTCGTTCTCAAACGCGGTGTTGTACAACACGTACGACGGCACTATAAATGGCAAGTTTGATTCCATTGGCGCCACCCTTAGGGCTGCTTTTGCTAATCTCATGTTACTGCGTGTTAAGTAAAAGTTTGGTGAGAGACGATTCGCGCTTTTCAGTCTGTTCCAGCGTGACGAATGTGCTATCTCCATTATGAACGCTACTTTAACCAAAGGTGCGCTCCCGTCTCATACTTTATTCTGAGCATGCGCGGGTTTCTAAGCATACACACGAACGTGTTTCTCGTTAAAAACAAGCCCGACGAGGAACACGACGAGGAAATTGAGACTCCCGACGAGGAAAACGAGAACTTGTTCTCTTTTTTTCTCATCGAGTTCCACGACAGTTTTCTCGATGAAAAACATAAACACAACAGTTTTCCTCAGCAAAAAAGCTCTGCCACCAAGTTCCTTGATGTATTCTGTCGAGGAAAACGGTCGTGTGTACGAGGCCTTAGTCTTGAAAAATTACCAGAATCAATACCCCCCATAGACTTCAAAAGGGTTTTGATTAAAGCTTTCAAGTTTCTGATTATTACTATGCATTTCATGAACAGACTCTAAACCAAACTAAGGCCGATTCATCCCTAAATAAAACATGCAGCATTATTGTAAACAGTTGTACAGAAAACTAAAGATCTCAGCATAGTCTCAGTTTACATATAATGACCATATAATGATCATTGTCCTGCCCCAGCTCCCTGGCAATCTAAAAAAAAATCTACAGATATAAAGCTGTGTATGCGGCTGGTTGCCTACCTGTACAGTACCTTGAAAAAGTATTCACACTCCTTGAAATTTTCCTAAAATGATTTTTATTTTATTGGGATTTTATGTGACAGACCAACACAAAGTGGCACATAATTGTGAAGTGGAAGTAAAATAATAAATGGTTTTCAATTATTTTTTTACAAATAAATATGTGAAAATTGTGGCTTGCATTTGTATTCAGCCCCCTGATATCCTTAACTAAAATATAGTGGAACCCATGCCTTCAGAAGTAACCTAATTAGTAAAAAGTGTCCACCTGTGTGTAATTTAATCTCAGTATAAATACAGCTGTTTTGTGAAGCCCTCAGAGGTTTGTTAGAGAACTTTAGTGAACAAATAGCATCATGAAGGCCAAGGAACACACCAGATAGGTCAGGGATAAAGTTGTGGAGTTGTGGATAAAGTTCAAAGCAGGGTTAGGTTATAAAAAAAATATCCCAAGCTTTGAACATCTCACAGAGCACTAGTCAATCCATCATCTGAAAATGAGTGGAAAAAGAGTATGGCACAACTGCAGACCTACCAAGACATGGCCGTCCACCTAAACTGACAGGCTGGGCAAGGAGAACATTAATCAGAGAAGCAGCCAAGAGGCCCATGGTAACTCTGGAGGAGCTGCAGAAATCCACAGCTCAGGTGGGAGAATTTGTCCACAGGACAACTATTAGCCGTGCACTCCACAAATCAGGCCTTTATGGAAGAGTGGCAAAAAGAAAGCCATTGTTGAAAGAAAGCCATAAGAAGCCATGTTTTTAGTTTGTGAGAAGTCATGTGGGGGACACAGCAAACATGTGGAAGAAGGTGCTCTGGTCAGATGAGACCATTTTACTTTTTGGCCTAAAAGCACAATGCTATGTGTGGCAGAAAACTAACACTGCACATAAACCTGAACACACTATCCCCCACGTGAAACATGGTGGTGGCAACATCATGTTGTGGGGATAATTTTCTTCAGCAGGGACAAGGAAAGAGTTGATGGGAAGATGGATGGAGCCAAATACAGGCCAATCTTAGAAGAAAACCTGTAAGGCCTCGTACACACGTTTTCATCGGTCAAAACCGATCGTGTGTGGGCCCCATAGGTTGTTTAACCATTGGTTAAAAAAAAGCCAACTTGCTTTAAATTTAACAGATGGATTCCTAACCGATGGGAAAAAAACGATCGTTAATAGGCACAACCATCGGGTAAAAATCCACACATGCTCAGAATCAAGTCGACGCATGCTTGGAAGCATTGAACTTCATTTTTTTTCAGCACGTCGTTGTGTTTTACATCACCGTGTTCTGACACAATCGTTTTTTTAACCGATGGTGTGTAGGCGCGACGGACCATCAGTCAGCTTCATCAGTTAACCGATGAAAACGGTCCATCAGTCCGTGCTCATCGGATGTACTGATCGTGTGTACGCGGCATTAGAGTCTGCAAAAGACTTGAGACTGAGGTGGAGGTTCACCTACCAGCAGGAAGCATATTCATGTGTCCAGACCGAAATCCAGTTCAAAGTCCAGACCGAAATCCAATTGAGAACCAGGGGCAAGACTTGAAAATTGCTGTTTACAGATGCTGCCCATCCAGTCTGACAGAGCGTGAGCTATTTTGCAAAGAAGAATGGGCAAAAATGTCACTCTCTAGATGTGCAAAGCTGGTAGAGACATCCCCAAAATGACTTGCAGCTGTAATTGCAGTGAAAGGCGGTTCTACAAAAGATTGACTCAGGGGGGCTGAATACAAATGTGCACCATACTTTTTAGATATTTATTGTAAAAAAAAAAAAATTAAAACCTTGTATCATGTTCCTTACACTTTACAAATATGTGCTACTTTGTGTTGGTCTATCTCATAAAATGAATTTATGTTTTTGGTTATAATATGACAAAATGTGGAAAATTTCAAGGGGTATGAATACTTTTTAAGCAAGATTAAATTCCCTCTGCCATTCTGACTGGAGAGCAAAGCTAATGCCCATGTCAGAAAGCTGCTTGACAATCCTGGTCTGCCTATGGTTTAGCTGTACAGCTGTAGTTGTCATGAAGTCATGTAGAAAGGTCCACAGAAGTGTCTTTGTGCAAGACTTAGACCCCATTCACATCTGAGCGACAGCCGCGTTCGCGTGTAGCGGCGTATTTTGCCGCGAGTACAAAACTTTCACTTTTTTTTTTTTTTTTCTCAAAGTCTTCCCATTGCTGTCAATGGGAAAACGCCTATGTCGCCTGAAAAAAAGGGTCCGGGACTTTTTTTCAGGCGACAGGCATTCGGCGTCTATGAGATGTGAACCATCTCCATAGACAGCAATGGGAATTCTCCCCTCGAGCGACAGAAGTGTCCGGCGTCGGGCGTTTTGTCGCTCAGGTGTGAATGCAGCCTTAGTATGCTACAAGTTGCAGTGACCATGCATCCTGGAGGAGACGCAAGGCACTATGTTGTGGAAAGTTACATCAGGGATAGGGGCCCTAAAATGGAAATCTTCAGATTCAGTAAGTTGAAGATAAATGTAAATGTAAAACCTATCAAGGCACAGAGCCAGAAGTTTAAAACAGCATTAAACTAAATAAAATAAAGCAATATCTACCACAAATGAGAGGTTATTGATGAGGAGTCTATCATTGTTGAAACAGTTGTATATAGTATGTGTTTCTATGGTGATGATGCAGTACTTGTGCACCAACTTAAGTGTTCCAGCCTGAATGCTGTGACTCTAAACACAGAAGAGCAAAAATAAACAGTTCAGGAGGATTTTCTATAAAAATGGCTTGTAAGCAAGTCTTGTATTTTCAATTCCCATTGCTACATCATAGTGTATGTTTGATATATTTATTAAATAGTGGAAACTTTGGACATGTGGGTAAATGGGTGGATTAATGGGACAATTTGATTTGTTGGCAGGTTGGCTGGTTATTTAAGAAATTACATTAAGGGAAACGTTGTCCATTGATTTACGAATGGTGGTGTTATACTTGAAGTTGATTTAATTCCTAACTGCATAACAATCAGTTCGCCAATGCCATTAACAATTGCAATAATTCCCCCAAAAAATTCTATATTCAACTTTTTTAAATCGTTTTTTGCGTCTCATTTAACCACTTTCTGTCTATATGCATGTTTTGCTCTGGTCTGGCTTTCCATTAGTGACAGTAGTGGACCATATCTGCATGATGCGGGTCAACTCACCTTCTTGTAGCCTCCACCAGTGAAAAATAGTATTTCAGTAACTAGGCTTAGATCTACATCATGCTATTTTACTTACCCCATTCCAACAGTGAAAAAAGGGGTGTTAATAAGATGGCATTATGAACATATACTAATATTAGCATAACTTTAGCTTTATACAGTAGATTGTCTCTCAGTCTAGGTAATGATAAGTTATATTTGTGTCTGTCACTGTATGTCCAGGTTCTGTTTATAAATGTGAGTATACAGTAGTACAAGTGTGTCTCAAAGGGGGCCTGGAAAAGTCTCCCAGGCCCCTCTAGTACACGTTTGGAGATTTCCTGTCCAGTTCAGGTTTTGAACCTGGGGAACAGACAGATTGTGTCTGAGCGAGCTGAAGGTTGGTAAACAGTGAACAAATGGTGTGTGTGGGGACTGATAAGCATTAGGCTTAGCCTGCTAGTTTGAACTCTAAATTGGGTAGTTAGCGCCTGGACAGGGTTTTGTTTTGACGTTTTTGCACTGTTTATTTTGTGGAACAGTGTACAGCACCTGTAAATATCACCAATAAATACTGCACTGTTTGTCACTACACCACTGGACTGGTGTCTGTGCCTGAAAGTGTGCTCATACCAGGAAGCTTTGTACCTGCTACCTATCCCCAGCTTACATAAAAAAAATGGTTTTATATATACAGTATAAAAAGATTATAGCAATGTGACAGGTTGAATAATCATAAATGGTAACCTCTACAAGTGGATTAGAAGCAAAATCCATCAGGAGCTACAGAGTATAAAAAAGAAGAGAGGCTGTACTGTAAGTGTAGCAATATAGTTACATTTAATGAAGGTGCAACATTTAGCAACTCACATGGTTGATGATTAAAAGATGCACATCTAAGTATGCAGGCATCCGGGGTAAAGCTGTCCATATAGACCATCCTCTGCACTGCCGGCTCTCACCGCTGTCAGTCTGCAATCTTGACCAGAAAAGACTACCCTGCAGTAGAGCGATCTGAAAGCGCGGCTTTAACTGCTCATGGAGCGCAGAGTGGAAGTGATGACATTGATGGCTGTGAGGAGGATGGTCTATGTGGACAGCTTTACCCCAGATGCCTGCATACTTAGATGTGCCTCTTTTAATCATCAATCATGTAAGTTGCTAAATGTTGTACCTTTATTAAATGTAGCCATATTGCTACACTTAAAAGTGCCTCTCTTCTCTTTTATACTCAGTTGTGACATAATGCTACTTGTATATCAAGACATCACTTGTATATCAAGTCAAAATGTATTTAAAATGTTTGCTTGTCTTGCAAAACGCTCTCAAACCAAGTTACTCTAAAACCAAGGTTTTACTATATACTGCATGTACTGCATATATAACTCTGTTACTCTCTGATTTAGGTAAACAATCAGTGTCAATGTTTTTATGATAATGTATAATTACCAAAGGCTCTTTGCTTGTGTTTTGTAGTCAAAGCTGCCTTAACATATGATCCAGAGGATTTACAACATGCTTCACAGAGTTTTGAGAAGGTCATTTTTTACTTTATTACTTTTAAAACTGTTTTCACTGTGAAAAGGTGGAAGGCTAAGGAAGGTAGCTTAATCTCTCCACATAATCATGGCTTTACACAGTCTAATATGATATATCGTATATACTTGAGTATATAAGCTGACCCGAATATAAGCCAAGGCACCTAATTTTACCACAAAAAAATGGGAAAATGTATTAACTCGAGTATAAGCCTAGGGTGTCCCATCTGCATGCCTCACTGTGCCTCACTTTGCCTCACTGTGTCTATGTGCATGCCTCACTTTGTCCATGCCTCACTGTGCCCATGCCTCACTGTGCCCATGCCTCACTGTGTCCATGACAAGACTTACGTTTAACATTGGAGTCTATGGAAGGGGTGCCCGATTTGAAAAATCGGTGCTCCCTGGCCGTAGGTCCCCCGGACAACAAACTTTGCACACTTGTAGAGAAAGAGTGGGGCTATATGTGTGGCAAGTTTGGCCTGTACCTGGTGCCCAAAGTCCGGGAGATCAGGTGCAAAACCCGACTCGAGTATTAGCCGAGGGGGGGGGGGGGCATTTTTAGCACCAAAAATTGTGCTGAAAAACTTGGCTTATACTCGAGTATATACGGTATGTATAATTAAATAGTTGTGTTACTTTATTTGTTTTACTATTAGAGATTGACAAATTCAGACCATCTCATACCTTCCATGAATTGCCTTAACAAGCATCCAAACTACTACTGAAAATGTAGGCACATTGTTCTATTATTGAAAAAGAATGTCATTATTAAAGTGGTTGTATGGGTTTGTTTTTTGGCCCAGATCCTCCTGTTCTGGGGTCCCTTGGTGGCTGTTTCGACTCCTCCCTGCAATAGCTAACTCCCTCTGGGAAGCTCTATCCCGAAGGGGTTAGCTTGCTGGCGCGCTCCTTGACACAGCGTGTATGACTCGGTCCCACCCCCCCCGGTGGCCTCGTCATTGAATGTGATTGACAGCAGCGCAAGCCAATGGCCAATCTATCCAATATATCCAATCTATGGTAGGTGAATGGGCTCAGGTAAGTAAACGGAGAGGCTGGGGGGGCTTTCATTGCCAGGTGTTTTTTCACCTTAATGCATAGGATGTATTAAGGTGAAAAAACACAAACCTTTACAACCCCTTTAAAGTAAAGGCATACTCTTGAAGAGTTAGAATGCTGCATTTAAAATAAAAATACAATAAAAAATATTGTAATTCTTTCACTAGTGGATAGGCACAAAAACTCACTTTTATTCCAGTGACCAATCCCGAAAAAAAGAAAAACAAAAAGAGGATACTTACCTCATCCACATTCTGCAACCTAAGGTAGGAAAAGTTTGTAAACAACGTTTTCATCGCCGTACTGCGTTCCACGCTGGAACGCATACAGCGACCGCGCACTGACATCATCACCCGGCGCCGTGTGCGTTCCAGCGTGGAACGCGGAAGTGCCGAGCGTAATTAACGCTCTATCAGAGACAAATGCTTTGCTGCTTTAACCACTTGCCCACCAGGTAAATTCTGGCACTTCTCTCCTTCATGTGAAAATCACAATTTTTTTGCTAGAAAATTAATCAGAACCCCCAAACATTATATATTTTTTTTTAGCAGACATCCTAGGGAATAAAATGGCAGTCATTGCAATACTTTTTGTCACACCGTATTTGCGCAGCGGTCTTACAAGCGCACTTTTTTTGGATAAAAATCACTTTTTTTAATTAAAAAATAAGACAACAATACATTTTGCCCAATTTTTTTATATATTGTGAAAGATAATGTTACGCCGAGTAAAATGATACCCAACATGTCACGCTTAAAAATTGCGCCCGCTCGTGTCATGGCGTCAAACTTTTACCCTTAAAAATCTCGATAGGCGACGTTTAAAAAATTCTACAGGTTGCATTTTTTGAGTTGCAGAGTAGGTCTAGGGCTAGAATTATTGCTCTCACTCTAACGATCGCGGCGATACCTCACTTGTGTGGTTTGAATACCGTTTTCATATGCGGGCGCTACTCGCGTATGCGTTTGCTTCTGCGCGCGAGCTCGTCGGGACGGGGCGCTTTAAAAAAATGTTTTTTGGTTTTCTTATTTATTTTTATTTAGTTTTATAATTTTTTACACTGAAAAAAAAAAAAAAAAAAAAATTGATCACTTTTATTCCTATTACAAGGAATGTAAACATCCCTTGTAATAGAAAAAAGCATGACAGGTCCTCTTAAATATGAGATCTGGGGTCAAAAAGACCTCAGATCTCATAATTAGACTTAAATGCAAAAAAAAAATTAAAAAAAAAAAATGTCATTTTTTCAAATGACAAAAAAAAAAATGTTTCTTTAAGAGGCTGGGCGGGACTGACGTTTTGACGTCACTTCCGCCCAGCAGAGCTAGGAGGACGGGTGAAGGAGATTTCTCCTTCAGTCCCGTCCCCGCTCAGCTGCCGGACACATCGGATCCCCTCCGCCGCTACCGACGGCTCCGGTAAGCGGCGGAGGGCGCGGGAGAGCGGCGGGAGGGGGGGGGGCCCTCTCCCGCCACCGATAACGGCGATCTCGCGGCGAATCCGCCGCGGAGACCGCCGTTATCGTGTACACCACCGCCCCCTGAAAAGATGAATATCTCGGTTGTGGCAGCAGCTGCTGCCGTTATCGAGATATTCAACTTTAAAAAGGAGGACGTCTTTTTGACATGGGGCGGTGGTCAAGAGGTTAAACACACGGCGCTGTCACTACATGCCGTTCTATTATTGTCAGCCGTAGCCGGTCCACGCTACCATCAAACTACTGGCTAAACTATCCCCTGTGCAGTAAACTACCGCAGCCCGGATCCATGCTACCATCAAGCTACTGCTTACTGCTGCTAAGTATTCTCTACCTGGATCCACGCTGCCATTGTTACTTCACTTGCTGTGGGGACACCCAAAGATATCCACCACTAGCAGACCCTCAAGTACCTAATTGCTGCCAACAATACTCTGCTATTACTGAGAAGTCTGATGCTCTGCAAATGGATAAGAACCTTTACTACGTTACATTTATTGCTTTAGAATTACCCCGTTCTCATATTGCATTTACTAAGTATTGTATTTGAACCTGGCTCAAGTATAAACTACCACCTTGCTTGGGATTAGCTATTGAGGATTCATATTACTATAGTGGCATATCTTAAAGGGACATACATTCTTAAACCATTTAACAGTTGCCTCTCTCAAGCATATGATATCCAGGAACAGTATTTTCTTATGCTACATGCTTGACACTTGTTAATTATAGAATACGTGCTTCGAGCCTGAAAACGGAACATGTTCGCTTATACCTTTTAAAGCTAGGGGTTGGAGCTATGTAGTAATACCTCCTCCCTTAGTAGCTAAATGTATTCCTGTATGTGTGAGAAATTATGTAGTGAACCCCCAAACTCTTTTTCTCTGATTAGAGTGACATCTGGGGTCCAGTACTGAAAATCACATTACATAGAGAAGTGCATTGAAACCTTTTTCTAACCGCAGTTGTGGTTCACTCTCGTTCACCGTAGTTTGTGACAAAGTTTGAGTAAGGCCCGGTTCACACTGGTGCGACATACGCTCCGACTTTGGGAGCACATGTCGCATGACAATGGTTCCCTATGAGAGCCATCTTAACTGGTCCGAAACACGTCAGTCCGACTTTATAAAAGGTTCTTATGCTACTTTGGTCCATTTTCAGCCCATTCAATATCATTGAAGTCGGATCAAAGTTGGATCCTCCTTTTAACCTTGTGGTATCCGACATGGTGACTATCGGACTATCTCACAGTTGTAGCAAAATCGTATCCCATTAATTCAAGTATTCAATGTATAACCGATGTTGCAGGGCAAAGTAGGATGACAGTCAGTCATACAACAGTCGTGTTGTACCAGTGTGAACCCGGCCTAAAGGGTTAATAATTAACTTCTTGAAGACACTAAAGTGATTATTTTCCAAAACATGGGATGCTTGGAAGCTGTAATACAAAAGAAAAAGAAAAAGAGAGAGCACAATGATCTTGCGCAATAAAAACAACCTTTAGCCTAGGTTCACACTGCTGCGAATTCAAAATCGCGGTAAAATGCGCGATTTTGCCGCGATTTTGCCGCAATTTAATGTAAATCGCGGCCCAAAATCGCAAAAAGTAGTACAGGAACTACTTTTTGAAATCGCAGATGCGGCGTCGCACTGATTAGGACAGTGCCATTGCCGACAATTGCCGCCGGTTTTGAGATGCGATTTGACATGTCAAATCGCATCTCAAATCGTTCCAAATCGTACCCAGTGTGAACCAGGGCTCAATGGATATCAATCAAAAAAGTTCATAAAATGATCTTATATGAAACCAGGGTCCCAGTCTGAGAGAAATCTGACATTAAACGCTTTGCAAGCGCAGGTTTACCTATGACAGCAGTTCAATTTAACAGCTGCCCTGGAAATGGAGGGGATGGAATACAAAAGAGCACAGCTTTGCCACTGGCCACGGTTTTGGCTTAAATACGTGACTACATGGCTGTTCATAACTGTACCAAAATCTATGGATTCATGTGCATTTTATGATGTTTTTAATTTATATTTAATAAAAATTGTTGCACTCTCTTTCTTTTTTGTTTTGAATTTAAAATTCCAGAGATAAGTACATGAATCATGTTAAAAGAGGTCTAATATGTGCTTGGATAAATTAGGCTCCAAATCACATGGTTGTCTCACATTTTTATGGTAACATTTGCACCACCTGGTATTTGACTGTATACTTTTTTTATCTGCAGCACAGTGACACTATAACCATAATGGAGCAATGCTTCATTAATCATATTAAAGTGCATTGTCAGTAGACACACAGGATGCTTTTAAGTGTTTTTACTGTACAAGTATTTTAAATATGCAGTTAAAAATGTTTGCTCAACAGTCTTACAACGTTGCATACCAATATGGCTCAGTAAGTTATCAGCTCAGCAATTTGATAAAAATAATTGTACGTGTCTCTTATTATACAGCAATGTGAGCAGATCTGCTTTGCAACACCTGTTATTTATATAGTCACTCTCAGATGTGTGCACTTTTTATGTCACTCTCCTCTCTAGAGAAATCCTATGTTACCATCTCTGTTTGGTTAAATCAGTACAGCCTTTTTATCAAACCTGCAGACATGGGCATAGAAAAGCATGCTCTTTTTTACCTCCATTTAATTGCCCATCAAATCACAAAAATACTGTGTGCCTTTCTGTGATATAGAAAACAGACCACGGATTATTAGTTTAAAGAGAATGTATAGTAATTGTATGTTTTTTTTCTATCTTAAAAGAAACAAAATGTTACCCCAGCTCCACTGCCAATATAAGAGTCCACAAACTGGGATCCGGTGCTCTAGCCAGGGTGTTCAGGCCCCACAGGTGCAATTCTTAAATCAGGAAGGCTGGCGACTTGGATGCTCTTGAATAAAAGTACTTTATTTGTTACATGGCTACACAAGTACAGGCTATATGCTAATGCATTTGGCTATGAAGCCTTCTATCTTAAGGTCAGGACTGAAGAATCAAATGCTCAAATAACTCTTTTTTAATAAATATTATTTTTAGATATATTGCATTTCTATTTGCAGCAGCAGGTGAAGCTTCAGGGTCCTTTTGCCATGATTTGCTCTGCCTCCTTAGCTCTATTTAAATTTAAAAAGCCTGTGTTAGTCACTCATCCTGCTACAAAGTTTCAGTCAGAGACAGGGAAAGAAAGGTTCACTTTATCAAATCATGTGCAAAGAATTCCTGTTTTTTTTTTTTAACCTTGAGTGAAATTAAACACAACTTCACATCATTTACCAAGCTAAGTGAGCATCCATTTTTTTTTAAAGTGGTTCTAAATGCTGAAGGGTTTTTCCCCTTATTCTATGAATAAAAGGAAAAAACCCTGTGCAATCCCCCCTCCCCCAATACTTAACTGAGCCCAACCTCAATCCAGTGATGTTCACAAGAGCAGCTGCTCTCTCACCTCGCTCTTTCCTCCTTGGCTCAGATAAAGTAGTGTAAGCTATTGGCTCCCGTTGCTGTCAATCACAGCCAGCAAGGAGGGAGCTGAGCCATGCTCTGTGTGTCTTATAGAAACACAGAGCGAGGCCTGGGAGTGAGCATGCATAAGTACCCTCATAGCAAGCGACTCAGCAGGGGGAGGAGCCCAGAGCACCAGCAGGGGACCAGGGAAGAGGAGAATCCAGGCTACTCTGTGCAAAAACAACGCTACACAGTGCAGGGAAGTATACAATTTTTGTTATTTAAAAAAATAAATCCATTGGTATCACTTTAAGTGAACATTCTCTACTTCTTACTAAGGATCACTGTTGTATGTTCTCTTTAAAGGCTAAGTTCACCTTTAATCAAAAAATAAGAAATGCACATATTTTTGTAGGTAAGAAAATGTGCATTTTTTCATTTTTAAAACAGGAGCTTACAAAGTATTGCACCCATGGTCAAAAGATTGTGAGTGCAATGTCAAGCTCCTGCACACCGTAGGCAGTGTGAATGAACTGTGGGCATGCTTATCAGCACATCTTCAGTTCATTCAAAATATGTTCATTTCCCACAGTAACAGACAGACTTGTAGTCTTTTCATTCACAGATTCCATGAATGATGCGGAGTCCTACACAGCCACGCCATTTTCAATATCTGACAGCAGATGTGGGGAGAAGAACCCCCACCTGCTGTCTCACTGAGGGGGTGAGGGACACAATAAGAACATGGTACATGTTACACCTTAAATAAAGGTAAAATTATCGATTTACAAACATAGCTCTGGGAATCCTTTGTCATGAGTATCCTCCGCATCAAATATTTATTTGTAAAGCAAAGATAGTTTAAATATAGTAAACATTTACAATATAACATCAGTATTAAAACTTGTAAACATAAAAAAGTGTATATAAAATTGACTCAAAAATATTTTAGTTTCCCTTTTTTTTTGTCATATCCTTTTTATTGAGAAAAATCATTTTTTACAACTTACAACTAAACAACAAACATACAACATAACACAATATTGGAATTATAATTGGAAATGGGATAATACACAAAGGCCCGGATTCACAGACACTGGCGCATATTTATGCCGGCGTAGCGTATCTTTTTTAGGCTACGCCGGCGTAGCGCAGAGCGCCAAGCACAGTATTCACAAAGCACTCGCCCCGAAATCTACGCTGGGTTTCCTTGGCGTAAGCCAGCGTAGGTGGAAGTGGGCGTAAGCCATGCTAATGAGGCGTGACCCCATGTAAATGATGGACTGAGCGTCATAAAGATACTAATAACGTACGGCGCATGTGCCGTCCCGTGGACACAAACCAGTGCGCATGCGCAGAATCACGTCGGAACTACTCCCTAAGATACAAAGGATCACTGCCTACGACGTGAACGTAACCTACGCCCAACCCTATTCACGTACTACTACGTAAACTATGTAAAATACGACGGCTGTTCCCTGGTCCATACCTTTGCTTGAGTTGCGCCTCATAGATGGGGAATAACTATACGCCGGACGTAAGCCTTACGCAAACCGCGTATATTATGCGTCGGGTGCAAGTACGTTCGTGAATCGACGTATCTCCCTCATTTGCATATTTGCAATGAGGCGGCCAGCGTAAATATGCGCCCACGATACGCCGGCGTAGGAAAGTTACGTCGGTCGGATGAAGCCTATTTTCAGGCATATCTAGTTCTGTGGGCACGGCACACAGATACGACGGCCCATTGTTACACTTACGCAGCGTATATCGAGATACATCGCCGTAAGTGCTTTGTGAATCCGGGCCATTGTCTGTAATACCACAAGTAATTCAGTGCAGTAAAATGCTACTTGGGGGCTTATTCACACTCATCCATTTTCATGCAGCAAAACATATGCATTTTGGTGCATATAAATGCATGTCAAGTAAACAAGTATAAATCATATTCTTTTCTATGGGGCTAGTTCACCTCCATATGGGTCCTTTTACACCTATGCATATGCAATATCATGTGCTGCAATGCCAGCATAACAATGTTATTAAATCAGACCATACAGGCATGTACAAGGGGATACCCACACATGTATTTGTAGGTTAATTCCATTTAGCTCTCTAAACACATAACTATTTTCAACAAATGTAAAAGAAGAAGGAAAAAAAAAGCTTAATAAATGCTCTTGGCAAATAAATCTTCCGTGTTTTAGAAACCAATAAAAAGATCAATTGTGGATGAAAATCTTTTGTACACAAATATTGTATTGTCAGAGCTTCTTTCATCTCCTCACATGTTTACTACAAGCAATCAATTTGAAAATATATTAATGCCATCTCTCTGCTGGATCTGTCTGCCATTATATCCTCAGGCACCAAAAGTCGCTTCAGCAACTGTATTACTTGAAATTAAAATGATATTTCATTGATTACTATAGAGGCAAGACCCTGTTTGCAAACGAGTGAATGAAAGGAGTGTTCATGTTTTCAAACCACTTACACTATGTGTAAATGTCCTGGAGAGCTAGGCATTTGTTAAACAAACTCTATTAAGTCATGAGCATGCAATGTAATCATTTGTTTCACATACTATCATTGGAAATGTTATTACAGCAAATCTGTGTTCAGTAATTAGGAAAATATACTTAACACTTTGCATACCTTTACAAAGAGAATAGGAAGGATGTCATTGCTAATCTATTTGCCTGAGTGTTATGATGATCCAATACTTCCTGAGTCATATAACAAAACCAAGTATGCAGATCAGCACTCTCAGGAGGTTGGCAAATGAAATCTCACTACAGGTTTCTTGTAATAGCTACCATTTACAAAGCTTAGCCACATGACCTCCGGAAAGGTTTTATCCCCTTCGTTACCAGGGCATAAATTAAAAACGACTGAATCTTTTGAAAAAAAAATCTAATTTCTGTTATAAAACATATCGAATAAAAAAATATATAAAAAAAATGATTTCTTTATAAATTGGCCAAAATGAATCCTGCTACAGGTCTTTGGTATAAAATAAATCACAATAAGTGTATATTATTTGCTTTGTGCAAAAGTTATAACGTCTACAAACTCTGGTATATATACACTGGAATTTACACAGCTATAGATGCTATACGGTAATGGTAGTGATCAACTACTTTTTAAAGGAATGTGATAGGACACTGTCATCACTAGTGACACAAATACAGTAATAGTACTGTACACTGTACTAATGACACTGGCTGGGAAGGGGTTAACATCTGGGGGCAATCAAGGGGTTAACTGTTCACATAACAATGTGTAATGTGTGCTCCTTTTACTTTACTGGCTGTTTTTTCTCACTGCTTTTCAATGAGTTTGCCAGCCAGATCACTGTTCCTTGTACACAGAGTTCTGGATGTTTGTAAACATAAAACTCTGTGTGTGATTGGACACAGCTGATCAGCTGATTTCAGCCAAAATCATTGGCTGAAATATGCTGCCAAACTCGTGCTGTGTCCTATCACTGCATTGGTTGGTAGGGAAAGTGCGCATGCATATCCCAAACCTGGAAGAAAGGCCCAACGTACAGACACATGATTATGCCTGCACCTGCCACCCACTCGCAGTATATTTACTGTAAGTAGTCAGCAGATGGTTAAAAACCAGGATAATGAGTGAAAAACTGTTTCCCCTGCTTGTAAAATGGAGTTTAATATTTTATTAAAATTGTTTAAGGAATTCTAATTTATCACAGCATTTAAAGGAAGAACCAACCAATTATAGTCTTATGTTCATTCTCCCAGTGTAATATAAACTGTGCGTGTGTGTGTGTGTGTAGCTACTCCTATATATTAAATTGTATTGATCACCCTTGATGTGAGGAGGCCATTATTAATACAAGGATCCCATGATTTGTGCAACATAAATATGCCTAATAAATATCTGGTGTCAAGTCCAAGAGTTCTATAACCAATGTGTCAAGGCCAAAATGAAGAGTTTTTGCAGAGTGTACATCTACAATAATATCTGAACACCAAAATGGTCTGTACAGTGTACTTCTGTTCCGTGTTGTATCAGATACATCACATGTACATTAATTCCTGCAGACCTCAGCGATAAAACCAAATCTCAAGTAATTCTAATTGGGAAGAATAATTATTGACACTTTCTAGTAGTGTTAAAGCTTGTATGCCCCTTTCCATCTCCCACATAATTCTATTGGCCCAAGATTATGATGAATTGTTCCACTCGCTGGCAGAAATGAGCATAAGACAATATGGGGAAAGAAAATTATTACCAAGAAGTGTCAGAGCTTTATCTGATTAAGATACTCTGAGATGTAGATATAGCAGCGGGGACTGCAGGGTGCATTAGGTATGTGCACTTTTTACTTGTCACTTTAAATCAAACTAATCCATCTTCATCACCCTCAGATATAACAAGCTGCGGTGAGCCACATCAGTGTGATATATAGCACTTAAATAATCATTGCTTTGAGTAATGTAAAACATTTTATTGACTTGATATAAACTTGAAAACTTCTGCTTGACTTTATCCTTGTGGAACATGTTTAACATAGAAAACCGAATCAGGAGAATCACAGTGCCGAAATACCAAATATGCATAATAGGCACCGGCCTATAGGTCCCATGCCATTTAAGGGCCCTATGACAAAGGATCAAAATAATATTAATTTGATCTTGAAAGGAAAATACAATGAGGTTTCCTAAATTATTTACAAAAGATAGAAAAAATTAATCAGCAATACAAGAAACTCCATAGAGAAAATGCTGTAATAATTTAAAAAGCACCAAATAGCAACTCAAAGTACATAAATCATAGACATCAGGTTCACATTACAGTCTGTCCAAAAACTGTTTCAAAAACTTTTGGTGCAACCATTACGTGTAATGTACAATAATGATGGTCATCTCCATCTAGCCGCCAGCATGCACACTACTTAATTCAATGTTATCCCACTAGAGAGTGCACATGAGAAATCTCTAGAAACCTGTAAGGGGGATCCGAGGTTTCAGCTGCCTAGGGGCCTCCACAGAGTTTAATTCAGCACTGTTGATTCAGTAGATTTTGATCCTTCTGGAAACTTTGGGGTTGATTTACTAAAACTAAAGGGTGCACCATTTGGTGCAGCTGTGCATGGTAGCCAACTAGCTTTTACCTTTAGCATGTTGAATTAAGCTTTGACAATAAAACAATTAAAGTTGATTGGTTTCTATGCAGAGCTGCACCATATGTTGCACTTGCTCCAGTTTTAGTAAATCTGCAAAAAAATAATGAAATCTAAATCTAGGAATCTGGTAAATCGTGATGAATGGGTTGTATAACTATGTGGATTAAACAAATCTGAACATCTATGGTCAGGAGATGCAAAACATTTTTAATATTCTTACTCCCAAATTTTCTGTTTTTTAAGCCAATTCCTTCATCAATACTGTATAATAATAAAGCAAAAATTGCTCTCAAGGGGGATGAAAAAGCAGCTGACACATCAATTAACACAAATTGATATAATATACAAACCATAGTGCAGTGCTAAATGAAAAGCCTATTTATGGCCAAGTGGGGGGGGGGGGGGGGCGATGTTGTCTATTTTCAAAGGAGACCTGAGCTAGTGTTGTGGGTCAGATATATAGATAACATCTTCCTCCTATGAAATGTGAGTTTACAATCTTTACAACAATTTATGGCATACCTTAGCACCAATGATCGAGGCATTTCTTTATCATTTGAAGCCAGTAAAACAGAAATCCATTTTTTTGATCTTCATATTAGAGTTGGAAAGCACAGATTGATAACCAGTATTTACTTTAAATATATAGACTTTAATTCTTACATCCCTCTTGATAGATTCCATCATCAGGCCTGGTTGGACTCCCATGGAGTCAATTCATCCGTATATGATGAAATTGCACAAATATCCAAGACTTTGAGAGACTTGCTGACCTACTAAAAGGACATTTTATAGAGAAAGGATATGTTGCCTAGATTATGGACACTGAAACTCTTCTTTTAGATAGGGAGAAACATGTAGATTCTAGCTATTCTAAATGGTCTTTTTGCATGTATTGTTCCATTCAATGAAGACAAATTAAAATTATTATCAATAAACATTGGAGAATACTCAAAAACAATAGAATTTTATGGCCTTTGCTTCCAGATAGGCCAGGGATCGTCTTTAGAGGCGCCCTTCTTTACAAGCAAAGATTGTCCCCAATGTTAATAATCCTTCTTCAAGACCTTCCTTCTTTCATAATTTAGAAGGTTATCATTCCTGTAAAAAAAAGTGTTCTGTAACATTAGCAACATAAAAAAAGTGATTTCCAGGACATAGTAGAAAGACTATGTCCATTTTCACTATAAAGACCCTAGGGGCACTATGTTCTTAGCTGTTGACAGGTACAGTGGGGCAAAAAAAGTATTTAGTCAGTCACCAATTGTGCAAGTTCTCCCACTTAAAAAGATGAGAGTGGCCTGTAATTGTCATCATAGGTATACCTCAACTATGAGCGACAAAATGTGGAAACAAATCCAGACAATCATATTGTCTGATTTGGAAAGAATTTATTTGCAAATTATGGTGGAAAATAAGTACTTGGTCACCTACAAACCAGCACGATTTTTGTCTCTCACAGACCTGTATCTTCTTCTTTAAGAGGCTCCTCTGTCCTCCACTCATTACCTGTATTAATGGCACCTGTTTAAACTTGTTATCAGTATAAAAGACACCTGTCCACAACCTCAAACAGTCACACTCCAAACTCCACTATGGTGAAGACCAAAGAGCTGTCAAAGGACACCAGAAACAAAATTGTAGACCTGCACCAGGCTGGGAAGACTGAATCTGCAATAAGCACGCAGCTTGGTGTGAAGAAATCAACTTTGGGAGCAATAATTAGAAAATGGAAGACATACAAGACCACTGATAATCTCCCTTGATCTGGGGCTCCACGCAAGATCTCACCCCGTGGGGTCAAAATGATCACAAGAACGGTGAGTAAAAATCCCAGAACCACACGTGGAGGCCTAGTGAATGACCTGCAGAGAGCTGGGACCAACGTAACAAAGGCTACCATCAGTAACACACCACCCTGCCAGGGACTCAGATCCTGCAGTGCCAGACGTGTCCCCCTGCTTAAGCCAGTACATGTCTGGGCCCATCTGAGGTTTGCTAGAGAGCATTTGGATGATCCAGAAGAGGATTGGGAGAATATCATATGGTCAGATTAAACCAAAGTAGAACTGTTTGGTAGAAACACAACTCGTCGTGTTTGGAGGAGAGAGAATGCTGAGTTGCAACCAAAGAACACCATACCTAATGTGAAGCATGGGGGTGGCAACATCATGCATTGGAATTGTTTTTCTGCAAAGGGAACAGGACGACTGATCCGTGTACATGAAAGAATGAATGGGGCCATGTATCATGAGATTTTGAGCGCAAACCTCCTCAGCAAGGGCATTGAAGGTGAAACATGGCTGGGTCTTTCAGCATGACAATGATCCCAAACACACCGCCCGGGAAACAAAGGAGTGGCTTCATAAGAAGCATTTCAAGGTCCTAGAGTGGCCTAGACAGTCCCCAGATCTCAACCCATAGAAAGCCTTTGGAGGGAGCTGAAAGTCTGTGTTGCCCAGCGACAGCCCCAAAACATCACTGCTCTAGAGGAGATCTGCATGGAGGAATGGGCCAACATACCAGCAACAGTGTGTGACAACCTTGTGAAGACTTTTTTAACTTTTTTCACCATTTTTTCCATTCGGATGGAAGCATACTATTACACCTAAATTGATATTGCATCTATTATAATTATTTTGTGTTTTGCCACTTATCCCTTACTGCCTTTTTGCCATTTCATAATAATTGAGAGCAAGGTGTGCTATATTATTGTTTAATTGTTTTTTTTTTCCTTAGAATATATGTGTCTGATATCAATAGGGGGCAACCCATTTTGGATCGATTTATATAATCTTTAAAAATTTTATAACTACTTCTTTATTTTTTAATTGTATTTTGAGTATATCCACTAGATGGCATTTAGCAGCCTTTTTATATCTATTGTGGGTTTGGTCCTTGATGGACATGCAACCTTGTGTTTATTTATCGTTGCCTTGGTTTGTACATCTAATTGAGGCATAGATACCAGTGATTCTAAAGCAAGGTGTAGAAAGCATGTTTGTGGCCTAATTTACAGTTTCCCCTGTTGTTTACTCTATATAAGGTACATTATGAGTGGGCATGGCATCCATACCCCACACAACATCAGATGTGACAAAATGCAATGGGTGGATCCAACATTAAGAACTTCATCACGTACAGTAATACTACGAAGCGGCCCACCTGACCCCCGGAACTGGTTGTATATTTCTTTGGTGCATATGCATTTTAACTTTCTAAGTGTTCTACTTCTTAATACATTTAGTATTTTGTGGGTTTTTACACTATGGTGCCTCTCTGGCTCTTTTCTATGCTTTGCCGAATGATGGTAATTTGAGGCTATACCGATATATGATATCTGCTCTTGAGAAAAAAGCACATGTGGTTTGAAATGAGGATTTGATGGAGACACTTAAGTGCATTTAGACTCCTTCATAAGTGTTAGAGTCCATTTTCTCTGGTAAGTGCATTCATGTGAATGCTGTTATCTTGTATGGAGAATTGCATGTCAAAACACTATTGAAAATTTCCTTTGATCACTTTGGGACTGTCACAACTATTCATTTATTGGACTCACTTTTTATTTTTATTTATTTTTACACAAGTATTTTTTCATGTAGTGCTGCACCATGGTTTACTGTATATACAGTAATACTGTATAATGCAGCAGATATTCCACCAGAAAGTCAACTACTCTGTGACTTTGGACTGCTGACATATAGGCTTATTCACTAAGGTATTGCACAAGCATGAACAAAGTCACAACGTACAGTAACCAATCACAACCAATTAGATTTCAGTATATTGCAGTCAGATAATTTAAGTAAATAATTTTGATTGCTTGCTGCTCTTTGCTGCCTTATTAGATAAGTTCATTAGAGTAGAAAGCTGAGTACACCGTATCATGCATTAGTCAAAAGCTAAAAGATAATCAGAGGGAAGTGACCATATTATGCAAAGTTATATAGCTCACTGTGTTATCTATTTTAAGCTACTGTATCTTTTTGTCTCTTTAGTGTTAATGTCATTTTCCAAGACCATATTCTCTGTAGATTAAATTGTTTCTCGATGCAGCTTTATTATGTTCCTTTTTCTTAAAGCATGTTTTACTTTTAGTCTTGAAAACATGGAGCACTGTTAAAGTCATGCATTGTGCACTTCAGTCTCCAATATACCTTCTACCTTCTCTGACCTGTCTTGTTAGTGGATTCCACACAGAGTTCCTTTAGGTAATCAACTGTTTGATAAAGTAAAGGCAAAGCAGTATCCTTTCAATTAAATTCAAAATGATCTGTGAATTGGCTGAGGCTTACTAGATTATCTATAAAGCTGAGAGTGTATTTTAAAGTGGACCTATCCTTTGTCAAAGCACGTAAACACAGTGGGACCTTCATAATTTGTTCCATCATATGTTTCAAATGCACTTCTACTTACCCAAAAATGTGCAACCTATGCACATCAAACAGCACTGTTAATGATATGCAAATGTTGACTTTTTGTTTATTAAAATTCAATAGTTAACCTCTCATCTCAGCTCCCACTGGTCACTGTCTTAAGAGACCAGTAACACCTGACAGTCACATATATACATGCATACACCATACTGTTGAGAACAGAAGTGTCTGACATTTATCTTGACTTTACCGTCTCTATGCTGTGCTACAGGCAAGATGACTGTCCCAATTGGGAAATAACCAAGTCTTAGGAAACAAGCTAAATTGCGTTTTGTTTTTTGAATATGCACTGGTGAGCAGTCTCTGTAAATACTGGAAAAGAAAAGGGTTGCTATAAAGTATAAAACCACATTAATGATTTTTATTTGAAGCTACTCTGACACTTTTTGGGTAAGCAAAAATGGAAGAAATATTGCCTTTGTTTTTTACTTAAAGCGGAGATCCACCCAAAAGTGGAACTTCCGCTTTAAGCATTTTTCGTCTCCTTATGTGCCACATTTGGCATATCATATTTTTTAGGGGGGGGAGTGGGTACCTAGTTTTGAGTGGGACTTACGGTCAAGATGTTTATAGTGGGACTTACTGTCCTACTTCCTGCTTCCGACTTCAAGCCACCTAGGTGACTCTTTTTCTCCCCCTAGGCAGCCCCTCCCTCTCGGCAATCTTCCGGGACATGTCACAGGTCCCAGAATATTGCCTATCCACTCGGAGAGCGCAGCGCGACTCGCGCATTTGCAGTGCACACCCGGTCATAAGCTGTCACGGCTGGGCACCCACAATTTCAATGGCGGCACCACGGAGAGGAGAGGGAGAGGAGCGAGGCTCTGTGTGGCTGCATTGCTGGACCGTGGGACAGGTGAGTGTCTGTATATTAAGTCAGCAGCTAAACCTTTTGTAGCTGCTGACTTGTAATAAACAAAAAAAAGCCTAGAACTCTGCTTTAAAGCCCAACTAAACCATGTTTTATTCTTTTGTTTTGGACCTACTGGAAATGGCTTAGAACCTTTGTCAGATTTTAATTCCCAACCTTCAAATGATTACACAGACAATTACAATAAAATGGTAAGGGTTATAACTTCTGAAAATATTGTTATAGTCCTTTGTACCCTACTCCTTCATCTTCCCATTTCCTTAAGGACCTTACGGGATAGAAAGGAAAACAGAAAAATTACTTCTGCCCTATTGCATCCAAAATAAAATATGGATTGACTGGAGTTAGGCTTTAATATACCGGAGAATGCTTTATTTCAGGAGTGGCAGGCCTATAGTTACCTAAGTAGAAGCTTAACTGCAGGCAAACAGCTAAATACACAACTGTTTTACCTACCAAAGAATTTTATTTGTGACTTGACTTTTCTCTACTGGAGTTCTGTAATTCAGCTTGGTCACCAGCCCACCCAGTAAGGTAAGTGTGGCCTTCAATACTCAGATCACAGTACCAGGAGCACAATGATGAATGAAATATAAACTATAACTGCACTTTCACCATGAATTATATAGTAGTTACATAGTTACATAGTTAGTCAGGTTGAAAAAAGACACAAGTCCATCCAGTTCAACCACAAAACAAATAAAAATAAAAAAACAAAATAAATAAACAAACAAAATAAAAAACACAATGCAATCCCATACACCCAACTCCATCCCCACAGTTGATCCAGAGGAAGGCAAAAAACCCCAGCAGAGCATGATCCAATTTGCTGCAGCAGGGGAAAAAATTCCTTCCTGAACCCCCGAGAGGCAATCGGATTTACCCTGGATCAATTTTACCTATAAATGTTAGTACTCAGTTATATTCTGTACATTTAGGAAATAATCCAGGCCTTTCTTAAAGCAGTCTACTGAGCTGGCCAGAACCACGTCTGGAGGGAGTCTGTTCCACATTTTCACAGCTCTTACTGTGAAGAAACCTTTCCGTATTTGGAGATGAAATCTCTTTTCCTCTAGACGTAGAGAGTGCCCCCTTGTCCTCAGGGTTGACCGTAAAGTGAATAACTCAACACCAAGTTCACTATATGGACCCCTTATATATTTGTACATGTTGATCATATCCCCCCTTATTCTCCTCTTCTCAAGAGTGAATACATTTAGTTCTTCTAATCTTTCCTCATAGCTGAGCTCCTCCATTCCTCTTATCAGTTTGGTTGCCCTTCTCTGCACTTTCTCCAGTTCTCCGATATCCTTTTTGAGAACTGGGGCCCAAAACTGAACTGCATATTCCAGATGAGGTCTTACTAATGATTTATACAGGGGCACAATGATATCTGGAGTCCATACCTCTCTTAATACAAGAAAGTACTTTGCTCGCTTTGGAAACCGCAGCTTGGCATTGCATGCCATTATTGAGCTTATGATCAACTAAAACCCCCAGATCCTTCTCCACTACTGAACCTTGGGGTACACCGCTGATAACCTTGGACCATTCAGAGTGAGAACCATTAACCACGACTCTCTGAATTCTGTCTTTTAGCCAGTTTTCTATCCATTTACAAACTGATATATCCAATCCTGTAGACCTTACCTTACACATGAGCCGTGTGTGCGGAACTGTATCGAACGCTTTTGCAAAATCCAAGTATATCACGTCCACAGCCACTCCTATGTATGTGCTGGAAATAATAGATAAACTGGAAACAAAAGTAAATATAGGTTCTAAAACACCTCTGGTTCTCCCATAGCTAGGTGTCAAAAACAGGGCTCTTTTTCTTGATATTGGTACCTAATATTCCAGTTTGGGTGTGATGATTTGATTTTCAGAGTTATTTCAGTTGTCTTTTGGGCTTGCATTGTTTATGCAGTGCTTGTGTACAACAAAATTGCTGAAACAAAAATAAGATACTTTTACTGAAAAACTTATCTAAAAAAGCAATTCATTGTTTCAATATTATCTTACACTGCAAAAATATATAATTTGCTGATCCAACAGATCAGATATAAGGAAATTGTAACTGTTGCATGGCTAGCTTTGGTTTTACCCTCTTACTTGTGTCTTTGTATATTCTTATTTTTCTCTATCTCTTTACCTATTAAGGTGTTGTCCATAAGTGTTTTCATATCTCATCCTCACATACTGTTTTTAGCTCTCATCTGTTTCTGTTTATTTTGGCTTTGAAGCAGGCCTAAATTTAGGTTTGCTTTAATCAAACAGGCAGGAGTTATGGAGTGATGGGAGGGGTGTGAAAATCATCAGCAATGTACCTGACAGCTGTAAAAAATAAAACAAGTCTTATGGCTCTTCACTTCGGGATTACGTGACCTAAATTATGTCTTCAATCACTGGGGCCAGTAAAGCCTGGAGTAAAAAAAAACCTCTCTTAAATAAGCTGTAAAATAAAATCAGATTTCTATAGGTCAAAGATTCTAAATAAACTGTCTGTGTACCTTGGGGGGTAATCCAGATTGCTAGAAAACAAATCTTTAGCAATATTTAGCAATTAATGCATCACTAGCAAACTCTGTCACTAGCAAAGTCTGACATGGCACTTAGTACTGAAATTGCAGATGTTTCTTTATGTTATTAAAGGAAAACTGTTGTTTTATTTTATTGTATTTATATGCATTTGTTTTATTTAATTTGTTCAAGTGTTGCATTAAAGATACATAGAATTTAAAATAAATACTTCTGTTTGCTTGTAAACACCTTAACTATATATTCTAACTGCAGCATTATTTTAGTACTGTGAAAAACAGGGCAGTCGCAGTATATTTTCATAAAAACTAGTGTCTATACAAACACTAGTTGTTATTTATTTTTTTTGCATTCAAAATTAATGGAAATAGAATTCTTGAAAAAAAAAAGCCTTATTTGGCACAGCAAAGTATAACTTCGAAAACATAAGTAGTGACAATTATAATGCCAAATTTAAAGCCATTTAACCTTACTCATTCCACCTCATCTAGCTAATCTACCTATTAGGTATTTATTATATCTAAATAAATGCATACATTTCTACCTGAATTTGTGGTCCCATGCCACGCTGGGTCCTCGTCCTCTTTCTTCTGCACTGGCTGAAAAGAGAGCTCATCCGTAGAGTCCTCACAGAGTCCTCAAGACTGTAGCAGTGGCATGATGAAGTTGTGATAAGTTGTGGCAAAAGACCGTTCAGCAGCCGACTTGGCCTATAGTGGTGGATCACTTGTGTCCACTAGAAAAAGAGGTTCCGTGAAGGGTCAAAAGAGAGTAGATTTTTTTTCATCTTGAATAGGTAGGAATCTAATGGGATGGGTGGAAGGGATTGATGGGGGTTTGCTTTTACCTGAAGATGGGCTTTAATATACACTGAGCAAAATTATAAACGCAAGACGTTTGTGTTTGTCCCTATTTATCATGAGCTGAACTCAAAGATCTCTGACTTTTTCTATGTACACAAAAGGCCTATTTCTCAGAAATATTGTTCAGAAATCTGTCTAAGGCCCCGTACACACGGCCGAGGAACTCGACGTGCCAAACACATCGAGTTCCTCGGCCAGTTCAGTCCTGGAGCCGCCGAGGACCTCGGCGGGCCGAGTTCTCCCATAGAACAACGAGGAAATAGAGAACATGTTCTCTATTTCCTCGCCGAGGTCCTCGTCGGCTTCCTCGGCCGAAAGTGTACACACGGCCGGGTTTCTCGGCAGAATTCAGCCAGAAACTCGGTCGGAAGCTGAATTCTGCCGAGGAAACTGGTCGTGGTTACGGGGCCTGTATCTGTTTTAGTGAGCACTTCTCCTTTGCCGAGATAATCCATCTACCTCACAGGTGTGGCATATCAAGATACTGATTAGACAGCATGACTGGCCACAATAAAAGGCCACTCTAAAATGTGCAGTTTTACTGTATTGGGGGGTCAGGGGGTCCAAAAAACAGTCAGTATCTTGTGTGACCACCATTTTCCTTACGCAGTGCAGCACATTTCCTTTGCATAGATTTGATCAGGTTGTTGATTGTGGCCTGTGGAATGTTGGCCCATTCCTCTTCAATGGCTGTGCGAAGTTGCTGGATATTGGCAGGAACTGGAACACACTGCCTTATACGCCAATCCAGAGCATCCCAAACATGTTCAATGGGTGACATGTCTGGTGAGTATGCTGGCCATGCAAGAACTGGGATGTTTTCAGCTTCCAGGAATTGTGTACAGATCCTTGCAACATGGGGCCATGCATTATCATGCTGCACCATGAGGTGATGCTCGTGGATAAACGGCACAACAATGAACCTCAGTATCACATCACGGTATATCTGTGCATTCAAAATGCCATCAATAAAATGCACCTGTGTTCGTTGTCCATAGCATACGCCTGCCCATACCATAACCCCACCGCCACCATAGGCCACTCGATTTACAACGTTAACATTAGCTAACCGCTCACCCACACAATGCTATACATGCTGTCTGCCATTTGCCCTAAACAGTGAAAACCGGCATTCATCCGTTAAGAGAACACCTCTCCAAAGTGCCAGACACCATCGAATGTGAGCATTTGTCCACTCAAGTCGGTTATGACGATGAACTGCAGTTAGGTCAAGACACAGATGAGGACGATGAGCATGCAGATGAGCTTCCCTGAGACGGTTTCTGACAGTTTGTGAAGAAATTCTTTGGTTGTTGCAGCTGCTGTCCAGGTGGTTGGTCTCAGATGGTCTTGGGAGTGAAGATG
Organism: Rana temporaria; assembly: GCF_905171775.1. NCBI lineage: Eukaryota > Metazoa > Chordata > Amphibia > Anura > Ranidae > Rana > Rana temporaria. The sequence goes on from NC_053489.1 coordinate 227,323,591, forward strand.
CTGAATGTGGAGGTCCTGGACTGGTCTGGTTACACGTGGTCTGGGGTTGTGAGGGGGTTGGATGTACTGCCAAATTCTCTGAAACGCCTTTGCAGATGGCTTATGGTAGAGAAATTAACATTCTTATTCAAGAGCAACAGCATTGGTGGACATTCCTGCAGTCAACATGCCAATTGCACGCTCCCTCAAAACTTACGACAACTGTGGCATGGTGCTGTGTGGCAAAACTGCACATTTTGCTGTAGAGGGGCATTTTATTGTGGCCAGCCTAAGGCATACCTGTGCAATAATCATGCTGTCTAATCAGCATCTTAATATGCCACACCTGTGAGGTGATTTGGCAAAAGAGAAGTGCTCACTAACACAGATTTAGGCCTGGTTCACACTGGTACGATTTGAGATGTGATTTGAGATGTCAAATCGCATCTCAAATCGGCGGCATTTGCCGGCAATGGCACCGTCCTAATCGGTGCAACGCTGAATCAAAAAGTAGTTCCTGTACTACTTTTTGCGATTTCGGGCCGCGATTTACATTGACATCTGTGCCGAAATCGTGAGTTCAGCTGAACTCGCACAACTTCACTCCCGCAGCCCAGTGTGAGGAAAATAGGCCTTCTGGGTACATAGAAAAAGTTGTAGATCTTTTCTTGCCTAGACGATTAGTATTATAGCCAGGAAGTTAAAGGTCAGAAAAAACAGTCTCCATGTTTCTCTAGTGACAAGTCTCTATCAAATAGGAAAGGAAAAGGCATAAAGGAAACATTTTATTAAATAATCGTAGAGGCTCCCCTTCTAAAATGTCAGTTGCCGGGCTGTCATGGTTAGCATTGGCTTCAAATCATCCCAAGGTCACTAGCTAGCAATAAGTATAGAGACAAGAATTTATGACACTTTTCTGACACAAATTTTTAGTATGTATATTTCAGTATTGACACCAGGTACAGCCAGGTAACTAGCACATTTAGTAAGAGGACAATAATTACAACCCTTGTACTTCTTTCACAAGCTGAAACTTCAGGCAAACAGCTAAAAAAACTGAAAAAATACATATATGAGAGCTGTTTTACCTCTCAAAGAAATTGTATTTCTGTCCAACCAGTCCTGAAATCTAATCAGTTCTACTCAGCACAACCCTGTCTAGCAGGAAAGGAAACCTGTTTTTTCTCTTTTGCGGTTGTAGCGGACCTTCACCCATTCTAACAAGGTCCTCTCCCAGGCCGCCGCCTCCTCCTTCCCACCAACACATTTTCAGAAAACTCTAATATTATTTTTAAATTATTTTCTTGCAAAATACTTGCCTAGACAAAGATGACATCGAGGCCCCTGCACATGCGCAGACACACTACAGGTCCTACGGACCCAAGCATTGTGTCTGTTTGCGTGTAATTTCTTGCAACCTGCCTCCTGAAATGTTTGACAGATATCCCAGGAAGCAGTTTGTAAGACCTCATGCATATGCAGACATGCTCACCCAGCCTGTCTCTGCAAGTGTTATATCTTCATTAACCACTTAAGGACCAGAAGGATTAGCCCCCCTTAATCATCAGGCCATGTTTTGCGATACGGCACTGCATCGCTTTAACTGACAATTGCGCGGTGGTGCAACACTGTACCCAAACAAAACTGAAGTCCTTTTTCCCCACAAATAGAGCTTTCTTTTGGTGGTAGTTAATTACCTCTGCGGTTTTTCTTTTTTGCGCTATAAACAAACTAAGAGTGACAATTGTGAAAAAAATAATAATAATGTTTTTACTTTTTGCTATAATACATATCCCCCAAAAATATATAAACAACACATTTATTCATCAGTTTAGGCTGATATATATTCTTCTACATAATCTTGGTATAAAAAAAATCGCAATAGGCTTATATTGATTGGTTTCCGCAAAAGTGATCGTGTCTGCAAACTATGGGATAGATTTAGGGACTTTTATTTATTTTTTATTGTTTTTACTTGTAATGGCAGCAATCTGTGGCGGGACTGAAAAATTGCAGTGGACAAATCTGACCCAACACTTTTTTTGGGACCAGTGACATTATTACATTGATCAGTGCTATTACCCCCAAATGCACTGATCAATGTAAAATGACACTGGCCAGGAAGGGGTTAACACTATGGGGCAATCAAGGAGTTAAGTGTGTTCCCTAGGTGTGTTCTAACTGTAGGGGGATGGCTCACTGGGATGTGATAGGGATTATTGTTCCCGATCACTGGGAACAGAAGATCTCTGACATGTCCCCTGTCAGAATGGGGATCTGCTTGTTTACACTGGAAGATCCCCGTTATGCCTCTGTACTAGGTGATTGCGGATCGCCGGTGGACATCGAGTCCGCCCGACCCGTGAGCATGCATGCGCAACTGTGCCTGCGCGAGCCACCATACAGGTACGACAATTTGCGCAGGAGAGCCTGCATGCCGCCGTATAATGACGGCGGCTGGTCGGAAAGTAGTAAAGGATGGTGGCACAGGGGAAGAACGGTGAAGAGAGAGCTTTGGCTTCATACAATACAACACAGAACTCCATGGGCTAGTATGCATGTTTTTTGTTTTGTTTTTATTTTGAGACAGGGAAAAGTGTGAGAGATTTTTCCTTTGTTAAGGTTAGTGGGGTTAGGAAGGAGGCTGAAGTTCCACTTTAACCACTTGGCGCCCTGGTGGCAAAGTAATTGTGTTATATTGATCGGACGTCATATGACATGATCAGGATAACAGAGCTGGCGTGCGTCCGTGGGGTGCAGCATGGTGATCGGTGGTGCTGTGTGTCAGTCTGACACACCGCAACTCTGATCGTGGTATAAAGCCTCTGAAAGAGGCTTCTTACCACGTGATCAGCTGTGAACAATCAGGTGCCGGAAACCGGCTTTCCTCCATTCATGCTGACAGGGAGAGCCGATCGCCGGACCAAAATTCTCACACGTCTCCTTAGAACTCAGCATATGGATGCCAGGTAATGGATAAAAGAAAAGATCTAAGTGCTCTCCATTTAAGCAATCAATTTATTTTAGTGTTAAAAACACAAACTACTCACATTGAGATGATAAAGCATATCATATCAAATCGACAATCCATATAAGTTCCGTAGGGCAGTAGCTGGTGACGCCTTGAGTAGTTTGTGTATTTAACACTAAAATAAATTGATTGCTAAAATGGAGAGCACTTAGATCTTTTCTTTTATCCATTACCTGGCGTCCATATGCTGAGTTCTAAGAAGACGTGGGAGAATTTTTTTGGTCCGTGTTAACTCTTTTGATAACCGCTTGCATGACCACCTGTTTGTTCAGGGGTCCATGCCACAAGGTGAGAGTGTTTAGTTGCACCAGAGGTGGAGGGATTGTCACGATACTGTGGACTGTTTTTCAGCGCTGGTGGACAACTACTTGTGGATTTGGCTGTCTATTGTTTCTCTGGACTGCTATAGCATCACTTTAAAATATAATTTGTTTTTGTTGCTATTATGTATTAATTGTTTTTTGCGCTGCACTTATATACATATTTATTATTGCTATTTGAATTCTGTGAAAATTCTTTAATGTCCAGCTTGCATTGGGGGTTTAATTTAATTAATTATTTAGTTATTAATTTTTATGCACTGATTGCACCTTCTGTTTTTTCACATGGTTATATGTTGCTGAAATAGAGTGCAGTGGATCCCATGGAACATGGCCGCCATGTCAATAGTTTTGGACTACGGAAATATAGCGGTGCAGTACATACTGGTTTGAATGCTAGCAGCACTAGAGTGTTCGGCAGCAGAAATTTCTCTGAATATAAGGAAGTCATGTGAGCCCTGCTGACCCTTACTGCCTCACAGAAGACGTCCCATTGGACGAAACGTACATCAGGCTAGGCACGGAGCAGCGGTGATGTCCAAACACTCATGGAGTGTGCTGTACAAATGAATGTTTCCATTTTGAGCCCAATTTTATCATTTTTGTTGTAAGTACAACTTTTAATAAACTACTGTGTGCTTTTAAAAGAATGTTGTGCAATGAGTTTATCTTCCTCTTTCACATGATGAATGTGTGACTGGACTCTGAAGTTTCCTTAACTGATGATTGTGGAATATACACCTGTGGAATTCAATTAAACAGGCTGGGTATTGGATTCGGTTGAGCCCACAGTAAGGGGTGAAAGCTCACTAATGCGCAGATAGACCCCGGAGGGTTTTAAAATCTGGTAAACAGATATACTTACCCTCTCTATCCTGTGGGGAGCACTGGGTGTCTTCACAAATTGAACATTGTATCAGCATACGCTTTGAGTTCACTTTATGGATGTGGAATTGGGACATTTGGACTATTAATAATAATTTATATTTTTCCCTTTTTCATTTTATCACATTTTCATATTTTTTGCACTATATTAGATTTAGATGTTTTTTTGCACTTTGATCATTAAGGTCATGGTTTGACAGCGCTACACGTTTTTGATTAAAATTTTTGTTATGAAGTGTATATTGTTGTGAGAGCTGCTGTCGGTCACAGATCATCCGTGCAACGCTGTATCCTTGCCTAGGCCAACAAGGCCCAGGCCTAGGGCAGCACTTTGCAGGGGGGCAGCACGGAAAGTGTCCCCGCTGGCTTGTGCTACACTGTTGGTGTAACGCAAGCTGTTTCAAATTTTAACTGTCCTATCATCCTGGACCACAAACCTTCCTCACTGTTTTATGTGTTTTCTGCTGTACCATTTGCATGGTTATATCTTCTTAGTCCTCCATAAAATTATCAGAAATTTGAAGTAGAACTATAGGCAACACTTTTTTTAATTTTGTATAGAGTAAGGGAGGGTTTTAGCCCCTGTCAGTTTATTTTTTTTACCATCCCTGTCCCATTGCAGAGATTTCCCTTCACTTTCTGCCCCATACTGTAACTAAACAGGAAGTGATAGGAAATCTATGCAAATTAAGGGAATCCATTCCCCCCAACCAGGCATTGAGAACTAGTGTCCCCACTAAAAAATGTCAGGGTGGGTTAAACAGAAAGGGGTGTGGCCTTGACAGGAAGGGGGTGGATCATATTTAAATTAGGGGGTGCACGAGTTTAGTCAGGCCTAGGGCAGCACAAAACCTAAATACACCACTGCATCCGTGTCACTTACATAATTTAATTTACTCTATATGCACTTAGCGCAATATCGCTTATTTACTAAAGTAACAGTAGCAGATCTTGTCCTTTCCACAACCTATGACTTGGCAGTGAAAGAGAGGCAGCAGGCTGATCCTCCTGTCAGCATACTCTTTCCACTGCAGCACAACTGGTTGGCTACTTGTGCTGCTGTTCAGGGGTCATACCAGTCCTAAATCTGCTGTTCAGGGGTCTGAAAGAGGCTGATACCATGTCAAAATCGGATACGTATACTGTTCACATTTAATTAAAATAAATGTAATGTTGCATTACTGAATACAGAGCTGCATTTTTTTCGACTTTTATATCTTCTTGGTGTTCCCATTGAAATTGCAACCTTTTCTTCTCTCCCTTTTTCTTCTCTGCATTATTGTGCTACAAAGCTGTTATTTAAATGGAAAGGATATAAGCAAGTCAGTAATAGAATGATTCCATAAGAATGACAAGACAATGCATTTACCCCATTTCAATTTCATCGTTTTACTTTCTGTTTTGCTCTGTTTTCATTTAAAAATGACCTTATCTTTTCAGCTTCTGAATCCCCACTCCATTTTTCTTATAAAGCCAGAGTTGCCTGTGTAAGTAAACAAAATAGCTGAAAACTGTCTCATCTGTCAGTGATCAGTCTCTCTCTCTCTCATCGACTAGGCTGCTCTCATTCACGTTACATCTGCCATTCTTCTTCACTGGGCTGAGCGCTCATTTTGTGCAAACCCCGTCAAATTCAATACGGCAAGTCCACTGTCATCCTGTCAGATACACTGAATAAAAAAACGAACCCATCACGCATAATATTTGCACGTTAAAAACAGATCCTGTAAAAACTTGTCTTAGTGTGGGCATCTACAGGAAGAAAATTCCATTAAAACATCTCTCTTTCATTTTCTCTTACACGGCTTAGGTTGTAATTTTTCTTTCTTCAAAAAATAATTATACTTTATATGTATACATACCAAAGAATTCCTTGCTGTAAGCAAGCCTTGTGTGTATCTTGTATGTCATTTTATGGTGCGGCATCACCTGAAAATAGGTGAAATACCATTTAATTTCCCTGTGGGAAATAATACCTAGATGCCTAAATCCAGTTCTGTGCCACAGGATGTAAAACATTCTGCAGATATGCTGAGGTTGCTTGTAGGCCAAATTTTATTGACATTAATTGGCAATCTTTTTGCCAGCCTTGCTTTCACATGCAATATTTCAACAATGAAAAATGTAATGCATTCTTACAACAGCAACATTTTGTACACATTACTCATATGAGCTTATGTAAAGGGCAAGGATGATGGGCAAAGTTAGTAGTTATAGCAATCAGTCAAATTTGACTTTACTGTGGGCAGATTAGAATAGATCATTTTTTTTCAGGTTTGTTGCTTTGAGTTACCATATAATGAACTGATCAATATAGCACACAAATATATATGTATTCCCAGTCCTAACCTGGTTTTGTTATTATAATGTGTACATGACCTCATGAGATTACCATTTTAACTGATGATAAAAAAATATGTAAACAAACATTATTGAGAATTGGCACTTATTTTCCTCTGCCACCTATATGCACGTTATAATGATGGCACTCCTAGATACCACCTTTGAGATCAGCATGTGACAAACTGAACACTTATCATCATCAACCTGTACAGAGATTTTCCATCAGACTGAGAGTGATCATCACTTGGGCTGGTTAACAATACAAATAACCCTTTAAACACACACTAAAGCTGCCACCATGTATTTTATTAGAACCACACACTGTTCATAGCATCCTCTGTTGCAATTCTGATCTCCCAAGAAAATGTCTGTATCACTCGTTGCCATGCCCAGATAGGAATGTAACAGAGTTACATAATGGATCAGATGACCAGATCAAATACCTAAATGATCAATATATTAGTAAGTGAAACTCATAGCTAGAGAACTGTGATGCAATCCATCTCTTGCCTAATTTCTAAAGTAAATCTATGGTGAAACATTAACATTCATGTATCTTTATTTTACACTCTAGCTTTTTTTTTTTTGCCAAACCACACTTTATCATAATCAATTGTAATCTTTTTTCTTTCATAAATTCATACTCTCACTTTTTTTATCCTTTTTTTCAGTCAGTGATTAAGAATTCTTCATCAGCCTCTTTCAGATACTTCCTGTCCATATGTACTGTCGACTGCAAATTATTGTTCTGAATCGTTTTACTAACAACAGCAGGCCATTCTTGCACAATGTATAATGATTTTTTTCATCTAATGCTCAGTTTGTATTGTCAAGGGTTGTGAAAGGTTTACATTAATGTTTCACAATAGATTTATGTAAAGTTAGAATCTTATTTAGTATTCAGAGGTATTAGCATAATCACTGTATAGGGTTTTATTCTGCTCCACCCTTAACCACTTCAGACCCGGCAGGCTTTACACCCTTAATGACCAGAGCATTTTTTGCGATACAGGACTGCTTCTCTTTAACTGACAATTGCGTGGTCGTGCTGCGTGGTACCCAAACAAAATTGAAGTCCTTTTTTTCCTAAAAATAGAGCTTTCTTTTTGTGTTATTTAATCACCTTTGTGATTTTTTAACAAAGAAAGACTGACAATTAAAAAAAAAAAAAGCAATATTGTTTTCTTTTTGCTATAATAAATATCCCCCAAATGTCTTCCTTAGTTTAGGCTGATATGTATTCTTCTACATATTTTTGGTAAAGAAAATTGCAATAAGTGCATATTGATTGGTTTGCGCAAAGGTTATAGCGTCTACAATATAGGGGATCGATTTATGGCATTTTTATTATTGTTATTATTATTAGTAATGACAGTGATCTGCGATTTTTATCGTGACTGCGACATTGCGACGGACAGATCAGACACCTTTGGCACTATTTCGGACCATTGACATTTATACAGTGATTAGAGCTAAAAATAGCCACTGATTACTGTATAAATGTCACTGACAGGGAAAGGGTTAAACACTAGGGTGCGATCAAGGGGTTAAATGTGTTTTCTCAGTGTGTTCTAACTGTAGGGGGGATGGGCTACCACTGACATGACAGAGATCACCTGTCATGTCACTAGGCAGAACAGGGAAATGCCTTGTTTGCATCGAGTCCGCAGGTAACAACAAAACCTGGGGAATGCCCAGGGAAAAACCAAGCCTACTTGTTTGCATCGAGTCCGCAGGACCTGCGGGCACGCTCACGTGTTTGAAAGTTAGAAAGATAGGAAAGATGAGACACAAAAATTAATATGTACAGTATATGTACATATACATAAGGTATATGTATGTACTAATACTATTGTCTATTCAGTCATTTTACATTCTTCATGTCTCCAATTTTCACACTTCAACAGATTCTGTCACCAGAATATTAATTTTAAAGGGGTTGTAAAGGTTTGTTTTTTTTATTTTCTAAATAGGCTTCTTTAACCACTTAACCCCCGGACCATATTGCTGGTCAAAGACCAGAGCACTTTTTGCGATTCGGCACTGCGTCGTTTTAACTGACAATTGTGACGTGGCTCCCAAACAAAATTGCCATCCTTTTTTCCCCACAAATAGAGCTTTCTTTTGTGGTGGTATTTGATCACCTCTGCGGTTTTTAGTTTTTGCGCTATAAACAAAAATAGAGTGACAATTTTGAAAAAAATGAATATTTTTTACTTTTTGCTATAATAAATATCCCCCAAAAATATATATAAAAAAAAAATTCCTCAGTTAAGGCCGATATGTATTCTTCTACATATTTTTCGTAAAAATGTATTGATTGGTTTGCGCAAAAGTTATAGCGTTTACAAAATAGGGGGTATTTTTATGGCATTTTTATTAATATTTTTTTTACTAGTAATGGCAGCGATCAGCAATTTTTTTCGGTACTGCGACATTATGGCGGACACTTAGGACACTTTTGACACATTTTTGGGACCATTGGCATTTTTATAGCGATCAGTGCTATAAAAATGCATTGGATTACTATAAAAATGCCACTGGCAGTGAAGGGGTTAACACTAGGGGGCGGGGAAGGGGTTAAGTATGTTCCCTGGGTGTGTTCTAACTGTAGGGGGGGTGGACTGACTAGGGGAAATGACTGATCTTCTGTTCATACATATGAACAGAAGATCAGCATTTCTCTCCCTGACAGGACCGGGAGCTGTGTGTTTACACACACAGCTCCCGGTCCCCGCTCTGTAACGAGCGATCGCGTGTGCCCGGCGGCGGTCCCGCCCGCCGGGCACCCGATGTATAGCTACGGGCTCTCGCGCAGGGGAGCCGACCTGCCGCCGTAAAACGACAGCAACTGGTCGGCAACTAGTTAAGCTAGTGCATTGTTGGTTCACTTACCTTTTCCTTCGATTTCCCTTCTAAATGTTTTTTTTCTTTGTTTTCTTTGTCTGAATTTCTCACTTCCTGTTTCTCCTCAGTAAGCTTTCCACCATCATCCGAGCTGTGGTTAGCCAGCCAGAACAGCTTACTGAACAGCTTACTGATGAGGAACAGGAAGTGAGAAATTCAGACAAAGAAAACAAAGAAAAAAAACATTTAGAAGGGAAATAAAAAAAAAAAAAAAAAAACCTTTACAACCCCTTTAAGAACAATCTTCCTTTAAGATTATACACACATTGAATATATTTTATACAATTTAATTACCAGCACAAGGCTCCCTTGTGTAGACATCTAAAAGCCTTGACACTGCTGCTGGATACAGCCATCTTGGATGTGATGTCCACAGCCCCAACAGGCTCTGGGCTATCACTCAAGTGACACTCTAGTGTCACCCCTTCGCTTTATGTAAGGAGGTAGGGGAGGAGTAGAGATGGTAGCTCAGCACAGAGCATAATTAGACACTCCCAGAAAGGGAAAGGGTTATGCTGTGCAAGGAGGAAGGAGGGAGTTTATCCTTTCTGGAATGGGAATTCAGCAAGTTCAGAGGCACATTGAAATAATTAATAAAAAGAAAAAAAGCCTCAAGTAAACATAAAATAATAGATTTTTTCTGTGGTTTTTACCTGCAATAGTTTAAGTTGGTGACAGTGTAATTTTAAAAACAGCAAGAAGAGTGAATTCAAAGCCTTTAGTGAAAACTTTATAAAATAAAGCAGTTTAGGTGTAACAGTAGAAATTGTTTGCTTTTCAAATTGCTGGAATTGTGGCAAATGAAGCTTATGTTATAATGCAATTATAATAACTATAATTTTCAGAGCCAGGTTACTATGACTGGAGCACAGACACATACTGTATCTCTTGGCTCCCAAAGGAACACCCCCTCTGCTTATATTACCTCTTTTTTCAAAAAAATACTTTGTTTTCCTGGTTTTAACTTGGCTTATAACATGTAATAATTTGTAAATAAAATGAAATTACCATTAATACCAATGATTAAAAAAAATGTGTTCCCAATAATTAAGGAGAAATGCCACCTCTTTGCCTCTACCACCTATAGGCACATTGTGATGGTTACACTCTCAGGGCCAGATCCACAAACGGCGGCGCAAATTAAGTTACTCAAAACTTATGTCATTTAAGTTATGGCGCCCTAATTTTGTGTCGTAAGTGCCGTATCCACAGCGCATTTGCGTCCAAAATTGCGCAAGTATAACTTCAATTCCGAGATGTAAGGCGGGGTTATTGCAAGTGGGAAGGAAGTGTGCGTGCTTCATTGTAATGAGCCGTGACCCCATGCAAATGAAGGGCCGGCCGTACTGCGCATGCGCGCACGAATCTGCTCCTCACTGGGCATGTGCAGAACTTGGCTTGGCGCAATCAGTCAGATAGGTAAAAGGCCAAGCGTACTTAGTTTGAGGATCGCCCTGTGTATAAAAAGCCCCAGACAAACACACTTCCCTTGCAAAAGTATATCCCTGTGTTACCCTTCCTAGAGCAAGTTGCTTCTGCTCTGTCGTTTGTTGGTGTGTGTTGGTGAGTTGTGTGTGAGATAAAAGTTTTGGAGGAGTAGTAGAGTGTAGTTGGTGTTTTTTTTTCCTAAGTGTATTTTCTGTTTGTTTGTTTTCTGAGTGTATTTTCTGTTTGTTTTTTTTTTCTGAGTGTATTTTCTGTTTGTTTTTTGCGTGTTTGTTTTTGAATTTGTAGTAGCTGTCTGCTTGTGTGTTTTGCTTTTTGTGTGTGTTTCTTCTGTGAGTATTTTTGTTTGTTTGTTGTGTGAGTATTTTTGTTAGTTTGTTGTGTTTGTTTTTTGTTGGTGCTGAGTGGTGGGTGTGATGGCACCGAAGCGTAGGAAGCTTAATTTTTCAACCATTGAGAAGCAAATACTTGCTCGGGGCATCGTCCAATATGGGCGTTATTTACATGGCCCTGAGAGCCGAAACACCTCCCGGCCCAGAGGAAGGAGATGATTAAAAAAATCACGGATCAGATCAATGCGGCGGGGGTGGGAGACGAGGACCACCAGTGGCATACAAAAGAAGATCAACGATCTTAAGAGCCTGGTCCGTGAGAAGATGGCCAGGATCAATGCCCATGCCACGGGCACTGGAGGAGGCGGACCCTGCCCCGTCAGGCTGACTGAGGAGGAATGGGCAGTGGCCCGGTGTTTCCACCCACAGCAGGTGGTGGGCCTGCGTGGCTATCAATCAGATGTTCCTGTGAGGACAGGTACATTTTTGTTTTTTCTATCTGGTGATTAGCATGTGTGGGTGGGGGAAGGGAAGATGTGCCAAGTGTGTGGATCCTCAAACCTGTGATTGTTTTGTGTCCTCCACAGATGGCCAGGAGGTTGCCGGCCCATCAGGCCAGGAGGTTGCTGGCCCATCAGGCCAGGCTGCTGCACCATCCCCAGGACAAGAGGCTGCTGAGGAGTCCCAATAAGGGCAGGAGTCCCCAGGGGAGGGGAGTGGCCACACCTCCCCTCATGAGGAGGTTGAGGGGGAGGAGGATGAGGGGGTGGAGGCTGAGGAAGAAGATATGCAGATTGGCAGGGAAGTCCTTTTGGCCTCGGATTTGTTTACCCCTGAGGCTAACCCTGAGGCTGGCAGCAGTCAGGCCACCATCAGGGGTAGCCCCTCCCACTCCTCCCCCAACAGGCCTCAACCCACGAGCGTCTCTCTCTCCCCTCCTCCAGGGCCACAAGCCTCAGCTGCAGGCAGGATGGTGACCCAGGAGACCAGGGGGGTGGCCGAACGTCTGCCGACCAGTCTGCAGAGGGACAATGCCCGGCAGACCCGCAATCTGGCTCAGATAAAAGAGACTCTGAGCCAGATGGAGACAAGCCTGGGTGCAATGAAGGAGGCAATCACTGATGGGGCCACAAACTCCTTGGCGGTCATCACATGCTTGTGTGACCTGCAGACCGCCACAACAGGCGTGGCCCAGGAGGTGACTGCCCTGACCCAGGCTGTCCAGGACAATACCCGGGCTGGCCAGGCCAATACGGCTGCCCTCACAAACTGTCTGACCAGGATAGCAGTGGCCTTGGAGGGCAGGCCAGCAGGAGGACAGTCACCAGGGGAGGCTCCTCCTTCCCGTGCTCACCCACCCCCCCAGGATGATCCTCCTTCCCCTGCTCACACCCCCCATGAAGATCCTCCTTCCCCTGCTCACACCCCCCCCCCCAGGAGGCTCCTCTGGTTGGCCGTGGCCGTGCCCGTGGGCGGCCCAGGCATAGCAATCGCCGCCGCCCTTAATTTTGCAGGGTACTTTTGTTTTTTTATTTTTATGATTTTGTTTTGTATACTGTACTTATGATTTGTTTAATGTGTGTGAATGATGTATGAATGTGGGGGTGGGCATTCCTGATTAAATAAGGGTGTCACCCTCAGTTTTGGTGGAGTAGGGATCCCCAGGACCAGGGAGAAGTGATCCCAGGTCCATGAATGGTGTATGAATGCACAGTGACATAATTGGAGCCGTGGTGGGGCGTTACTGCTCCCAAGTACCATTGGGGGGGTACTTGGATCTAATCCAATTTGATGTGCATGTGATCTGTCTGTGCTAGGGACCACAGTGGTGTGCATTCATGCATTCTCATTGTGACATAATTAATGTGTGTGTTTACTGTGCAAAGATGCATTCTGTGAGGCGTCTCCTGACTGCTGTTCCCTCAGAAGAGGGGGTACCCTCGGTTACTAAAGTCACTAGTCTAGCTATGCGCATGGATGCCCCTGGCATGTTGGCAGACAGATTGTTGTCCTGCAAGTGTGTGTGCTCAGCTCTTCCTTAATGGTGTTGCTTTAGCTGACATTTACACGGCATTTGCACTTTATAAAGTGTAATTTTACACCATGAAACTAACAGAAGCCGCACACACTTAATTTTGTGGATCGCCTTATCTCCCTCATTTGCATCTTTGCCTATCAAAACAGTGGCGTGTCTAGCGTATTTTGCGTGCGAAGAAGCGCCGGTGTAATTATTTTAGGTAGGACGAAAAAACCTGGTTTTAAGGCGTATCTCGTTTTGAGGATCAGGCGCAAAAACACGCGCGGTGTAAATTTCAATTACGCCGCGTATCTCGAGTTAAGTCGGCGCATCTGCTTTGTGGATCTGGCCCTCAGATCCCATCTCTGAGACTAGAATGTGACAAATTACATACCCAGCCTCAACCCAAACAGAGATTTTCCAACTCTGGGACAGCAATCTAAGCACCAGCAGACTGAGAGCGACTATTAATATGACAGGTTAACTGAGCATTTAACCATTTACACACACATGGTAGCTGCCAATATGTATTTTAATAGATACACACGCTGCTCACAGCATCTGCTGTAACATTCGCTGTCATACCCAGACAAGAAAGTAAAAGAGTTTTACAGCATTGTCATTTCTTCAAAGAGGCTAAATTCTTTAATTTCTATTTAGAGCATTGAAGCATTCTTTAATTTCTAGTTAGACTATTTACAGATTGACAACAAGGGTAACCGACTTATGTTGGCTCTGCTTGCTGGGACATCCTGTCCATATTGCCGTAGTTATTTTCCTTCTTGTGTTGCATGTTTAGTTTTACCCCCGCAGGAGGCGCTGGTTAGTTTGGTTCTCTGCTCTCGTCCAGGCCTCAACCTCACTGACACCACCAGTATACCATTTTGCAAACCTCAGCAGGCACACAAGAATTAGACTTGCAATTCTATAAAAGAATAACAATATGTACTGGCAGGTTAAAGTCTTAAAGGAATCACAGAATGCATTGGCACATTAAAGTCAACCAGCATATACATACTGTAATAATGTCCTTACAATGGCTTTTTATGCCTTGTTGTTTTTTTCTGTATGTTTTGTTACAAAGGGCTGCGTCCCTACCTCTGCAATGTGTCACTATACTACAATTGCCTCCCCTTATCCTTGGGGAAGATTTATTTTTGATGCATCCTGTTGAGATTTATTGTTCTTTCCTTCAATAAAAAAAACTTGAACATAAACATAATAATGAGGGTGAGTGCACAATCAGCTTCTCAGGGTTCCTTATAGAGGCTCTAGATTCCAGCATATACTGTGACCCTAATAGCCTGAATGAGTCATACCAAGTGACCAACATAAGTAACAACGCAGATTAAACTATACCACTTGCAAGCTCTCAGACAAAGGGGCTAGGTTTAGGCTTAAAGGGTCACTAAAGGAAAAACATTTTTTAGCTGAAATGACTGTTTACAGGGTATAGAGACATAATAGTTAACTGATTCCCTTTAAAAATGAATAAACATAGATAAAAAACAATCATATAATGTACCTACAGTTTAGTTTTTCGTTTTTGCTGTTGTTTCCTGGTTCTCTGATGTACAGAGACAAAGAGCCAATAGAGGGCAGTGATGCTTTGTAAGACGAAACTGGATTGGTGCTGACACACAGTAATCACACCTCCTTGATTAGTCACCACAGTGAGAAATCTCCCAGTACTGTGGTGATCAGGAAACAGACAACCAGGAAGTGTCCAGAACAGAGAGGAATTACAGCAACATCAAAGCAAAAACGAACAATGAGGACATGAAACCAGGACTGCAGTAAGGTAAAGGAAGCTATTTAGCTAAAAAAAAAAATTCTTTAGTGACCCTTTAAGTGTTAAAGATTTAAAGTTGCTCACGGGTCTTCCCTCAGGAAAAAGTTATCTGACTATAGTCTATAGAGTAAAAACAGGGGTGAACAGCGGTGCTAGCTATGGTGATAATATAAAATTATATAGCAACTGGAATATAGGTATACATAAAATGTGTGTGTGAGTAAGCACACATAATATTAAAACATTTGTTTTTAAAACATAATGTCCATAAGTGATCCGAGATCTTGTACTGTATGATTAGCACCTGAAGGCAGCTTCCTTGGAGTGAAGCGGATCTCTGGATCCCTGTTAGATCACGCCAGTGCCCCAGGCTGCAAGGGGAAAACAGGACCCTAAATAGGACGTTTATGAGACTCCAGGACTGGCGATTTTCACCACATACTGAACTCATCTAATTTAACTTGTGAGTTACTACTTGTTTTTATTAAATATATGATTTATACTGCACTCAGTCTGGTGCCCCTCTGTTCCCATTTCTACATATAGTCTTTAGAGTGAATCTTCTGCAGGCTAAGTTGGCGCTCTTGAAGATGTTTGTGTGCAGGGAAACAAGGGTATGTCTGGAGGGTATACAACAAGGGTATGCAACTGGGTGTTGCAGTATTGTACCTGGAGAGTTAATTTGAGCAATAGAGAGGAATCTTTAAATGCAGTTGAGTACTTAGGCAGAGGCTGGCACAGCTGCAGCACTATGCTATTAGGATGTACACAGTTTTAACAGTCAGACGTTCAGATCTACACAGCTCCAGAACTCTGAAAAGCAGAACAGGTAACTGCAAATAACAACATTAGCAAGGGTGCAGCTTAAATGTGGGTCTGTGACCAGCTCCCTTCTCTCTCTCTCTCTCCCTCTCTCTCTCTCTCTCTCTCTCTCTCTCTCTCTCTCTCTCTCTCGTTCTACTGTAGCAGTTGGTTTAATGAATGGAAATGGGCCCCTTCTTGTCATTAACAGACACATGGCAGACAAGACAGAGAGTACCTTGACGGTACATGCCTGTTGTTCCCCAGCGGGCCTGGGCAGTAACTGCCTGGGTCACAGATTGGCATTGTGGGGCAGGCACTGGAGCAGTCAATTTTACTGTGGACTCAGCTCAGTCCAGCCACCTGGGTCAGGATTCAACAGCATCAAACCAAACAGTGCAGCACTTCTTTGCTCAACCAGTTGGTATGCTAACCAACTGCCCTGCTCCTTTCCAGACTTTTTCTTTTATCAGAACTGCTCTCAGGTATCATTGGGTATTGTAGTTGATTTCCCAGTTATGGCTGGGGCTCAGATCATCCTCCAGACTACATATCCCAGAGTGCCACAGCCCACAGTCAGTCACAAGCTAAAAAAAGTGCACTTCCTACTGCCATCTTGTGGGGGAAAACAAGAGTTCTGCAGCCAGTAACATTATCTTCTGCTACACATGGTGAAATCATGGAAAATCATATGCCAACAGTTAGTTGGCTAGCAATTCTCCTCAGGAACACATGTTAACCAGCTGAGTGGATTGTGAATGGTTATTACTTTGAAGCTGCAGCCATGCAATTAGTTTTGCAGCTTCTGCAGTGCTCACATGATCTAAATGTAGCGGGGTCATCCTGTCAGAGTCTGCTGACAGGCCTAAACTCAGCTGGACCTTTATCCACGCTGAAAATATGTACTATACCTTTAAGAAGTTGTGCATTGTGGGACTGTGAGTAGCAGGAGATATGGACTCCATTGACTCTTAGGAGAAACAGACTACATTTCCCACAATGCCCTGTGTTATTGAAACATGTGACATTTCCGCACAGACTTATGGGGGAGGTTACTTAAGGAAAGGGAGGGGCTGATCTCACTCTCTCGGGACCTGCATCTTCTCCTCTGCGGAGCTGCTGACTACAGCACAGCTGTGCTATTAGGCCTGAAGCCCAGGGCCTAACTTTTCTGAGAGACCATCCATCCAGAAGGAAGCAAGACCACTTACCCAGCTCGCGTTCCAAGAGATCGGAGAGGCCGCCCAGCTGACAACTGAAACAGTGGAAAGCCTGATGCCGGGATCCTTGTGCTGCGGAGCAGTGATCTACCAACGCACCTTTCTGAGAAGAATTCAGGCGGGATCGGGCCTGTTGGGTGAGAGAGCACATACTCAACTCAAACCTCTCCCTTTAGACTGACACTTTAGTACCACCCTACAAGCTGAAGACACATGCTCGGCCCCTAGCTGAAGCTTAGAGGCCATCTACCTTGACATTAGTTACACAGAAGTGACTGACGCTGACGAGCGTTCAGTTCACCAATGTTACTGTTCAGAGTATCCTGTTTAATTAACTTTCTCTTATCCATTACCACTTGCGGATTACAAATTTAACGTGCACCAACCAGCCGCGACGTGGACTCTAGTCTCGAGACGTTCTCCAGCTGTTCTGCAGGATTGCCAGTTAGAGGGAGCTCGCAAGCATAGACTGCCTACACTAGTTTAATTGAATGGTACCATTCCTAGTTTAGATTCTTCATTGTTATTATTGGTATTATTGTTATTATTATCATTGTTATTATTGCTGATTCCCGCAAGGGCCCTTGCAGAATCACATTGTGCCATCTCATAGGTTCGCTTATATTTCAAACCTATATTCGCTTTCTCTAAATTTACATGAAGTAAACTTATTCTCTTTGGTTTAAATATATATTGACTGTGTGGAGTATATTTTCTCACCTGGAGGGACCATCCTTTAAAGCAGGTAATATTGTTGATACATTGTCATTGCATATTGTATAACTGCTATTGTGACCCCAGCCAAGCAGAGGTCACAATACACCCAACAGGTTCCTGATGTGTCAAGGGAGGGTTCGAGCCAGTTTAATATTGGTGAGCCAAGTAAAGAGAGAGTAGATCCCAAATCAACCAGCAGGTCCTGAGGGGGTAGTGCTACATAAAGATACTCCTCGTGGAATATCTTTCTACATGGGTAAAGGATGGGATGTTCCTCCCCTGACTAAGCCACTTAGCTCAGAACTGCACCTAAACCATAGGCAGAAGTGTCAGTTTGTATCAGAAACCAACATTTGAAATCCAGAGCTTGTAGTACAGGAGCACTGGCCAGAGCCTCCATTAGGGCATGAAAGTGCTTCTCACGCTCAAAAAATCTGAATAGGGTAATGAAGTCTGAGCCATGGTTTACAGCTAAAAGACTTCCCTGTACTCAGGGTAACCAAGGAACTGATTTTGTCACTACTACAGGAGCTCAGCCATCTGCAGGGCACAGGCACAAGGCAGCTTCCCACTCAGCTTGCCATTTTGCAGCCTCTCTCAGCCTGATGCTGCACATTCTATCTCTTATCTACAGCCCAGCAATCTATAGGCTCTCTCTTAGCCGTGTACCCAAAAATCTGCATGTGCACCATAGGATCCATAGCCAGTAGTGCTTTTTACAACACACAAGAGTCGATGGTGGAGACAGTCATCTGGTGTTTTCCTGCTCAGGCTGTGGACCAAAGGTTGCTTTTATTGGTCCATTAGGTTCAGTTCCTGAACCTGGTTAGGTTGTACTGAAACTCCCTGCACTTGAGACTGAATGCAGGCTATTCCAGAATTTGCTGTACCTGAAAAGCTGCCTCATGTATATCTTGAATCAAGTTCCCTTTGTTTTGCCATATGTTTCAATCTGCCTTGCTTGGCAATCATTTATGAGATCTTCTTTATTCATTCTGTTGTACTCCGCTATACCAGAATGATTGCAAAGTAAATAATAGGGTGGAAAAACAAAGGATACAGAGGTGACTGTTGATTTGCATCTGCATCTGAGCTAACTGCACATCAGATGCAGCACTATTGCTCTAAATAGATCTATTCCATCATACTGTCAATAGAATGTGATGATTACATCCTCAGATTCCACCACTACAACCATTATGTGACATATTGCATATCTAGGTCAGCCTCAACCTGCACAGAGATTTTCCAGCTCTGGGGTCTTTATCTAAGCACCGGTAGACTACAGTGATCGCAACTGAGGCAGGTTAGCTAAGCTGTAAACTTTACATACACACACATGCCACCATGTTTTTTAATGGAATAACACACTGTTCAAAGCATCTACTGTTGCAGTTCTGATCTCTGAAGAAAATGTCTGTATAACTTGCTGCTACACTCAGACAGAGCAACAGAGTTTTACAACACAGTAGGTTCTTCAAAGGATCAAAAAGGGAAAGTTATGCTTGTCTACCCCCCTCCCCCATAATTTTTGGATATTTTTTTGGGGGGGGGCAGTGCCGGCCCAAGACATTGTGCTGCCTGGGACCAAGAATGAAATGCTGCCCCCCCAAATAAATCACGCCCACCAAAAGGCCCCCACATTCATTATTTTGTATCATGGCTCGTCATGGCTCTATACATGTATATAGGAGTATAAAGAGGACCTGTCATGGCTCTATACATGTATCCAGGAGTATGAAGGGACCTGTGCATTGCCGGCGGCCACAATGTCTTTTGCGCAAACTAACAATGTATGCTAATTGTGTTTTTTTTTGGTACCAAAAATATGTAGAAGAATACATATTGTCCTAAACTGATGAAGAATTTTTTTTTTTATTCTAGCAAAAAGTAAAATATATATATATATATATTTTTAAATTGTCGTTTTTTTATTGTTTATAGCACAAAAAATAAAAACCGTCAGTAGGGCAGTGGACGGTGTCAGTAGAGCAGTGGACGGTGTCAGTAGAGCAGTGGACGGTGTCAGTAGAGCAGTGGACGGTGTCAGTAGGGCAGTGGACGGTGTCAGTAGGGCAGTGGACAGTGTCAGTAGAGCAGTGGACGGTGTCAGTAGGGCAGTGGACGGTGTCAGTAGGGCAGTGGACGGTGTCAGTAGGGCAGTGGACGGTGTCAGCAGCATTGTACCTCCATCCAAAAACCTGAATCAGCTCTACTAAACCCAACCCCATACAAACTGTTCACAAAGTGCCACTGTGCATTCTACAACCCTTTCAAGCACCTTTTAATTACAAAAAAAAAGCCCAAAAATTTCAAAGCAATCCACAGGCACCCCACAAATAGAAGAGAAGAAATAACAGATTAAATATCAGACAGTGCTTGTCCCCCCCCCCTCAATAGAGACCTCCATTACATCAAGACAAAAAAACATTACCTTCCAGGAGCCGCTGCAAGATGTGGCCCTCCTTTCACTGTCTCTGGAGTGCACAGACAGTGCAGTGTGACCTGGCTGCAGGACATTAGCCCTGCTGGAGCGGGGGAAGAAAGGAGGGGTTTTCATGCTGTTTGGGGGTAGCTGATAGAAGGGGGGTAGCTGACAGAGGAAGGGGTAGGCGACAGAGGGGAGGGGCGGGTTGACAGAGAGGGGGGCTGACAGAGAGGGGGGGGCTGACAGAGAGCAGGGCTGACAGGGGGTTGGTGAAAAAGAGGCAGAGAGGGGACCAACAGAGAGGGGGGTTGCTGACAGAGGGGAGTGGCTTACAGAGAAGGGTGGGCTGACAGAGAGGGGCGGGCTGACAGGGGTGGGTTGCTGACAGAGAAAAGGGCTGATGGAGGGGGGTTGCTGATAGAGAGGGGGCTGACAGGGCGGTTGCTGACAGAGAGGGAGGCTGACAGGGGTTACTGACAGAGAAGGGGGCTGATGGGGGTTGCTGACAGAGAGGGGGCTGACAGACAGGGTTGCTGACAGAGGGGGTGGCTTACAGATAAGGGTGGGCTGACAGGGGGGTGGCTTATAGAGAGGGACGGGCTGACAGAGTGTAATGGCTTACAGAGAGGGGCAGGCAGACAGAAGGGGGGGCACTGACAAGGGGGGTTGATGACAGGGAGGGGGCTGACAGAGAGGGGGGTTGACAGAGAGGGGGGTTGACAGGGAGGGGGGCTGACGGGGGTTGCTGACAGAGAGGGGGGCTTGCTGACAGAGGGGGGGCTGATAGGGGGGGTTGCTAACAAGGGGGGTGTTGCTGACGGGGGTTGCTGAGCCTGACAGCCAGGGGAGGCTTACAGACGGGCGGGTGGAAGAGCGGATGATGACAGTCACAGACCTCATCCCAGGCAGTCAGAAGGAACAGCGTGCCAGGCAGGGGGGCGGGACTCCAGGTGGCCGCGAATCGCCATCGCCCACAGTCACTCACGCACATGTCACGTGTTTAATCCAGACAAGCCGTACGGGCGGCCCGCCCGCTCCTGTGTCCTGTCATGTCACCACTACAGCAGCTGAGAGGCAGCGGCGACTGCCTGCCCTTCTCACTCGCTGACTGCTTCCGCTGCAAGTGTCCTCACGGCAGCCCGGCGCCATGCTCCTCACAGGCAGCCGAGCGGGCGAAACGGGCTGGCAGGGGCGGCAGAATGCCGCTCCCCTAAATGTGCAGCCTGGTACCCATGGTACCACCCGGTCCCATTATAGGGCCGGCCTTGGGGGGTACCTGGTTTTGACAGGTACCCACTCCCAATTGCCCCCTACCCTCTTTGCAGAGGGTTTGGGACCATTCACAAAGCACAGTATATATCGTGCATTGACAGTGAGAAGCTGCAAGGATTCACAGCCGGCTTTCCTTAGTAAGCATGCCGGTGCCTGGGACCTGAAGACAGGTGAAGAACCACCAAGGGCAAGGATAGCACTGGATCCTTGCACAGGTAAGTGTCCTTTTATTAAAAGTCAGCAGCTTTTGACTTTTTTTTTTTCATATAGCAGGAAGATCATACAGCCTGAAGGCTGAAGATCCTCTTTAAAAGGGCAAAAGGTCCTCTTTAAAAATTTTTTTTTTTTTTTTTAGTTTAGAGCATATAGAAATGTAGCCCTAATGATTTTCAAATGTCCCTTCAATGAAAAAGAAAAAAAGAAAAAAAAAAGAAAATATTACAGGAAAATATTTAAAGAAAAGATGTTACAACGCAAACATAAGCAAGAGTAAAAATAAAAGTGATTTAAAAAGAGAAAAATGCTTAAAGGGTAAGTTCACCTTCTCTGTAAAGTTAAACTTACACTTAAAAAGCGGAGTTCCCACAAAAAAAAATATTAAAAGCCAGCAGCTACAAATACAACAGCTGCTGACTTTTAAGGGTGTCTAGGGCATCCGCGATGTCGACAGCTGAAGCCGATCTGCCGCTCGTGGATCGGCTGCTGCCACCGCCATACTTGGTCAGGGAATCAGGAAGTGAAGCATTGCAGCTTCACTTCCCGATTCCCTACTGTGCATGCGCAAGTAGCGCTATACATCTTCAGTGGTCCCCGCTGTGTTCTGGGAGCTGTGTGTTTCCCAGAACACAGTGGGGGTACAGAGTAGGCGCCGGAAGTGGCATAACTCACCGAGGTGATCTATGCCAGGAAGTGGGAGCAAATACCTGTATCAGACAGGTATCTGCTCCCCCATCCCCCCTGAAAGGTGCCAAAGGAGACACGGGAGGGTTCCAAAAAGTGGAAGTTCCATTTATGGGTGGAACGCCACTTTAACCACTTCCTGAATGCCAATTGCCGGGAGGCCGTCTATATACGGAGCGCGTGTGCCTGTCGCATCACTGAGTTGCCGCTGCGCGTGCCTGGTGGCCGCGATGTCTGCCGGGCACCTGCGATCGGCGGTTACACAGACAAGGATGTGGATCTGTGTGTGTAAACACACAGATCCACGTCCTGTCAGGGAGAGAGGAGACCGATCTGTGTCCCTTGTACATAGGGACACAGATCGGTCACCTCCCCAGTCAGTCCCCTTCCCCCACAGTTAGAAACACTATGCAGGGTACACATTTACCCCTTCCTCACCCCCTAGTGTTAATCCTTTCCCTGCCAGTCACATTTATACAGTAATTAGTGCATATTTATAGCACTGATCGCAGTATAAATGTGAATGGTGCCAAAAATGTGTCAAAAGTGTCCGATATGTCCACCATAATGTCGCAGTCCGAATAAAAATTGCAGGTCGCCACCATTACTAGTAAAATATAAAATAATAAAAAATAATAATAATTCTATTCCCTATTTTGTAGGCGCTATAACTTTTGCGCAAACCAGTCGCTTATTGCATTTTTTTTTCTTTTTTACCAAAAATATGTAGAAGAATACATATCGGCCTAGACTGAGAATTTTATATATATTTTTTTAAATTGGGCTATTTATTATAGCAACAAGTAAAAAATATTGGGCCAGATTCACAGAGGAAATATGCCAGAGTATCTACTGATACTCTGGCGTATTTTCAAATTTGCCTCGTCGTATCTTTATTTGTAATTCACAAAAAAGATACGACGGCTTTTGGCTAAGATCCGACAGGCGTACGGCTTCGTACGCCTTCGGATCCTAGGCGTAATTTTCCGGCGGCCGCTGGGTGGAGTTCGCGTAGTTTTCCAGCGTCGGGTATGCAAATTAGCTGATTACGGCGATCCACAAAGATACGCGTGTTCATCGCAATCTCTTACGTCGTCGCTAGTCGGTTTTTCCCGTCGCAAACTTAGGCCTGCTTTTTCATGGCTTACATTTAGAACAGCCA
Source organism: Rana temporaria (assembly GCF_905171775.1). NCBI lineage: Eukaryota > Metazoa > Chordata > Amphibia > Anura > Ranidae > Rana > Rana temporaria. The sequence continues at coordinate 227,347,143 of NC_053489.1, forward strand.
TGTTAAAATATGGCCGTCGTTCCCGCGTCGAATTAAATTTTTTTTTTTTGCGTAAGCCGTCCGGGAATACGAAACAACGTAACGCACGTCGCCGTTCAAAAAATATGTTGGGGCGCCGTGATTTTGCGCAAAGCACATCGGGAAATTTTCACACGGAGCATGCGCAGAACGTTCGACGTGGGAACGCGCCTAATTTAAATGGTACACGCCCCATTTGAATTAGGCGGGCTTGCGCCGGACAGTTTTACGTTACACCGCCGTAAGTTTACACGCAAGTGCTTGGTGAATCAGGCACTTGCGCTGAAAACTTGCGGCGGTGTAACGTAAAGACGATACGTTACGCCGCCGCAGATATATGTAAATCTGGCCCATTGATTTTTTTTTCAAAATTTTCACTCTTTTTTTGTTTATAGCGCAAAAAATAAAAACCGCAGAGGTGATCAAATACCACCAAAAGAAAGCTCTACTTGTGAGGAAAAAAAGGACGTCAATTTTGTTTGGGAGCCACGTCGCCCGACTGCGCAATTGTCAGTTAATCCGACGCAGTGCCGGAAGCTGAAATTTCACCTGGGCAGGAGGGGGGTAGTAAGCAAGTGGTTAAGTAATGTTAACCTAACTAGATGCTCTAGTAATATTTATATGACCTTATATACAAACCAGGTTGTACAACATGCATTTATTAAAAAGCTACATATTGGGCAACAACTGTTGCATGAAAGTAATCACACAATTTGGTTAAAATAATGCAATCTCCCACAATAACATGTCTATGTATGGTAACTTTAATGAAGGCAAGGGTTGTTTTTCCTATTATAGTGTCAGCAATTGAATAGTTAATTTTTCATTTTAAAAGCTATTTCATGATAAATACTCAGTGACCACACAGCAAATTCCAATTGCAGCTGCCTGCATAAACTCCAGGTAAAGACATGTTGTATTGATTCCGTTTGTGTCCTGTTTAGTATTCCTGTCCTCGGTGAGGGACTTTAAGGTTGTTTTGTTATTCAGAATATTACTGTTGTGCAGACCTCTGCGAGGAACTTTCATCCACACCTACACACTGACAAATTTAACTTGGCAGCTGGCTCACTCTATTTTTCAAAAGCTAACCTTGCAGAATTAACTGCTTAAGTTTTTAAAACAAAAAGCTTTTCTTAATTATTTGGGTAGAAACTGAAAATTGTTAGCAATTTAAAAGCGAAAAACAAGGTGCTGCTTCTCTACATGCCACCCTACATAAAGCAATGTAATTGTTCCAACACATCTTGTTCCATCACTAAGCCACTCTTTTACATGTCTTATGCTAGTCTTGGCAAAAGGTACTCAAATGCAGCTTTTGGGCCAGATCCACGAAGCAGTTACGCTGGCGTATCTATTGATACGCCGCGTAACTTCTAGGTTGCTCCGGCGTATCTTTGTTTTGTATCCACAAAACAAGATACGCCTGAAGCTGGGCTAGATCCGACTGGCGTACGTCTTAGTACGCCATCGGATCTAAGGTGCATTTACGCTGGCCGCTAGGTGGCGCTTCTGTCAATTTCCGCGTCAAGTATGCAAATTAGCTAGATACGCCAATCCACAAACGTACACCTGGCCGGCGCATTTTTTTACATCATTTCCGTAAGGCTTTTTCTGGCATAAAGTTACCCCTGCTATATGAGGCGTAGCCAATGTTAAGTATGGACATCCGGCCAGCGTAGAATTTTCCGTCGTTTACGTCGTTTGCGTAAAACGTTCGCGAATAGGGCTTTGCGTAGAATGACGTTCACGTCAAAAGCATTGGCTTGTTGCGGGTTAATTTGGAGCATGCGCACTGGGATACCCCCACGGACGGCGCATGCGCCGGTCAAAAAAAACGTCAATTACGTGGGGTCAATAGGAATTACCATAAAACACGCCCCCATCTCATCCATTTGAATTGCGCACCCTTACGCCAACACAGTTACACTATGCCGCTGTAACTTACGGGGAAAATTATTTGAGGATACGGAAAATACGCTGTAAGTTGCGGCGGCGTAGTGTATCTGAGATACGCTACGCCGGACTTATAGATGCGCCAAGGTACGTGGATCTGGCCCATAATATTCTTCTACAACAATCATTGCACAAAAATTGTGGTAATAAAAAAAAAAAAACTTGTCTCCATGAGCTTAGTTAGATAATTCCCAAGCATTTAGCAAATTTTAATTCAGATGTTTACCTGCTTACGTTCAGTAAAACAGATGTGGGCCTTTGCCAACTCTTTCCAAAAGATTTCTTCACTGAGCGCACTCAATACAACCAAACAATAAGTAATACTTTTTATAATAAGAAAAAAGCAGCAGCCCCTTTAGTCATTCAAGATTGTCAAAAGGTATCTCACAAAAGATTAAGCACCTATTATATTGTTACATTTGTTTCATTCATTTTCGGAATTCATTTTGTTAGTTTTGTATTCTAATTTGAATTAGGAAAATTTTACAGAAAAATCTGAACGCATTTTTTTTTTTTTAAATTGAATTGATATTTAAATTGAAAATGCATTTAAATTCATTTTTTTTCCGTTTAAATGCAGCTGTTGCATTGGGTTATTGATACTCACAATTTAAATATTAGAACAGAATAGAATAAAAAAATAGAAAAAAAATACATAACCATCTTTCGACTTTCAAATAGAATGAATTTGAATAGAAATGATTAGAATTGAATAGAAAATAATAGAAAAGGATAGAATAGAAAAAAAGAGAATAGAATAGAAAAACAATGGAAAAAAATAGAATAGATTAGAAAGAAAAGAATATATAGAGATCTTCTGAAATTCAAATAGAATGCATTTGAATAGAAAAGATTAGAATAGAACAGAAAATAGAATATAATAGAATACAAAATAAAAGTATAGAAAAGAAAATAATAAAATAGAAAAACAATAGAAAAAATAATAAAATAGAGAGAATATAATATAGAACCATCTTTCAAAATGTTAATACAATGAATTTAAATTAGAATACTAAAGAATAGAATAGAACAGAATACAAAATAAAAGAATACAAAATAATAGAATAGAAACACAATAGGACAAAATAGAATAAAACAGAATCAGGACCATCTTCTGAAATTCGAATTTTGAATAGAATGAATTAAGATTTGAATAGAAACGATTAGAATAGAATAGAAAATCAATAGAATAGAATAAAATAAAATAGAATATAATGTTATATTCTTTCTATTTTATGCTATTCAATATTAATTGTTTTTCTATTCTTTTCTATTCTCTTTTCTATCCTATTATTTTATATTATTTAATATTCTAATCTTTTCTATTCAAATTCATTATATTCAATATCTACATTTCTGAAGATGGTTATATTCTTTATATTCTATTATATTATGTTGTATTATTTTGAATTCCATTATATTCTAATTCAAGTTTATTCTATTTGAATTTCAAAAAACTGTCATATTCTTTCTATTTTATTCTAATGCTTTGCTATTCTATTCTCTTATTTTCTATTCTATTCTTTTTTATTAACTTCTGTTCTTTTCTTTTCTTTTTAATTCTAATCATTTCTATTCAAATTCATTCGTTCATTCATTTGAAATTTGAATTTCTGAAGATAGTTAGGTTATATTCTTTCGATTTCATTCTATTATATTGTTTTTCTATTCTATTCTATTATTTTGGATTCCATTGTTTTGGATTCTATTCAGCACTGTGACAGATGTGCATGGGGCACTGGTGGTACCCTGTGACATATGTTGATGGGACAATGGTACACTGTGGCAGATGTTGATGGGGCACTGGTGGTACACTGTGACAGATGTTGATGGGGTACAGGTACACTGTGACAGATGTGCATGGGGCACTAGTGGTACCTTATGACAGATGTTTGTGGGGGACTGGTGCCCTATGACAGATGTTGGTGGGGCACTGGTGCCCTGTGACAGATGTTGGTGGAGCACTGGTACCCTGTGACAGGCGTAGATGGGACAATTGAAAACTGTGACAGATGTTGATGGGGCACTGGTGCAATGTGACCAGATGGTCACCAGTCATCTCTATGACCGTCGGAGGCCCGGGCGCGATGTGATGACGTCATGCCCGGGTACCCGTAAGTAAACAAAGCCGCGATTGCGGCTAGTAAGCAACACTAATCATGAGATCAGTGACATTTTTTTCACTGATCTCATGCTTTCCAGCCCGGAGGAGAGATGTGGGGTCTTATTGACCCCGCATGTCTCCATAAAGAGGACCTGTCACACACATTTCCTATTACAAGGGATGTTTACATTCCTTGTAATAGGAATAAAAGTGTTTGTTTTTTTTAAGTGTAAAAAAAAATAAAAAAAGTTAAAAAAATAAAAAAAATAATAAAAAAAAACGTCCCTGTCCCTGGTAGCTCGCGTGCAGAAGCTAACGCACACATAAGTCCCACCGACATATGTAAACGCCGTTTAAACCACATATGTGAGGTATCGCTGCGTGCGTTAGAGTGCCAGCAACAATTCTAGCACTAGATCTCCTCTGTAAATCTAAACTGGTAACCTGTAAAAAATTTCAAAGATTTTTTCCCACAAATAGAGCTTTCTTTTGGTGGTATTTGATCACCTTTGCGGTTTTTATTTTTTGCGCTATAAACAAAAAAAGAGCGAAAATTTGGGAAAAAAAACACAATATTTTTTCCTTTTTGTTATAATAAATATCCTATTTTTTTTAAAAAAAATATTTTTTTTTCTCAGTTTAGGCCGATATGTATTCTACATATTTTTGGTAAAAAAAAAAAGAAATCGCAATAAGCGTATAGTGATTGGTTTGCGCAAAAGTTATAATGGCTCCAAAATAGGGGATACAATTCTGACATTTTTTTTATTATTTATTTTTTTACTAGTAATACGGCGATCTGCGAATTTTGTCAGGACTGCGATATTATGGCGGACACATCGGACACTTTTGACACATTTTTGGGACCATTCACATTTAAATAGCGAACAGTGCTATAAAAATGCACTGATTACTGTAAAAAAGTGACTGGCTGGGAAAGGGTTAACACAAGTGGGCGAGGAAGGGGTTAAATGTGTATGCTGGGAGTGATTCTTACTGTGGGGGGAGGGAACTGACTGGGGGAGGTGACCGATGCTGTGTCCCTATGTACAAGGGACACAGCATCAGTCTCCTCTCCCTGACAGGACGTGGAGCTCTGTGTTTACACACAGAGCTCCATGTCCCTGCTCTAAAACTGCCGACCGCGGGTACCTGGCGGACATCACTGGCAGGTGACAGGGTGGTCCCTCAGTTTGGCATCTTTGTCCTGAGTGCTCCATGACCTTGTCCCAGCACTGAATACATTATATGCATAGATTATAAAGCCTGGGAAGATAACCACAGCCCATCATTGATCAGGCATAATGTAGGAGATCAGGTCAGGTAGTTTGGCAAGCCAGGGTATATAACCAGCACAGCCAGAGCTTGTCACCTGGTGTAAATGATGCCAACACTTGAGAAAGACATGTAGTAAGGGTTACCACCAGAAATTTGAGTAATCTAGTTTGTAATTGACAAAACAGTTTACAAAATCGTAGAATGATCATTTCGATCATCATTTTCAGTGGTTCATTATCAGAACACAGGAAAATCTGGAGTTGAAAATACATAACCGTGACAAAATATATTATTGTAACCGCATTTGCCTCTGTATTTTTGTTTTCCTCCTTATATTTAAAATGAGCAGTATATAAAGTAAGACAAATCCTCCAGCAAACCTTTAAAACTATTACAGCAAAGGTGTAATGCCGTAATGCAAACAGAGTAAGGTTATCATCAATCTACAGGGAAGCGATTGAAGAGGAAATACACAGTGAAATTGAAGGCTCACCTATTGTGTGCAGCAACGGTCAGTTCTCCAGCTTAAGAAGCAATCTGATTTTCTCCTAGTGACACAGGGAGATTGCCTGACTAGTCCTTTATCACACTGAGCCTCATTGGGCAGGTGGTTTATATTCCTGATGCATACATGCTCGTGTTCCAGAAAGACCCTATTAGGTAGACCATATAGTTAGCATTCCCCTTGCTGAGCCAGTACAGCAAAGCTTACAACAGAAGATCAATGGAAACAAAAAATAAACAATCGCAAATGAGTGAGCTATTCATCCAGGTTTGATATTCAGAAAAGCTGATGGGATGGTGGTTGCTATCTGAAAATGCTTTTATGTTTTTATTTATTTTTTCACTTTTTTGTGTGCCTCCTGAGTCCTACCCTTAACTAGCACCCAACACTCATAAAAGGTACAGACTAGAATTTACATACTGTAGCAAGAAGGAGGTGTGAATGTAGGGCCCTGTTATGCTAGTTTATACCTGTAAATATCGGCTACATCCTTTTAGAGGGAGCCCAAGAAAGTGTGTCTGTCTAAAAATGCCAGTCTTTTACACGGTTTTACAATGTTTCCTAATTAATCTAATGGAATGGAACCATGATGGAAATTGTAGTGTCAGAATCTCTTTTAGAATCACACGCTCTAGTACTTTAATTAATTCATTTGTCCTAGGCATCAATGGACCTAGTTGAAAGTCTGTTGCTATCTTCCCCCAACTGTAACCCTAAACGGGTTCCATTTACAAGTAAAAGCCAGTGCAAGACCTGCTGCCTCTAAGCATATCTATCCATTGAAATACATTAAAAGAGGTGGCTGTACACAGTTGTGCTCTGGGGGTTGCGTAAATCACCCACATGCTTAGTGACGTACACAAACTTTAAGCTCTATCTTGGCGAGCATGATTATACACATATTAAAAATACTTATAGTTTGTGGTATTATCTGTTTTATTTTTTAATTTGGTGCATAGACAGCATATTACAGCTACAAACGAGCCTAGTGCCTGCCCTAGACTCTTTATGGAACTACCCACATTGATACTACTTATAGGGATACCAGCCTGAATGCCATGCCAGATTTATATTGCTAGTATGTGTAGCGCCTGGTTACTTCAAAGTACCGGTGCTATTTCAATTTAGAGGGAGATCAGAGTGTAGTTAAACTCTGATCTGGTTAAAATATTTAAATTAGGTCTCTGTCTCAGCTTGCCTGTGCTGTGGGCTCATTCTGTTGTGCTGGGGTGTTATTCCCACCCCAGTGCAGTAGATGGCAGCAGTGGAGTCAAGGTTTGGGTGCTCCTCCCCAGCAGCCAATCAGGAGGGTTGAGCCTCGCTGTGCATGCTGGGGAAGGTATTTATGGGGCAGACACCATTGGTTCTGGGTTTTTCTTCGTCCAGTGTGGCAACCAACTTTAGGGTGACCACATCACGGCGCCCTAGCGTTTTGGCCTACCTGGCTGGGGCGCGCGTGCCACACGGTGTTCCTGGTTCCGGGACCATGTTGGTCCGGAGCATTTGAGCAGCGGCGGGGACCCAGTGATCGACTGGGTTCCCACTTTTGAGGATCCCAAGCGGTATAGCTGTTCGGTGGGGAGTCCATCTGAGGAGAGCCAATGAGAGGCTGGCAATCCAATAGGGTCTCGTCAATCCACCGGGGATCAAGGTAGCAGGACACTGAAGGATTGATCACCTGTCAGTCGGTACCTGGGCGACGTTAAGAAGGAGATCCAGGCGTAATTCTTCCGAGGAGGATTGCCTCCGTATTTGCAATCAGAGAGGGCCTGTGGCAGAGGTGTCTCCCTGAAGTTCATTCCAGGAGGGTCTGTGGCAGAGACTTTTTCTCAAATCCAAGTCCATTCCAGGAGGGTCTGTGGCAGAGACTTGTCCTCAAAGGTTCTAGCGATACTCTGGCTGCCAGGTCAGTGAGAGAGGCCTGTCCAGGTACGCTATTCCCACTCAGGGAGGAGTGGCGCAGAGAAGTGTTACACGTGGGAGCAGGACTGTTTCCCTATTGCTACGCCTGAATTTGCTATTCTCCTTCTTTCTTCAACTCTACTTCCCTCACCACAAGTTTTATTGTTTTTAACCAGCTGGGTAATAAAGAGCACAGCAAAAGACACCTTTTGCGGACATTCCTTTTCTACTGCTATATGCACCATACACCCCTAGGAATTCGGAAGAGTCACGAGGTAAATGTGCCACCCAAAAACAACCAGCAGCTCCTCCCGGGGGTAGTGCTACATATCATTCTGGGAAAGGTAGGGGTGGTCTACACTTTTGTTTTTTGTTGTTCAAATGCTTTAAAGAAAAGTAAAAACTCTTGGGAAAAAAAAAACCATCAGGTCAACAGTTCAAAACCCAGAGGTTTAGATCTTGATAGTGTATCAAGAGAGTCACCGCTTTCAGGAATTTCTTTATTCCCTGATCCCTGCTTCCAGCTATATAACTGTGTGTCGCTTGAGAACAGAAATGATGAGAACAACAGAGCTGTGACAGGCAAATAATCAAATGCTCCTATGTCTAGAAAGTGTTTCACAGTATTATGAAGAACATACAGGCACATGTAAATAATCAATGTATGAAAATGTTTTTGTTTTTTTTCCAAGCTTTAATCTCTCTGTAATTCATATTTATCATAAATACCCATAATTATCTGCACAAAAGAAGAAAATAATCAAATTAACTTGCCTGTAGTAGCTGCAGGAAAGAGACAAAATCCAGAGACACTGGGATATTTTAGGCGATCCCTGAAAACTCACTCATACAGGGAAGCCTAAGAACTGTACCCAAGTCCCCTCCATCAGATCATCCCCCGCAGCTATTACCTTTTGTAACACCCACCCTCCCTTTAGATTGTAAGCTCCACGAGCAGGGCCTTCATATTCTTTCTGTATTGAACTGCAATGTAATTGTACTGTCCCCCTCTACATTGTAAAGTGCTGCAAAAATGTTGGCACTAAATAAATCCTGTATACTATTAAAAATAATAATAATAATAAATATTGTCCCCTGCCTGCAGTTCTGGCAATCTTATGTTTTCCTATATGTAGCCAGGTGCTGGGCTACAGTAATATTGAGAAGGAGACATTGCCTTTTATTCTTCTTTTTCTCTACTGAGATACTGATGTTATGCGGCTCCATTTTTCTCTGACCAGCGGTGGGAGAGCTAAAGCCAAGATGAATGGAATCCTTATGATACAAATCCCAACAGGTGCTGTGCAGTAGCAGGAGAAGAGAGATGATTTGTATTAAACTTTCTGGGAAAGCCCTTCCTCTAGAACAGTGATGAGGAACTTGGCACCCCAGATGTTTTGAAACTACATTTCCCATGATGCTCAACTACACTGTAGAGTGCATGTTGTAGTTCCAAAAAATCTGGGATGGCAAGGTTCGCCATCACTGCTCTAGAGAGCACTTTTATTTGGAAATTTGTCTGTCAGTAGGAGACCATACCAGCAGAGATCTGAGATTAAGACTGGGAGTGAGGACACCCGGGAGCAGTGCAGCACTGCCCGCATCACAGCACCTACACCGCTGCAGCAGTTAGGCCCCTTTCACATTGAGGCGTTTTTCATGCGATACAGCGCTAAAAATAGCGCTGCTATACCGCATGAAAAATCATGCCCTGTAGTGTTCAATGTGAAAGCCCGAAGGCTTTCACATTGAAGCGGTGCGCTAGCAGGAGCGCTCCAAAAGTCCTGCTAGCCGCATCTTTACCACGGTATAGGAGCGGTGTGTTCACCGCTCCTATACCGCGCCTTCCCATTGAAATCAACGAGAAAGCGCGTTAAAACCTCACCGCTAGCGCCCAAATATCGTGGTAAATACGACGGTATAGCCGCGCTACAAATAGCGCGGCTATACCGTCACCGCGGCTGCACGCCTCAATGTGAAAGCAGCCTTAGACTAGTGTGTCCACTCATCCTCTGATTCCCACTGTTGATCACAGGAGGCTTTTGGGGAGAGACTGTGGGACACCCCTTCAACAGTAAGAGGTCACCGCAGAATCCTGGAGGCTGGTGAGAAGGCTATTTAAGCCATGACTAAGCACTGACGCCAGTGCGAAACGTTGGCCATACTGATTTTTGTGGGCTTGCAGTGACTGTTTGCACAGTTGAAAATAAAGACATCTCTTTTAAAGAAAATTTTGGAGTGCGGCTGTCCAGCTTTTGTTCTTTTGTTTTTTGCCATTATCGCATTGCCAGCACCCTGGTGGTTCAACAACCCCTGATCATCACGAGGCTCACCTGGAGCGGTGAGAATTCTGTCTGGCTATTTAAGCATTGCTGATACTGCTAACCAGAGCTTTTTTTCTCAGAAAATAGGTGCAGGAACTCAACCACGACCCCATTTAGATTTCACAAACAGTAGAAGGGTCTTAAAGGGGCATTACATACCAGGATTGCATTACATACAGAGTGCAGAGTTCAGGGGGGGGTTACACACAGAGTGCAGAGCTGTCACTTGTAAACACAGAAACCAGACTTCTGTGTTTACAAGTGATTGTGGTGAGCAGGCACCAAAGGGTCTGAGACAAAGGTGGTGGAACTGAGTTCCCCCAAGTTCCCCCTGAAAAAAAGCCCTGCTGCTAACAGGGACTGAGCCACTGAGAGCAGGACATCAAGTGTACCCAATCTATACCACACCCATACTGCACTCTATACCGCACTTATTCCAAACCTAGACTGCACCTATACTAACCCAATACTGCATTATACCAAACCTTTACAGCATCTGAACTATGTCTACCTTGCACCTGTGCCGGGATTATACCATACCTATACTGTACCTATACTGCATGTAGGTTAACTGGGACTGTGGTTAAGTGCAAAGACATTCTTAAAGGGCTTTTCCTATTATTATTCTTCAAGTCTCTTTGTTCCCCAACCCTCTCTGCTAGTATCCTCATTTTCTTTTGGACAGCATCACTACCTTAAATGCGCTCTGGCAGTATAGTTCCAGCACTCAGTAGATTAGACTGTACTACTGCTCACTGCTGCATTAAGGTGGCCTTGCTACTATTTTTGCTGATCTGGAGGCGGGGCTGGTCTGTGAGGGATCGCGGTGTTCTGTCAAATTTGGCAACCGGACCAGCTGCATGTGTGAGTCCCGCCTCTCTGCCTGGCGCGCTGTGTGTCTCCTGAGGTCTCCCTCTAATCACTCTGTCAGCCCACCACCTGTCTCTATCAGCCCATTCCTCTGTCAGCCCCCCTCCTCCTCTGTCAGTCAGCCCACTTATCTCTATCAGCCCACCCCTGTCAGCCCCCTCCATCAGCCCCCCTCCTCCTCTTTCAGTCAGCACACTTATCTCTATCAGCCCACCCCTCTGTCAGCCCCCCTCTCTGTCAGCCCACCCCTCTCTGTCAGCACCCACTCCCTCTCTGTCTGTCAGCGCCCCCTCTCTGTCAGAGCCCCCTTCCCCTCTGTCAGTCAGCCCACCCCTCTCTGTCAGCCCCCCTCTCTGTTAGTGTACCCCTCCCCCTCTGTCAGCCAGCCCACCCCTCTGTCAGCACCCCCTCCCTCTCTGTCAGCACCTTCCCCTCTCTGTCAGCCACCCCACCTCTGTCAGCCCCCCTCCCCTTTGTCAGTCAGCCCACCTCTCTCTATCAGTGCCCCCTCTCTGTCAGCCACAGCAGGGTGCATCGTGCCAGCCACCCACTCACTGACTTAGAGTAGGGAGCCAGGCCAGCCACCCGCAGCAGAGTGTACCATGCCAACCAGCCACCCACAGCAGGGTGCACCATGCCAGCTACCCACTGACCCACAGCAGGGAGCCAGACCAGCCAACTGCAGCAGGGTGCACCATGCCAGCCACCCACTGACCCACAGCAGGGAGCCAGGCCAGCCACCCACAGCAGGGTGCCAGCCAGCCACCTACAGTGACCCACCCACAGCAGAGCCAGGGTGCCAGCCATCCACACAGGGTAACTCACCCACACCAGGAAACCAGCCAGCCACACACAGCAGCCAGCCAGCCACTGTGACCCATCCACAGCAGGCCCAGGGTGCTAGCCAGTCAAAGGAGCCAGCCACAGAGGACGCAGGAGCCAGCCAGCCAGCCACAGAGGACGCGGGAGGCAGCCAGACAGCCACAGAGTAAGTGGAAGCAAGTCAGCCACAGAGGACGCGGGAGCCAGCCACAGCTACAGTATCCATATTTAAGGTAAGAGGAGCGCTACACAGTACCAATGGCAATGGTCAGGCTGCATTAATGGCAATGGTCAGGCTGCATTTCTTTGGCACAGGTCAGGCTGCATTTCATGGGCACTGGTAAATATTTTAGTAGACCATTTGGTTAAGAATATTTTTTTTCTTGTTTTCCTCTTCTAAAACCTAGGTGCGTCTTATGGTCAGGTGCGTCTTATAGAGCGAAAAATACGGTAATAAGTTTGTATTTACTACCTGGTTTGGTGCCTCAAACTTATTATGGGTAATAAGCATTACTTTCAGTGAATTCCTGTGATATTGTATGTTACACTCAACATGGTGAGTCAAAGGGACTAAGGTTCTTGAGAAATATCAAGGCAAAGAACTGAGGACCCTTCCTATCCAGCAGCACCAACGGGGGTGGCACTACATATAGACATGTCAGAGTTTACCTATGTTTTATAAGGCAGGATTGAGACGATAGAGAAAAAGCGGTGGATCCTGAAATATCTCTGTCCAGGTAAAATGGTAAATTTTAATGGAAGAGACAGGCAGGTCTAAGAGTGGTGGCACAGGAAGACACGTAGACAATTTTAACTGCTTATAAAACTATTTCTTATTGACTGTCAGTAAGGGGGTCCCTTCTCCCAGTGACTACTAGACATGTGCACACTGAAATATTTTGTTTCGTAATTTTGTTTTCGTCCAAAAAATAAATTTATTTAGTTACTCCCGAAATTCGTTTTTATTTATTTCGTTTTTCGTAAAAAAAAATGCATTCGTCCGAAAATCCAAATTAACTAGTTACCGACCGCCCACCGTCATTCTACGTCGGCACTTTAAAGATGAATATCTCGGTAACGGCAGCAGCTGCTGCCACAACCGAGATATTCATCTCTTCAGTGGGCGGCCGTGTAAACGATAACGGCGGTCTCCGCGGCGGATTCGCCGCGAGATCGCCGTTATCGGTGGCGGGAGAGGGGCTCCCGCCGCTCTCCCGCGCCCTCCGCCGCTTACCGTAGCCGTCGGTAGCGGCGGAGGAGATCGGGACCGTTCGGCAGCTGAGCAGGGTTACGAGTGAAGGAAAAATCTCCTTCACCCGTCCCCATAGCTCTGCTGGGCGGAAGTGACGTCAAAACGTCAGTCCCGCCCAGCCTCTTAAAGCAACATTTTTTTTTTGTCATTTGAAAAAATGACAGTTTCAAAAATTTTTTTTTTTTTTTTTGCATTTAAGCCTAAATATGAGACCTGAGGTCTTTTTGACCCCAGATCTCATATTTAAGAGGACCTGTCATGCTTTTTTCTATTACAAGGGATGTTTACATTCCTTGTAATAGGAATAAAAGTGATAATTTTTTTATTTTTTTATTTCAGTGTTAAAAATTGTAAAATAAATAAAAATAAATACGAAAACCCCCCCAAATTTTTTTTAAAGCGCCCCGTCCCGACGAGCTCGCACACAGAAGCGAACGCATACGCGAGTAGCGCCCGCATATGAAAACGGTGTTCAAACCACACAAGTGAGGTATCGCCGGGATCGTTAGAGCGAGAGCAATAATTCTAGCCCTAGGCCTACTCTGTAACTCAAAAAATGCAACCTGTAGAATTTTTTAAACGTCGCCTATCGAGATTTTTAAGGGTAAAAGTTTGACGCCATGCCACGAGCGGGCGCAATTTGTAAGCGTGACATGTTGGCTATAATTTTACTCGGCGTAACATTATCTTTCACAATATGTAAAAAAATTGGGCCAAATTTATTGTTGTCTTATTTTTTTATTTAAAAAAGTGATTTTTTTCCAAAAAAAGTGCGCTTGTAAGACCGCTGCGCAAATACGGTGTGACAAAAAGTATTGCAATGACTGCCATTTTATTCTGTAGGGTGTTAGAAAAAAAAAATAATGTTTGGGGGTTTTAAGTAATTGTATAGCAAAAAAAAATGTTTTAGTCTCGTAAACACCGAATCTGAAAAACAGGCTCGGGGCTAAACTGGTTAAGGTCGAATCTGTCATTGAAGGCTTATGGTGTCTGTCGAATGTTCTAAAAAAAAAAAAGAAGATTCGATAGAATCTTTAAAAAAAATTATAATAATAACTCGACTCTTCATGTCTCTCTATGTCGAATCTTCATGTCTCTCTATGTTGAATCTGTCATTGAAGGCTTTTGGTGTCTGTCAAATGTTCTAAGAAAAAAAAAAAAAAGATTCGATAGAATCTTAAAAAATAAAAAAAAATGTTGACTCTTCATGTCTCTCTATGTCAAATCTTGTCTCTCTATGTCAAATCTTTTCTCTCTATGTAGAACAATATTGGACTAATAGTTAAGGTTAGGCACATTCGACCACGAAACGAAAATAAAGCATTTTTTATGTCGGATCTTTCGGTTTTCGTTTTCTGTGCTTTCGTTATCGTTTGTTAAAATTGTCTGAAATTCGGACGAAAATGCATTCGGACGAAAACGAATTCACATGTCTAGTGACTACTAATGTAAGGTGTCTTTCTCCCACTGACCACCAATGTAGTGGAAAATTCACTGACTTTGTAAGGAGGAATTTAACTACTGATCACCTTGTACGCCCACATTCTTTCTTACATACATTAATGTTTTCATTTATTCTTGTATCTCAGCTTACTGTTCATGTTAATATCTTGTGAGCTTTAGGTAATATAATTATTAGCAGGCATTCCCTGAGACCAGAAAGTTATTTCAAGGTTTCTTTCATTTTAAAAAGGCTGCTCTAAGGAATCACAAAATAAGCAATCAACCCATTTCAGCACACAAATTAAAAGCAAACATAATGAGCTAAAATAGAATTTAAAGCATACCAGAGCAGCCTCTCAAACACTGTTACTACGTGTGATATTATTGTTTGGGAGGTCATTTTAACTTGGTATAACAGGTACTACAAATTTATATATGAGATTTAGTGTAAAAGACTCTTGACCTTGTCTAATATGGTTAGATTTTTAGAAACCAGAAACTCACAATGCCTGGAGTGAATTGCATCCAAGCTGACACAGAGATAGCCTAACAGCCTTCCAATCTTCAAATTAGAGAATACGTGAATGCACAGTGTTAGCTATATTTTGTAAATACAGAACAGGTAATACAGAGCACCAACTTGCACAAGAACCCCATACCTCCCAACTTTTTGAGATGGGAATGAGGGACACCTATCAGCAAAAGTATGCAGGCATAGGACACACCTTACTGCGCCCCCTTAAAGGAGAACTGTACAAAAAACAAGATTGGTTAAACCCACAAGTGCTTTTTTTTACCACTAATATTCCTCTATATTGGCTTTTGGAGTTTACAAATGCAGCAATTTAGAAATCAGATGAAAGGTTTGGTACTGGAAAACACTTTTTGATAGATAAAAAGTGCATTTTATATACATCTATATAGATCAGACCAAAATGAGGGACAAATGAGAAGGGACAGAGGGACATTGCTCCAAACCAGGGACAGTCCCTCAAAATCAGGGACAGTTGGGTGCTATGGGACCCTGTAACAAACAGGTTTTCAGACATTTTCTATATACCTACCACCAACCTAAGTAACCATAATAGGGTATTTTTGAAAGGAAGGACTTCTAAACACTATTTTTCACAGCATCCATCTAAAAATGTTGCTACAGAAATTATAACTGTATGTTCAGGCAGACCCCACAAGTGCAGCTTTTAGACAATGGAAGTTGATTATGAGTTGCCTCTGAGGCATGGAGGCTGGACATGCATTGGACTTTTCACTGTGTAGCCAGGTGTTTTCCACTGCTGAAACATGGAGCAGAAGATACAACAAAGGGCAGTGTTTGTCTTTCATAGCCCACTGGGTCATCATGGAACTGTTAATGTGCCATACATGAAAATCTCATTTTTTTTCTAAATGACAAACATCTACTATTTGTCTGACCCCTGCTTGCCATGTGATGCTCTGCTACTGCACACCTGGAAAATTCTAGTGTTAAATATACATACTTTCTATTTTTTATGAACCACCCTGCTTGTCACATCTGTTAAAGTACACAATCCTGATGCTTTGCTGTAGTGCTGTAGTGCTGAATATTTTTTTAAATCACCTGTTAATGACTCTTCTTTAATGCCCCACATAATGTCTACTGGCTAAAAGTTATATACTGTAAAAGGAAAATGCTTTTTGATCATTCTATTTAGTCCAAACTTGAGAGTCCTCCTCATAGCTCATATAATACTGAATAAGAAACTTAATTACTGTTACAAATGCATACTAAAAATCACAGTGTACAGCAAGGCTATTTTTATGTTTTGTTTTATATCATATGCTGATGGTTGATGCCTTTGCATGTAAAATTACTGTTTTCTGGGTCTTCTTTTTTTCCATTTTTTTAGAGGCCTGCTTTATGTACATTTTTTTTTTTTAAACAAAAAGTGGCAATATTAAATCCATACTGTGAAATGCATTAATTGCACTGAATTTTTCTGCTGCAAACTGTATTGCAAGGGTGAATCCAGCATATTGTCAGCCGAATGGACTTTAGGAAGCTTGTTTTATTTTTACCTATACCTGTGTCGTAATTTACTAAAACTGGAGAGTGCACAATCTGATGCAGCTGGGCATGGTAGCCAGCTTTTAACTTTAGCTTGTTCAATAAGACCTCTTTCACACAAGCGCTCAGCTCGGTTCTGCCTGTTAGTTTTTCAGGCGGACCTGTTTGGACTACACATTGTTTTCTATGGAGCGGCAGATTTCAATGGACATGCGTCCACTGACACCCACCAATTTGGTCCACTAAATACAGACGTACAGTGATACATTCGTCATCCATCTGGTGGATCGGATCAGATGACAGTTAGGTAGAAACGGATAGGCAGTCTGTTTCCATCAGACCACCCCATAGAGAACAGTGGGCTGGGATCAGCGGAGAGATCCCCATGCTGAGCAGGTGGATCCAAATGAAGGATTCCACTCCGTCTGAAAGGGGCCTTAAGCTTTGACAATAAAACCTAGAACCCAATTGGTTTCTATGCAAAGCTGCACCAGATTTTACACTCACTGTCAGGCGTGTCTGCTCCTTATTCCAGCATCCTGGTTTTGGCTGTGGCATTCTCTCTGTCCATCTGCAAGGAAATTAATGTGGTCAATATCTGGGTGGAGACCAGATCTGATTTAAGCCAGCTAAACCATCCAGAAGTGGCCGGAAATGACGTGACCGGGATGCGCCTTAAAGTACATTTTGATTTACAACGTCATCAGAAAGCGTACTGATGTTGTGAAACTATACGGATATTGAGGCATCCCGGTAAAAGGCTTATCATGTGTTGCTTTAGTAGAATCCAGAATTTTATGATGTATGCAGTTAGCAACCACATCATACAAGACACAATGACATAATTGTACGGTATGCAATTAGATCACAGAATTATATGCTGTGATGTCATTGAGCATTCACAATGACATTATTGTACTTGGCAGGGGTCTTTCTTCTATTTTACATCAGACATTGATGACTGCAGTTGTAAACCTTCCTAAATTGCAATCAATGCTCAATGCCCTTTTTTGGGTGGCATATATACTAAACATTTCGTGTGAATTATTTGGCAATTTGAATAGATTCATACTGGACACTGACAATCCTAGCTTTAATGGTGATTATATCCAGTTATTGGTTTGGGAGATGGCTTACCACACCATTGTTTTGCAATGGTAAGATTCGGAAACCACACAAAGCCTGTGCATCTGTTCTTTGTCATAAAACATTTATGTTCACTATAGAATATATTTTTAAATAATTGAACAATAAGGTTTTAAGAAATGTCTGTTTAAAGTACTGAGTGTAGTACCTTGGTAAAATCCCTAAAGGCCATTTCTAACCTGTCAGTGACCTAAGTTCTTCAAAGAGTACAGTTCTTTTATTTATTCATCAGGAAAATGCCTTTGAATCATGACATTTTAAGCAAAGTAATACCACTCTTCTAATTAGTTATCTATTTGACATTTCATTAAAAGTTCTTTAATGTCGATTTTAGAAAATAGAACTTTGTAGTTCTTCTTAGTAGTTTGGTTGATTGCCCCTTCCAAATACATTATGCAGATATGCTTGTATGATCTACCCTTGGGCGTTACATATGTTAAATCAGTTATACACATTCTGCAGGTGTCTCTACAAGGACATGCAGAGGTATAAAGCTTTTAATGCCCTTGGGCCATGATTTTCTTTTTCATCTCTCTGTGCATATCAAGCTAATATAGTACGGGAAGAGCCTAAGCTAACTTTCTTTTTTCCAAAAATCTAAAAAAAAACTATGACAGATACCAGCTTATTGTAAATGATGTCCATTTTAAATAACCTTTTTTTTTTTTGCTCTAACAAAAAGCATTGTTTACAGAGTTTTTTACACATTACAATAGATTGACGTGAACAAGAAAAGATTAGCTTTCTTATAGTAAACATCAAGACATGTAAATCGTGCCTAATGTGATGAAAAAAGTCTGACAGAATTTTTTCATCGGATATTCTGACCGTGTGTGGGCCCCATCTAACTTTTTTCCGTCGGAGTTTAGAAATAGAACATATTTTAAAATTCCGATCATCTGTGTGGAACTCCGACGGAGAAAAAAAACATGCATGCTCAGAATCAAGTCGACACATGCTCGGAAGCATTGAACTTCATTTTTCTCGGCTCGTCATAGTGTTTTACGTCACCGTGTTTTGGACGGTCGGAATTTGGTCTGATAGTGTGTATGTAAGACAGCTTGAACGGAATTCCAACAGAAAATTCCATCGGATTTTATCCCATTGGAAATTCCGATTGTGTGTCCAGGGCATAAGAGTTATCTGTTGCTAGCAATGCCTGCTGAAAAAGTGGTGCATTTCCTGTGCCCAATGCCTCTATATAGCTGTATATCTGCTGTTTTAGATCTAAGGCACTGTACTACCTTATGCTATTCTCACAAAAATGGAGTCAGTTTTTGTGGTGTCACTCCTCTGATGCTCACTATTCTCCTTGCTGTGGAGAAAGCTGTACTGGAAGGCCTGCAGTGCAAGGATCTTCCTGTCTCTTCTTCAGTCATTCTATGGATCTGCACTTCTGCATTCCCTTGCTCCTTCTTGAATATTTCCCCAGCAGTCATAAGATCACCAGTTATCAGGAGCAGCTCTGACATAAGGAAGCAAAGCCTTCTCCACTACGAATATGGCTACATTCACACAGGAACACAGTGCAAACAAAGGCATGGTAAAGCGGCAACAAAAAAAGATTGGTTGCAGGGATACCACAATTAAATGCAAATTAGTTTAAAAAAAAAGGAACCACAGCTTTCATATATGTATTCAATCTGTGTATCTAGCTGTGTGTTTAGATATAAACTAAATACTAAATACTGCAATAAAATTATGTTTTCTTTAAAATAAACTATAATTTGTTACTTTGGGCTCCTTTCTTAGAGTTAAAGAGAATATGTAAAATCCTCACTGTATTTAGTTCTTTGCAGATCCGTTCTAACCTCCTGAACATACTAGTTGTCATGCCGTAGCAGCCCCGAAACAGGCATTCAAAACAAAATCAATCCAGAGCACCTGATCTTCATACTTGTTCCAGGTCAATGAATTTAGCAAGTATTGAAGCTACTGAATAAGCCTGACAGCAAGTGAATTAGCATTTTCAGAAAAAGGACAGAAATGGCAGACTAGATGTTTCTTTCCAGCATAGTTTTTTTTTAAGCCTTGGTTACTCTTCTATCTTCAAGATCGAAACATTAACATGAATACTCCATATGCATTTTAAGGGATGCTGACCAATATTCACAGTTTTTATGGAGTGGTTTATGTAGAAGACCAATTTCTAGATAGGTTAAGACATTTGTAGATTATCAAAAGATTCTGTCATTTTCATTTAATCTCCACCCAAAATTACAGTGCTATAATAATTTAAATGTACCGGTATATAACTACTTTCATATAAAGTGCAAAAACAGTCATAAAATGTATATAATAATGATGAAAAAGAATAAAATAAGTCACAAATTAATGTGCCCACTAAAGCACATCAATCAACGAAGTGCATGAACGCAAGTGCAAATAGTGTGCAAACATACAAAAAAATAACATAATGTGATAAAACAACAAAACATAGTAAAATCATTGCAAACCCTTACATGAATTCACTCATTGCACAGCTCAGGGAGAAGAACTCTGTGCCCGATTGGAGAGAAGAGCCCCCCCACACACACACACACACACTACACAGAGAACAGCACAGTTATGACTGTCAATCACAATTTATGGGCTGGAGTTTTCCCCCAGCCACCTTTTTTTTGTTAGCGAGGAAAAGCTTTAGTTGAATGTCTTGATGGGGAAATGTGCTGAAATATTTGTTTGGTTGACATTTTACGTGAATCTGATCGTTTAGAGCCGGTTAACACAGGGGCGACCTAAGATCCGACTTGAAGTTGCCCCAAGTCGTGTGGTTGAGAAAATCAATGGAGGTGAATGGGAGCCGTCTTAATACACTCTACTGAGGTCGCTCCGACTTCAGAAAAGGTTCCTGTACTACTTCAATCCGACTTCTAGGCAACTTGTAGGCAACTTGTACCCATTGATTTCAATGGAAGTCGCCTCAGAAGTCTGATCCCTGTCTTAACTGAAGCAACAATACAGGTAGATAACATACATTTCTCAGGCAAACCCCTCCCTCCACAGAGCTGATTGTTGTTTGATTGGCCACTGGAAAGCCTCCTGTCCTGGAGGCAACTTGAAGTTTCCTTGTAAGTTGCCTGATGATTCATACTCAAGTCGTGTCCAAGTTGCCTCCCAAAGTCGTGCTGGAAGTTGTGTTGCCCCTGTGTGAATGGGCTCTTACGTTATAAATAGATTTCACTGCATAACTTGTTTATATTAAGTTTATTGATCTTTTAAAATGGTACTAAACCATTTTTTATTTCATTTCAGGAAGTCAAGACTTACCTGCAATCTCTCTTGTAAATTTCACTGGAGCATTTTTTTGAAATCATTACCTGGGAAAAACCTTTCTGATATAATATAACTATTGTGTCTTGCTGTTGTGCTCAGTCTTTCCATGGTGTATGGCCTGTGACATGAAACAGTTTTCCACAACCTCACCTTAGTAGCAGAGTTTGAAGCCTCCTACACAGCTGTTTCTGTTTCAGTTAACCACTTAAGGACCACCCACTGTATATATACGTCCTCTTTTTAAACATGGATATCTCAGTAACGGCAGCAGCTGCTGCCACAACTGAGATATCCATGTTTTCAGTGGGCAGTCCGGTAAACGATAACGGCGGTCTCCGCGGCGGATTCGCCGCGAGATCGCCGTTATCGGTGGCGGGAGAGGGGCCCCCCCCCCTCCCGCCGCTTTTCCGCGCCCTCCGCCGCTTACCGGAGCCGTCGGTAGCGGCGGAGGAGATCCGATGCTGCCGCCTTGTGTGTGAGGACTTGAGTGAGGGCAAGATGGCCCCCACCCGTCCTCATAGCTCTGCTGGGCGGAAGTGACGTCAAAACGTCAGTCCCGCCCAGCCTCTTAAAGAGACAATTTTTTTTCTGTCATTTTTTTAAATGACAAATTTTCCTTTTTTTTTTTTTTTTTTGCATTTAAGCCTAAATATGAGATCTGAGGTCTTTTTGACCCCAGATCTCATATTTAAGAGGACCTGTCATGCTTTTTTCTATTACAAGGGATGTTTACATTCCTTGTAATAGGAATAAAAGTGATCATTTTTTTTTTTTTTTATATTTTAGTGTAAAAAATAATAAAATCAATAAAATTAAATGAGAAAACAAAAAAAAATTTTTTTTAAAGCGCCCCGTCCTGACGAGCTCGCGCGCAGAAGCGAACGCATACGCAAGTAGCGCCCGCATATGAAAACGGTGTTCAAATCATACAAGTGAGGTATCGCCGCGATCGTTAGAGCGAGAGCAATAATTATAGCCCTAGAGCTACTCTGTAGCTCAAAAAATGCAACTTATAGAATTTTTTAAACGTCGCCTATCTAGATTTTTAAGGGTAAAAGTTTGACGCCATGCCACGAGCGGGCGCAATTTTAAAGCGTGACATGTTGGGTATCATTTTACTCGGCGTAACATTATCTTTCACAATATATAAAAAAATTGGGCCAAATTTATTGTTGTCTTATTTTTTAATTCAAAAAAGTGAATTTTTTCCAAAAAAAGTGCGCTTGTAAGACTGCTGCGCAAATACGGTGTGACAAAAAGTATTGCAATGACCGCCATTTTATTCTCTAGGGTGTTAGAAAAAAAAAAATATATAATGTTTGGGGGTTTTAAGTAATTTTCTAGCAGAAAAAAATGTTTTAGTCTTGCAAACACCAAATCTGAAAAACACCTGTGGTCTTTAAGTGGTTAATGACTGTTTCAACCTACATATGAAATTGATTTGTTATTAGCACCTGCTTGGTATATCTGGCTAATTATACACCTGACTCTAATCCTACAAAATCCATGACTTTGTGCAAGTGTACAAAGTGTGCAAGTGTAAACATTGATGCTGGTTTGAACTTTAAGCTCTTTGCTAGTCTTTAGTTATATTGATTCCATTGAGAAGTATTGCATCTGTTCATTGAATGTTTTTGTTTATCAGCATGTTTTTTTTTTTTTTTTACTATGGTTTTCTTTAGCAGCATTCTAAAAGGAATCTTTACTACTGGCAAAATCCCAACAGAAAAAAGGGCTAATCTTGTTCTCTTGTAAAAATCTTGACACTATCACTACATGTTGCTGGGACACACTGGCAATGCCTACTAACAGAGGTGTCGAAAATGGACATCATTGCTGTTTTTACGGTTGAAAATGTGGTTCTCACTATAATGTTATAATAATAAAAACTATCATTGTCTTATCCAGCATTTAAATAGTTACAATAGAGCCCAGGTTAACTACAGTGGCTATCCCGTTTAGTAGGGCTTTACTTCTATAGTGTACTACTAATGCTGTGTGGCAGTGACAGCTGGATCCAGTAATAGCAGGTATGCTTTTGATGGATCTTCAACAATGAATTGCACTTGTGATAAATTGAGCCAATAATGAATTAGGTTGTCTGCAAGCTGCATTAAGTAGGGTATCTGGACCAATCTGCTGGGTAATTTCTGTGCTATTCTAATATGCCATTTTCTGGTTCACACTGTTTTTTTAGCTAAAATTATCAAAGAATATGCATGATTTCCTTGTGATAAGGGCATTAAAGCACACATAAAATGATCACCTAAATCAGACAATTCTGATTGTATAATATGTGGAGCAGATCTCCCATACATAATAAAAATGAACAGAAATTGAAAACATTTATGAATAAAGACTACGTTTAATGTATATCCCTACAGGGTGATACTGTGGATATACTGGTATTAAATGTGCCACAGTCCCGATAATATGTAGATTTTGACTAGAGACTAGTAATTTTGCCCTTAGCACAGGTGATCCCAGCGATCTGGGGACACTATATGGCGGTGCATCTGTAGCAGGTTATCTAAGGGCTCTCTTCTTTGAACCCACTTCTAAGTGGATTGGAGGTCTTAAGCCAGTTCTTTTGCTATTCAAGGTTACCACTTTGATTATTGCTCTCTGGCTCAATACTATAGTTACTGCTCTGGACCAGCCTTGTTCCCCCTTTGATCGATTCTTTGCTTACCAGCATTTGATCGCCTTGTCACCTGTCATCGTAATTTCGTTTTTTATGATAATACCCCCTTAACTGGCTGGTTGTAAATAAACTACTGCCAATGACTGTTGTCTACCTTCAACGCGGTTAATCTTATCGACATGTCTATGCTCCTGAGGAAGCATTGTTATAACGCGTAACATGTAGAGCAAGCCCTCCTTTCCTCTGGACCCACCACCTGGTTACATATCGCACAGTTAACCCTTTGATCATACTCTTCCGAGTCTTTTATGATAGAATTGTATTATGTTGATATGATTGTGTCAACCTGTGTGGACCAGTTATTGATTTAATTTCTTTGATTTTATATTTGGAACTGTTTTTTATGACATCTCTATAAAAAAAAATTATCTAGCTTCTTTATCATACCTATCGTGTGCCTTCAAAGTCCAAAATTACTAGTCTCTAGTCGAAATCTACAGAAATTGAAAACAGCTAAACATGGATTGTCCTAGTTACTTCCTTTATCACCTATTGTATTCCTTCCATGTGAATGAGAGATAAGCTAGTGTGTTCTATTGCTTCTGCTGTGTCGATGTGTATTTATGGAAAGTAGAATGTCGATTACTTTACATTGGCACATGCAAATGTTATCGGCAGTACATTTTAGTTAGTGTCATACAATATTTGCAAACCTGCAAATGTGATAATTGTTCTTATTATGTGCTAAGTACCAAGAACTGTCAGTGTTTTCCAAAACATTTACATCATTTTGCAATCGGACTGATTGGTGGATGTAGAGAAATAACATCAGTTATTAGAAGTGACATTTCTATACATGCAGTCACTGGTGACCCTCAGAAACCTTTCTCAAAGGAAAAAGTGTTAGTGAATTTTTTCTATTTGGTTTTTGGATAGAGTGGGAAGAGTTTTGAATTGTTGTCAGGCTGTTATTTCTCTATGTATCTCATTCCTGTTTGTCCAGGTCACCATTGTTTCAAACAAAAAATGAGTGGAAAACCAAAAGTGTTGA